>NC_140167.1:182991756-183418267 GCF_963971535.1 Notolepis coatsorum
AGGATACAGTGTGTTTTGTCTCAGGTGCCATGCCTTCTCCAAAAATCCTGCAAAACCGAAGATGTCCTCCACAAAAAAACAACTCAACATACAACTCTCAGACTGCCAAAACAAATCTGGGTTTACAATTTGAATTTTCTCAAATAAAGCCCTCCTCAAAGTGGTGTACAAAGGGCAATAAAAAACAAAATGATATTCATCCTCCACCACTCCCAGATCACACAGAACACACAACCGCTCCTCCTCAGGTTTACCCTGGAATCTACCCACTTCCACCGCCAATGGCAGGGTGCCAGACCTCAACTGGGCACACAGAGACCTCCGTCTTCTCTTTAAGTTTAACATTACATAAGGTTCAGTAAAATACTCATTTTTAATTGCAACATATTTTCTAAGTTTAGGTTTTTTCCAAATCTCCACCTTCCACTTATCCTGATGGATTGTTGATAATTTTGTTTTAATTATGTGAACCTTACAATGCAAATTGTTCATAAAAATCATACTCAAGTCAGTAGAAGAAAAAATCATGGACATCTCTCTTGACCAGGGATGACCGTGTGCTCTGTCCAAATTAAAAATCTTTTTTGTCACCCTGCCATTTGGCAGCTGGACCAGGCGGTTCCATAACCTCACCATTTCACCTTTTTGCTTGACCAAGCAAAAATACTGCTAATTGTATTAGTAGCCAAACTGAAAACAATGTGGAGAGCTGGGATCGAACACGCGAACCCAGCGTCTCCAGCATTGGTGGTGAGTGCCTTGCCCACTGCACCACCTGGCCACCCTAGTTTAGGAATAGGTTAAAGTGTTATATAGATAGATTTTCCTCTGTGGAATGTCTGTATAATCCGCGAGAGGCAACCATTTTGTAAAACCGGGGGAATGGGAATTGTTGTTTTTTTGTGGCCATTTTGTAGCGGCCTTCCACAGGTCTGGTTCTGCGTTGAATTTTTTTTAAACTACACTTCCTGGAAGATTCTATTGGGTTCAAGGTTCATAGTACTTTATGAATTATTTCAATAACTGCTATTATTCGGGATAATTCTACCACAAAAGGTAATGTTTATGACAAATATTGAAACGTAGTTAGTTTCTCTTCCCTATTATTGTTAGCATGTAGCAACAATTCGATCTGAAATTGGTTTCAAAACGGTTGCACCCTAATTAAAATAAAAAAGCTACTGTATTTACAGTAGATTTCATTATCTGTTCTCATGCATGCCTGGTGATACTAAATCCAAATTGAACTCTGGCATTTTAAAGATAATATATGTATATATATATATGTATTGGCCGCTTGTCGCTCCCCAATGAATCGACAAGCGTCACAATGCACCCACCAGATATTTCATATACTCAGCAATCAAAGTTGTGGATGATGAATAAGTTGAATGTCCAAGTTTCAGCCGATGTATTTTGCAGGGTTTTATTGTCCAAAGGAAAGATGAATGATGATGAAGTTGAACAGAACAGTTGTCAATTGTTTGTTACAGATAAGCAGTTCCAACAGTGAAAGCAGTTTTGAGAGTGAATCCTCACAGGTGCATGCCATGGCAGTAATCAGCTAGGTTACTTATAGAGGTGGGGCTATAATGGAGGTGGAGTGCCCACTAGTCTTTAAACAATGTAAATTCTAATATTCTAACAATATAAATCCACCAAGTAGGTTTTGGCTTCTTCAATATATATATATATATATATATAAATGTGCGAATTGGCTATAATAAGGTAATTTATAAGCCTGCTATTCTATATTCTATAATAATATTTCAAATTGCATTGGTCCGGATGGGAGAATTCAGTACTGTATCTACAGAACCTTCTGTTTAATCATTTTCCCTTTATTCATTTCCTTAGATTTGTTGTACACATGATCTCAAGAAGGTACTGAACGAGATCAGCAGTGTTTAATGTTTGGTCATTATTAGCATGGTGTTATTCACTGTCAAAGATGCAAAGAAAAATCATAATTCATATTCTCCTTTGTTTCATCACAATTTAAGCAAGCCTAGTAATTGACACAATATTTCGGACACTGGGAATACATTCACTGAGGTCCATAGATGTCCCTAGATACCAAGAATATGCAAATGGCCTTGTAGAAGTGGAGCAATATTCCACTTACCTAGGTATATATTTTAGGCAGATTTTCAGAAAATAGGCTCCGGGCTTACAGTAAGAGGTTAAATTCACATCATGTTTAAGCCTGCAAAATATATATATAATCAGTTTGTAACAGTTGAAAATAGTAGACATCTCAATTTGGAGTTGAGAGAGAGAGAGAGAGAGAGCGAGAGAGAGAGAGAGAGAGAGAGAGAGAGAGAGAGAGATCTCAATTTGGAGTGAACATCTTCATAAGTGTTATAGTCTCTCTCTACAACAGTGAAAGAGACATAGAGACACAGAGAGAGAGACATAGAGACATAGAGAGAGACATACTGTAGAGGCATAGAGAGAGAGACAGAGAGAGATGTTATGGTATTTTTTGTTGCTTATATATGTTATACAATATATATATTGTTTGTATGTTGGACTTGCTTTGGCAATAAGTACGTTGATATTTCATGCCAATAAAGCAGGGGTGGGCAATTATTTTTCCCAGGGGGCCGAATGAGCAACTGAAAATATGTTGGGGGGCCGGGCCAAAATTCCAAACTCAATTATGCATAATATACATTTTATTTCTATATAAAAAGCAGTAAATGGCATTGTTTTGACCCCTGGTAAGAGTGTATGTTATTATTTGTCAATTAAAAGGTGAGGTTAGCTTTCAAAAATAGAATTTATTCAAATAGAATTTATTTCCAAAATGATAAACAAAATGTGAAACATTAATAACAAAGGGCATTTTGAGTTTCATATACTATTGAAACAAGGATTTTCTTAGCTTTCTAAAGACATCACATCATCTTATAGCAAAAATAAACAAGACATGTCACTGAACTGTGTAAAGAAAAGTGTCCCAGTTTTGTAGCCTTTTTTACTTTACATGCCTATATTAAACATTTCATGTTTTCAGAACTGTGCAAAAAAAAGAAATATTGTTATATTTCCACATTTTAGTGTTCTTCAGTTCTTTTTTTTCATTCAGTGTGAGAAATCCAGTCTCTGTTGAGCTTTAACAAGTCCATCAAAGTCAGGTTGCATGTTTGAGGTGGAGATGCGAAGCACAGCTGCCAGATGTTCATCAGTGAGAGAGTACCTGGACTTGGTAAACGTCATGACTGAGAATGTCTGTTCACATATGTAGGTGGATCCAAAGAGAACCAACATCTTCTGAGCATGTCTCCTAAGCGTATACTATGCGTGTGAACGTTGACATGAAAAAAAAGAGTAAAAGAAAATATATATATATAAAAAAAAATATATATATATATTTATTTTTTATTTTTTTTATTATCATGTAATCTTTCGCGGGCCGGTCAGAATCATCCCGCGGGCCGTACAATGCCCAGGTCTGCAATAAAGCCTATTTTAATTTAATTTAATTGAGAGAGACACACAGAGAGAGAGAGAGAGAGAGAGAGAGAGAGAGAGAGAGAGAGAGAGAGAGAGAGAGAGACAGAGAGAGAGAGATAGACAGAGAGACAGATAGAGAGAGAGAGAGCGAGAGAGAGAGAGAGTCAAAGTCCCTATGTCTCCAAATGCTGCTTAAACAAGGCACTGCTGCAGCCTTTGAACACACACACACACACACACACACACACACACACACACACACACACACACACACACACACACACACACACACACACACACACACACACACACACACACACACACACACACACACACACACACACACTCACACAACACACAACACACAACACACAACACACAACACACAACACACAACACACACCACACACACACACACAAGCCCTAGTATGGTGCTTGGTGCTCTGAGGATGGAACTAACACTGCCGGGGTTACATTGTAGATTCGCACCGGAGCCACAAATACTGAAAGATGTATGCAGTCAATAAAGAATTTCACCCAAAGAAATACTCAAACAAAATGTTCTATTGTACTGCATCTTTCCACGTCATTCTACCCTCTAAATGTTTCATCCACGGTCCAGCCACATACCCTAGTCCCTAGTCTCATACGTTTCAGACTCAGAAATGCAGAATACTGGAAAAAGAAAATTTATAAACATATAAAAGCAACCAAATGAAACGTATGGGTGGAAATATCCTAAATCAATTCAGGACATCACTCAGGATTCAGGATGTTTTCCCTCACAATGCACAGAGGGAAAACCCCCCTCACATGGTGGATCCATCCCTGGCAGTCATCTGACCCTATTGCCTGGCAACCAGCCAGGAGGGACATCTGCTCATATGACCAGTGATCATATACAGTATACAGTGATCATATATACAGTATATATGCAGTGATATACAGTGATCATTTACAGTATATGTACAGTGATCATATATACAGTATACAGTGATCATATATACATTATATAAAGTATATTATACCTTCTGTCTCCAAGCAGAGAAGAATTCCTCAGTTGGGTTCAGAACAGGACAGTGTGCAGGGAGGTATTGCATCATTCTACGTGGGCTGTGCTGCAAACCGTTCATTCACGAGGCGAGAGCTTACAGAGTTATGCCAGGTCACAAATGTGCCTATTATATATAAAAAAAATGTATCCACTTTTTCTCCTCTTTTTTCAATTTTTTCTCCCATCCCAATTTAGCCGTGCCAATTCTCCCCTCCCCTGTCTTGAACGTTGCTCGCATGTGCCCCCCACTGGCCGGTTGTAGGGAGGATAGAAGCCCATCGCATGTCCCCGCCGATACATATGTAGGCAGCCAGTCGCATCTTTTCACCTGCCAGCGCGGACTCTCATTGGCGAGGTGTAACGTGAGGGAGGCTCACACTACTACCCTCGACATCTCCTGTCCTTGCTGTGCAGGCGCCCTGACCGACCTGTAGGAGTCGCTGTTTACAACGACCAGATTACCACCCATCGACTCCCCTCCCGCTGACTCTGCCAATTGAGTCAGTATGACGACCGGCCCAAGCCGGAGGCAACGCTGACAGCCGGATTCGATACCAGTGTCTCACGCATTGGTGACGAGCGCTTAGACCGCTGCGCCACCCAGCCACCCAGTATGGTGACTGCTCTTAAAAACCTATGTGTATGTTATGTACAGTAGGCAAAATGCGTGTATGTGTGTGTGTGTTAGGGCTGACCCCTATTAGTCGATTAGTCGATTAATCGGTCGAAAGGAGCCGTAGTCGACTAACCAACCTCTTAGTCGAATAGTAAAAAAAGAAATTATAATATTTTATTTTTATTTTTATTTTTTATCATTCTTTCCAAAAGAAAAGAGGCATAGAAGCGTGGCTAACGCTAATGGCACGCATACCAGAGGCTAACTGCCTACGAAAACAGGCACAGAGGCACTGAAAGAGGATTTCACCCATCTAATGAACACACTAGACTAGACAAATATCAAGATGTATCCATCAGTGGACCAATTGCATGCTTTTGCAGAGGACAAGAAGCCTTCAGTCGACTCCTTCAGACATTAAGCACCCCCCACAGCCCAAATTAAATGATTATTTTTTTATTATTAAAGAAAATATAAAAAATATTATACTTTTTATTTTATTATTATTTTATTTTTTGACCAATAGTCGACTAACGGCAAATTTTGGCCAATCATAGTCGACCATCCAAATCCTTAGTCGGGGACAGCCCTGTGTGTGGGTGTGTGTGTGTGTGTGTGTGTGTGTGTGTGTGTGTGTGTGTGTGTGTGCAGGCACGTGCACACATAGAGGCCAAGGGGTGCTTGAGCACCTGCCTTTTTGAGCCTCATCAAAAAAGTGCCCTTTTAAAAAAAAAAATAAAAAAAAATTTTATAATTTCTTTTTTACCGTTACGCATATAGACTGCCCTTCCAACTGAAAAATGTCAGGATAGAATCAAAATATTAGGTAAAGAGAGAGAGATGCCCCGTATTCCATTGCAGTTTGCACGGCCTCCTCAGCGTGCCTCTCCGCGGACCTATATTTTATGCATAGCGTGGGTGGTGGTGATGATGATGATAGAAACCGCTGTGGCGCATACAGTTGAATGCTGGTATTACACTCATTGAGGGACACAAAGAAGTCATGTCCGATGGGATTTGGGAATCTCAAATACAAATCGGGATTGGAATAAAAAATACACTTATATTAAACAATACAGAATATACAGCACTTCTTGGGGTCTGTAGGGTAAGCACTTATTCCCTCCCCCATGAACATTTATGGAGATGTATGGGCCTTTTAAGATACACTACGTGACCAAGGTACCCATGTACATGTCAAAATACTTCCCAAATGTAGCAGGGTGGATTATCCCTGCTTCGTGGGAACGGTGATGTGCGGTCAATAGGTAGCGAGACGCAGTAGCACTCTGGCCAGCTGCACCTCCGTCTTTGGGGTCCGGAGTGTCAACTGGAGGCTGGTAGTGGGGATGGATGAGGCCCAGGGTTTACAAACCTGGTCCGGTACTCTGGTCTTCCTCCCTCTCTCTGGAGCAGCCAGCAGTACTCCCCAACACACCCTCACTCTCCACAGTTGCCCCTTTTGCCCTCCCACACCCAATGACCGGATGGTAGCGAAATAACTTGGTTCCCCCCGCAAGCAGTACCCTCCCTTAGTGAACCCAGAACCCTTACAATGGAAATGGAAAAGGTAGAATAGCAAGGGGTTACGATTACATATATTACCCGTAGCAAAGGGTTAGGGTTAGGGTTAGAAATAATGAAAGACACACACAGTGCTCCCGTTCTGGATGACTGTATTGTAACTCAGCCTAGTTACAACAATGCTACGTCTGGTGATTACTGCACCATGGGTATCCATACAATAATTACTGGCATGAATCAATGGCATGAATCAATAGCATAAGTCAATTACAGTATTACACACAGGCACCAAGTGCTCTCAGGTACCCAGACTAAACGCTGCCCACGTCTGGGCGGAACACAGTATTTACCTTCTCTAAGGAATTACACTCTTACTGTCCCCGATTGAGAATATGGGGAAGGAAGGGGGGAGCATGGGGAAGAGAATAAAGGGATTCACAGAACGGGAATTATTTAGGAAATACACGCCTTATCACGCTCAAAGAAAAGGAATAAAATAAAAGAGTGAGCCCACAAAATACCTTGCAAAAGTCCTATGCTAATACCGGTATATATTGTCTGGGGTACCCCTATTGAACTGTGGTTAACAACGTTAACTTCGCCCGCGGGCAGCACCACACTGTATACTGTATATGGAATCGGGAGCATCAATGCTCATTTGTACTCATCCGAAATGGCCGCCTCGCCACTCCACTGTTGTCCGTGAGGCAAGATGGCGTCGAACGCTCTCGCGAGGATGTCAGCAGGCGGAGCTAGCAGAGAGACAGCGCTGGCTGAGCTGGTGCTGGCGATGACGACCTCTGCTGGTGGTAAAGAACTCCCCGTGTCTTGCAGGCAGCCTGGAGCAGGTGTGCTGCAGCTCTCCGGTGCAAACAGCTGTTGACGCCCGGGCAGACTGCTTGGAGGTCCCGCACGTCTCTGGCACGCAGACTATACCGTCACTGTAACTAAGTATAACACGAGCAATACTACTGTGATCCTTAGCCGCACGCTACCTATACCGCTCACTGTAACTAGGTATAACTCGACTGTTAGTGCCTGACTCTGCACTTATTGTTCATATCATAACACTGGTACTGCTAGGATATCGTATCCACTAGCCAGTACTTCCTATCACCCGTTGTCCTCTCCCGGGGCACTCCGGCATAAACGTCAGCAACGGGGCTGTCCAGAGCTCCCGTTAGCTGTGTCCTCTCGTTGTCAAGTTCACGGCCGAAGAGAACGACTTCCGCTGGGCTCCTCCCTTTATCATCTCTCAGCTCTCTCCGCCACTCTCTGCCTGCTACTGCCCCCTGCTGGTCCCGCCTGCCAGTCACAAGGGGAGACGCACTGTAGAATATGAATCAATACTGTCATTTATAATCCGTATTCCAATGCTCTTTGGACGGGGACGTTTGTGTCATTGTTCGTGTGAATCAATGACACTAGTTAGAATGTCTTTGTGTACAAAAAGGGATATAAACACAGTCAGCAGTTCTGAATAATATACCATATTTTCCAGACTGCTACATTTCCCCCCACTTTGAACTTGCTAAGTCCTCTGCAAGTTAACAACAAAACCACGCATGTATGACAACGGTCCTGAGACCAACAGTTTCACACATCGGTCGACAATTACACATTATGCCAACAGTTTTACACATCGGTTGACAATTACACATTATGCCAACAGTTTTACACACTCCCTCAGGAGTTGGACACACTGTTCCGTGAACACACTCTTGAGCACGTAGTCCTGGCGATACCGAGCGGGTAGCCGACCTCTGGTGCTCCTCTGGGGCCGAGCGGCCTCCACTCTGGGGGGTTCCACCTCCCCCGCCTCCGACTCCGTGTCGGATTCCTCAGTGTCCGTCGGCGGGTCATGGACCACGGCCTCACCCTCCGGGGCCATCGATGGACCGCCCGCGGCCTCCTCTTCGACTCCGTCTCCGCCGCCTTCCCCCTCCTCTCCTGAAGGGGTCGACTCCACCTCTGACTCGGCGCTTACGGCCTCCTCAGGGGCGTCCCGCAGGGGACCGGGGTGGTTACACGCCCTAGGATGCGGTTCCCGCCGGTGCCCGAAAGCACCTCCGATGTCTGATTCAGACGAGCTCCGCGGTGCCACCGGGATCTGTCGAGGGGCCCTCCCCCGCACTTCCGGGTCAGAAGCCGGGAAGGGACAGGTCTTGAGCTGGTCTCGATGCACGGTCCTTTCTGGACCCCCTGCTTCAGGCCTGACCGTGAACACGGGCGTCCCTTCGTGGCTCTGCTTAACCACCACATATGACGTAGGCTCCCACTTGTCTTGTATCTTATTACGGCCCCGGATTCGGTGGTCGCGTATCAGGACCCGGTCTCCGGCCCGCAGGAGTGCACCTCTGCTCTTCCTGTCATAAATTCTCTTGCGTCGATGGGACGCCTGCTTCGCCGTGGCCTCAGCGGCCTCCGTGGCGGCCTTTAGTCGCTCATGGTGACTCTGCACCCACTCGTCTAGGTCCGCCGCTCCCTCCTCAATGACGTCTCTGCCCCCCAGGACATCTCGGGGCATCCTAGCGTCCCTCCCGAAGAGCAGGTAGAAGGGAGAGTATCCAGTGGAGGAGTGCTCGTGGCAGTTGTACGTAAGTACCAACTCGGGTAGGTGCTCCTTCCAGTCTCGCTTCTTCTCTGCGGGCAGACTACGCAGCATGTCGTGCATTGTCCGATTGAACCTCTCGCACTGCCCATTCCCCTGGGGATGGTAGGGCGTGGTGCGGCTCTTTGAAATCCCGCACAGTCGGCAGAGCTCCTTGATGACGCTCGACTTGAAATTTCGCCCTTGATCGGCATGGAGTCGGGCAGGGCAACTGTAGTACACGAACCAGTACTTGATGATGGCAGCGGCGGTGGTCTTCGCAGTCTGGTCTTTGGTCGGTACGGCAATAGTGAATCTGGTGAACATATCGGTCAGCACCAGTACGTTCTCGTAGCCACCCACCGACCTCTCCAACACGGTGAAGTCCATGGCCAGGACCTCCATGGGTGCCGTCACGTTAGTGCAGGTCATCTGGGCCTGGGCTTTAGGGAACACGTCGCGGGCTAATGCACATCGCTTGCATTGCTTCACCCATTGCTTCACCTCCTCTGCCATTCCGATCCAGTAGTAACCTCGCCTCATCAGGACCACCGTCCCTTGTCCCCCGTAGTGTCCCGCGTCTTCGTGCTGGGTCTCGTAGATCCTCCTTCGCAGGGCTGCGGGCACCACCAGCTGGAGAACCTCCTCTCCATCCCGGGGATCGCTTACGTGCCGAAACAGCACTTGCTGGTGCAGACGGAATCGTTCCCACTGCCCGTATAACTTGCGGAGTTTCGGGTCTCCTTCCTTCAGCTGTACTTTAGTGGGGGGGACCCCCTGTGTCACCGCCCGCCACACCGGACCCAACTCGGGGTCGTCTGCCTGGAGCTGCCGCATTTCCGCCCAGTCATATCCGCTGTTCCCTTTCGGTGCCGCTACCCGTCGTGCGCCGACACTCGAGACCTCCCGCGTCTCTGTCGGTCTCCCAGGGCACAGCAGGGCCCGCACTCCCTCCGCTGGGATCCTGACTTAGCCCTCGCGGGTGACTGGGGCGGGGACGGACAATGGAGCGGCCCGTTCCTGGAGACCCTGACGGGTGTGGGTGCCGGCCGCGGCTATCATTAGGAAGTCTTTCTCAGTGTCTTCCACTTCGGGTTCTGATCGCATCGGCATGCGAGACAGAGCGTCTGCGTTCTGGTTGAGTCGACCAGGTTTGTAGTGCACCACGAAGTCGTACTCCGCGAGCTGAGCGTTCCACCGCTGCTCCACCGCTCCCAGGTTGGCCGTGCCGAGGTGTCTCAACGGGTTGTGGTCGGTGATCACGGTGAACTGGGCGTACATCAAGAGGTCTCTGAACTTCTCAGTGACCGCCCACTTCAGGGCGAGGAGTTCCAGCTTGAACGCACTATAATTTTGGTCATTCCTTTCGGACCCACGCAGGCCTCGGCTCGCAAAGGCGATGACTCGCTCCACGCCCTCCTGTTCCTGACTTAGTACCGCCCCCAGGCCCAAGTAACTCCCGTCGGTGGTCACTATGTAGGGGAGCTGGAGGTCGGGGTAGGCCAGCACCGGGGGTGTCAAGAGGCACTGCCGCAGATGATCGAAGGCCGTCTGACACTGCGGCGTCCACTTGAAGGCCTCGGGCCAGCCCTTGGCGAACCCCTTTTTTTCTTTCCCCATCAGGGCGTGCAGTGGCTGGGCCACCTGGGCGAAGTGGGGCACGAACCGCCGATAATAGGACAGGAACCCGATCACCTGCCTCACTTCCTTCGCTGAGCGTGGCGCCGGCCAGTCCTCCAACGCCTTCACTTTGTCGGTGTCGACCTGTATGCCAGCCGCGGAGACGACGTGTCCCAGGAACTTGACTTCGGTCTTCAGAAGGAAGCACTTCCGGGGCTTGAGTTTGAGCCCATGCTCCCGAAGCCGTCCAAACACCAGGTCCAGCTTCTGGCAGTGGCTCTCGAAGTCGCTGGCGAACACCAAGACGTCGTCTAGGTAGACGAGTAGGACGTCGAAGGCCAGGTCCCCCAGCACGGCGGTCATCAACCACTGGAACGTCGCTGGTGCGTTACACAGTCCGAAGGGCATACGAGTCCACTGGTAGAGGCCGAAGGGCGTCGTGACGGCCGTCTTCTCTTGGTCTTCCTCTTTCACCGCCACCTGGAAGTAGCCGGCGGTGAGATCGAGCGAGGCCTGTCCCAAGGCGTCTAGGGACTCCTCGATGCGGGGTAGGGGGTACGCGTCCCGGTGTGTCACGTTATTTAGGCGGCGGTAATCGCAGCAGAACCGCACGGAGCCGTCCTTCTTTATGACGATCACGGCTGGTGACGCCCACGGACTGCAGCTCTCCACCAGGACACCCAGGTTCACCAGATCTTGCACGTGTCTCTTTACTTCTTGGAACACGTGGGGCGGTATTCGGCGGTGCCGTTGCTTGACCGGGTGTGCGTCACCAGTGGGAACGTAGTGTGTGACCGTGGTGGTGTAACCATAGTCCCCGTCGTCAACGGAGAACACCGCCTTGTGTTTCTCCAACACTTGATTTAGCCGGCTCACTTGGGCCGGTGTGAGATCCTGCAGGTTGGCCTGCACGTCCACGGCGAGCCCGCGGGTCTTCCCGTCCGGCTCCGCCTCTGGCGGGCTGGCTCGAGTCTCAATCGCCGTCACTCGGACGCCTCCGTCTACTTCCTCTACGGTCACCCTCTCCTGGGGCCGTACCTGATGGGGGCAGTGAATCTCTGCCAGTCTGGACCGGGGTCGGAGCACAATCTCGACGTCGGTCGGGTTCAACACCCGCACAGGCACTCTCCCCTGTCGGGCGTAGGTCACCACGTTCGCCACCAATAGTCCGGGAGGCAGGTTGGCACTCGGCGTATTCTCTAGCATCACGGGACGCCGCATCCCCGCTGTCATCGCGCAACGGCCTGAGACGACCATTTCGCTGTGCGGGGGAATGACCACAGACTCTCTGCCGGCCACCTTGACGTACCCCATCTTTCCCGGGGCGGTACACTCTCGGCCTTCTTGGGCCAGGACGGCGACCACACGGCGGATGGCGATGCTTCTAGCTTCAACACGTCTTCGGTTCACCGGCCGCATCCCCTTGATCCCTGCGAACAGGCCGTCTACCCCGCCGAGCACGTTCATGCCCAGCAGTCCCTGGATGGCGTCTCCTAGGTCCCCTCGGCCTGGGTCGTCTTTTAGTATGAATATGCATTTCCCCGTGAATGTCATATCTAGGCACTTCACTTCGGCGTAGAGACACCCCACCACTGGGATCTCCAACCCGTTGGCGGCGATGAGAGTGATCCAGTTGGCGGGGGTCAACTTCGACTTCGGGAAGTGTCTTCGAAAGTGGCTCTCGTACATGGTGGTGACTTCGGCGCCGGTGTCGAAGAGGCAGCGGGTCTCGACCCCGTCGATCTGGACGTCTAGTGTGAGGCATTCCCCTTGCGCGTCTTGCGTCTCGGTGCCTGGTTACGACGGCGTCGACTGTCCTTCGTGCTCCGGGTCGGTACCCTGACGAGCCCGGAGCTTCGGGGTTGGGAGTAGAGGCGGGGCGTGGCTCGCCGGCCGAGCGGGGGCAGTCTCTGCTGATGTGGCCCGGCTGATTGCAGGCATAGCAGATCAGCCGGCCGCCTTCGTCTCGGCGGGGTTCTCGCGTTGCGTCGTCTCGGCGTCGCCGTCCGGTGGCGCCTCTCCGGGGCGCGTCCCGCTCCCGTGAGAAGGTCTGAGCCAGTTGTTCCTGGCGCGCGCCTAGTTGCTCCATTCCCGCCTGGATCTGCCGAATAGTCTCCCGCAGTGAGTCAACGCTCGGCGGGGTCTCCCGTCCCTCTCCAGCCGCGGCGTGGACTAAACCCCGGGGGGGACCCTTGTCGGCGGGGTGGACCAGCTCGTCCTCCGTCCAATCGATCGCCGCCTGCAGTACCTGGGGAAATGGCCGCGTCCCGTCCTCCCTCATGTACTTCCGCATTTCTCTCCTCAGGGCATCGTCCCTGAGGCCCACCACAAACCGCTCCTGCAGCAGGGCGGTGGCGTCGGCGACCAGCGCGGGCGCCCGACGTCGTAGGCGACGGATCCTCTCCTGCAGGTCGTAGGCGAACTGGCGTACGGTCTCTCCGGCGGCTTGTCTTCGGTTGAAGAACTCCCCCAGGCGGACGCTGACCGGGACCATGTCCCCATAGGTTTCTTCGAGTATCTTGAACAAGGCTTCCGTGTCGGGGACGGTTCCCTCCGTCAGGAAGCGTACCGTCTGCTTCGCCTCGCCTTTGAGGTGGAGCTGTACGACCTCCGCTTGTTCCTCCGCGGGCACTCGACTGGCACGGAGATGGGCCCTCATTGCCTGGATCCAGTCCTCTACAGGCAGTTCCCCCCTCTCCTGTTCACCTCCAAATTCGCTGCACTTCCGCTCTCGTTGGACGTACACCACCGGGAGGGGCGCTGGGGGAAGCTGTTGGATCATGGCCTGGGCCAAGGCAAGCGACTCTCTGTGCCTGGCCTGCTCCAGGTGTTCGTGTTGGTGGTCTAGGGCTTCCGCCTGGTCTTGGAGTTGACCCTTTAGAAACTCCATTTCGGCTGTCAAGGTCCGCACCGTCTCGGCTTCCCTCCCTTCCTCTTTGAGCGGGGCCGGCGAGTCACCTCCTTGCTTCACCCGGGACGGCCCGGCTTTCTTCGGGGTGTCGTCGTCCGACATCTCAGGTCTCTGGGTTGTCACTTACAAGGGAGTGGAGTAGGATGTTGATCCTGTTCGTGACGCCAAATGTAGCAGGGTGGATTATCCCTGCTTCGTGGGAACGGTGATGTGCGGTCAATAGGTAGCGAGACGCAGTAGCACTCTGGCCAGCTGCACCTCCGTCTTTGGGGTCCGGAGTGTCAACTGGAGGCTGGTAGTGGGGATGGATGAGGCCCAGGGTTTACAAACCTGGTCCGGTACTCTGGTCTTCCTCCCTCTCTCTGGAGCAGCCAGCAGTACTCCCCAACACACCCTCACTCTCCACAGTTGCCCCTTTTGCCCTCCCACACCCAATGACCGGATGGTAGCGAAATAACTTGGTTCCCCCCGCAAGCAGTACCCTCCCTTAGTGAACCCAGAACCCTTACAATGGAAATGGAAAAGGTAGAATAGCAAGGGGTTACGATTACATATATTACCCGTAGCAAAGGGTTAGGGTTAGGGTTAGAAATAATGAAAGACACACACAGTGCTCCCGTTCTGGATGACTGTATTGTAACTCAGCCTAGTTACAACAATGCTACGTCTGGTGATTACTGCACCATGGGTATCCATACAATAATTACTGGCATGAATCAATGGCATGAATCAATAGCATAAGTCAATTACAGTATTACACACAGGCACCAAGTGCTCTCAGGTACCCAGACTAAACGCTGCCCACGTCTGGGCGGAACACAGTATTTACCTTCTCTAAGGAATTACACTCTTACTGTCCCCGATTGAGAATATGGGGAAGGAAGGGGGGAGCATGGGGAAGAGAATAAAGGGATTCACAGAACGGGAATTATTTAGGAAATACACGCCTTATCACGCTCAAAGAAAAGGAATAAAATAAAAGAGTGAGCCCACAAAATACCTTGCAAAAGTCCTATGCTAATACCGGTATATATTGTCTGGGGTACCCCTATTGAACTGTGGTTAACAACGTTAACTTCGCCCGCGGGCAGCACCACACTGTATACTGTATATGGAATCGGGAGCATCAATGCTCGTTTGTACTCATCCGAAATGGCCGCCTCGCCACTCCACTGTTGTCCGTGAGGCAAGATGGCGTCGAACGCTCTCGCGAGGATGTCAGCAGGCGGAGCTAGCAGAGAGACAACGCTGGCTGAGCTGGTGCTGGCGATGATGACCTCTGCTGGTGGTAAAGAACTCCCCGTGTCTTGCAGGCAGCCTGGAGCAGGTGTGCTGCAGCTCTCCGGTGCAAACAGCTGTTGACGCCCGGGCAGACTGCTTGGAGGTCCCGCACGTCTCTGGCACGCAGACTATACCGTCACTGTAACTAAGTATAACACGAGCAATACTACTGTGATCCTTAGCCGCACGCTACCTATACCTATACCGCTACTGTAACTAGGTATAACTCGACTGTTAGTGCCTGACTCTGCACTTATTGTTCATATCATAACACTGGTACTGCTAGGATATCGTATCCACTAGCCAGTACTTCCTATCACCCGTTGTCCTCTCCCGGGGCACTCCGGCATAAACGTCAGCAACGGGGCTGTCCAGAGCTCCCGTTAGCTGTGTCCTCTCGTTGTCAAGTTCACGGCCGAAGAGAACGACTTCCGCTGGGCTCCTCCCTTTATCATCTCTCAGCTCTCTCCGCCACTCTCTGCCTGCTACTGCCCCCTGCTGGTCCCGCCTGCCAGTCACAAGGGGAGACGCACTGTAGAATATGAATCAATACTGTCATTTATAATCCGTATTCCAATGCTCTTTGGACGGGGACGTTTGTGTCATTGTTCGTGTGAATCAATGACACTAGTTAGAATGTCTTTGTGTACAAAAAGGGATATAAACACAGTCAGCAGTTCTGAATAATATACCATATTTTCCAGACTGCTACACAAAGGTCAGTGAATTCCATGACCACAACACCAGAGTAGGGACGTGCACAGGACTTTAGAGGGGCAGGTGCTCAAAGGCTGAAAAGGGCACTGGGCCTGTGCTATTTTTGGGGGCCCTTTTTGGGCGGGAGGGGCCTTTTTATGCTTTTTGGGGGGTTTTGGTGATCAAATATTGAATATTGAACTATAATAATCAGTGCAGGAGCTCACTTATCCTTGAAAGACACTTTTATCACTGACTTAAAAGGCCCATACATCTCCATAAATGTTCAGGGCGGAGGGAATAAGTGCTTACCCTACAGACCCCAAGTCAGTTAGGATGCGTGAACATTTAAGGCAACCAACTTGTGTTCAGCTTTTCTCTGATTGGCCACGACCCCCCGCCCCCTTTTGTCGCTAGCGCGGCAGAGGTCCCTGCGAGCGGCAGAGGTCCCAAATGAAATGAATGAAATGCGGAGCTGTAATCTTAGTCCGAATCGAATCACGATATTCAGTTATCAAAATAACTACGCGGTTCACTCGTCACTGTACATCAGTGGAGGCTGCTGACTGATTAACTAGAAACTGTACATTGTAACATTATATAATGTATAATGTTATTTCGCGTTTGTAACGTCATAAAACAACTACCAGATTCACGCGTCACTGTACATCAGTGGAGGCTGCTGACTGATTAACTAGAAACTGTACGCTGTAACGTTATATGTTATTTCGCGTTTTTAACGTCATAAACCAACTACCAGATTCACTCGTCACTGTACATCAGTGGAGGCTGCTGACTGATTAACTAGAAACTGTACATTGTAACGTTATATAATGTATAATGTTATTTTGCATTTGTAACGTCATAAAACAACTACCAGATTCACGCGTCACTGTACATCAGTGGAGGCTGCTGACTGATTAACTAGAAACTGTACGCTGTAACGTATGTTATTTCACGTTTTTAACATCATAAACCAACTACCAGATTCACTCGTCACTGTACATCAGTGGAGGCTGCTGACTGATTAACTAGAAACTGCACATTGAGGGGGTTTGAATCACGCTACATCAGTGGAGGCTGCTGACCAGATTATTATTTTAAATTATATTTTTTAAACATCCCCAACGCTGCAACACCCCCATTCCTCCCAGGTGTCAGGCGTCAGGCTCCTCATTCGCTTCCATTCATTTTGGGGACCATGTTCAAATATCATACTTCTGAAGTATAAACAAACTATACTGCTGTGACGATTTTGAATATCTTAACATGTATTTACGCCCTTCCTCTACGCGAGGCCACAGATGGGTTTTATGTAACACAAGGACAATGAATGAATTTTCTTCTATTTACAAATAATTGTTGATTATTACTGTTACTGTATTGTTTGTCTTGTTGAACTTGAAGGTTCATGCACAACATGTGTGTAACCTCAACCCTGTATTGCAAAATTAAGTGATATAAAATTTTTTATATATAGTTATGGCGTTAAGCAACCGCGCGAACACTGCTGATATGGCGATATGGCATTAACCAACAACACAACGGCGTAACGAGCACCTCTGGCATTAACCAACAACACAACAAGCACCTCTCAGAGCACCTGGGGGAGCCTCATGCGCATGCGCGGCCGACGGGTCACTCTCTGCCGCGGCGCTCTCTGCCGCGGGCGGCGCAACAACACACAGAGCGGCAGGGCTAGCGCGGTCACGTGACCGTGTGGCCAATCAGAGAAACGCTGAACGAAAATCTGAACACAAGTTGGTTGCCTTAAATGTTCACGCAGTTAGCGTAGCAGACTCGGTTGGCACTGCTCAAAACTTACCTTTTTAAAATAGCTTTTAAATGAATTATTATCTTTATTTCATTGTCTTATTTTTCATTATTTCTATAAATTTGACTTAAATATTTTATTATAATTTGTATCATTGTTTTATGTAGTTTTCTTTGTCATTTTCTTTGTTATTTATTTAAAAAAAATTTAGATAAATTTTTTGGCGTTTTATCGCTTTATTGCTACTGGGCAGTCCAGTAGAGAGAGACAGAGGAGGAATGGGAGACAGAGTGGGGGGAAGACATTCGGCAAATAACGATGGGTTCGGGAGTTGAACCCGGGTCTGCCGTGTCACGGCTGAGCGCGCTATGTGGTTCGCCACTGGGGCGCCCCTATTTGTTATTTTTTAATGTCAACATATTATTTAAATGATTCAAATGGAACTCAAACATGTTCCGTTGTGAGGTCACCAGTGTTGGGCAAGTTACTTTTAAAAAGTAACTAGTTACAGTTACTAGTTACTTCTTCCAAAAAGTTACTAAATTACTTACTCAGTTACAAATTATAAAAGTAACTAGTTACTTCAGAAAGTAGTGAGACTAGCCTCCAATCAAATGCCATGTATGTAGCTATTATAATTACTATGTTTATATAGTGGATCATACAAATACAAACACAATAGATGTTTTGGAACTTTTGATATGTATTGCCCCTCAACAGGCCACAACTGGGCAACATTAAATGATGCTTGTTAAGCACTATACCAAAAATAAATAACAAATATATACTGATTGATTGAACATTTTAATTAACAGATTGCAGAATGGGTACAGTACAGTACAGCTCAATACACACAATTGTTAAGGGGATGCAGACCAGAGAGACCTTCGCCTTGTTTACATCAGGGTCCCCCATTTTCAATTCATGACATTTATGACATACACAACATACAGATATAAGAATCTAATCTAATCATCTATTCTAAATTAATCTAATCATGACATTTAACACTAGCACAGCCGACAAGGGGTCAAATGACCCCTAGGCATTTTCAATAAATGTATCCTCGTCACTCGGTCGAGCTCCAGCTTTGTCACTCAATGACTTTTCCTAAAAGTACCCGTTTTATCTGGCACGGTTTCTGAAATTTCTAAATGACTTCAGGAAAATGTATAATATGTGGAAAGTCACAGCACTTTGTGAGCGTTGTGGTATAATATCTAATGTTCTCATGTAAATATAGTCCCCTCCCCTATATCCCCTTACCTGTGCCCCCCCCCCTCTCTGTGGAATAAGACACTCCCCTCCCCTGTGTCCCCATTACCTGTACCCCCCCCCCCCCCATCTGACCTATCAAATGGGACCACCCCCCCCCCTGTTAACTATATAGATCTCCTCTTGAGATCTATCCGGGGCTTCTTACCTGGGGGATTTCAGCTGATCACCTGGGGGGAAACCCTCAGCCATTCTCTCTATGTATTCTATCTGTTTGGTTAATAAACCTTTGTTATTATCCAATCCTCGGTTGACTGAGACATTCTTCATCAGGATATCTACAAATATCCCACAATTGGCGTCTACGAACTTGTGACGGACTTTTTGCGTCCTCCCGGCGTGCTGTATCATTTCAACTATACAGAGAAAAGTGAGTATAATAGACTGGTCGACCAAAAATGTATGGAAAGGAATTAAAACCTTCCCGCTTTTCTCTGTGCCAGGTGAATATTACAGAATGTTGTCAAATATTGAGATCATGGCTGAGTAAGAATAATGTGCATTAATATATCTGATCTGTATTGAGAATCGTTACCAGGGCGCGCGTGCACCTGGGTCCTTATCAGGCGGTTCTGAAAGGATGGGTTATATGTGCTAGTCCCAAAAGTTTAGGCACAAAGGTTGAAGTGCTATTCCAGGTCGAGTCGGAGCCGACCAAAAGCTAAGGCACACAGTAAGGTTGTTGGTTTGCTAACCCAAGTCTAATTCAGACTAAAAATATAGGCAACAAAAGAAGATACGTGAGCTTATTATGATGTGATATCCTTGAAAACGCTACTCTGTTAAAAACGTTCTGTGATTCCTTTGCAAAGAGGGGGAAGTTAGGACCGAGAAGCTGATGGAATCATAATTAGAAATTACCAGAGTAGCGTCATAATATTCATTGTTTCAACCTCAAACTAAGCCCACAATCTCTTCCATTCCTGAAAACGATGTATTTTGGATTAAATTAACCAATTGATCAATACAGATAGCGGGAAGATGATCACGCGATGTCCTAGTAGTACATGATTATGCGATGTCCCGGGAGTACGTGAATGTACATTAAACGGGACATCAGTCGCGGAAAGTACATTAAACAGGACGTTAGTTGCGGGTTAAGAGGCCGAGAGTATGATTAAAAGGTATATATAATCTAATATATCGCTGGTAAATTTCGAAGTCAGGTTCAGTCGTTATGATTTTAATAACGATGTGTAGTTATATATCAAGGGTATAAATGCCTTGTCGCAGCAGGGTGCTGGCCGACTAAACGAACAGCGATCCAATACAGTCAGATATACACACACGTTAACTTATATGTATTATTGTTGTTTTGTCTGTTTAAAGTCTCGTTTGTATTTGCGTGCGCCGAGCATTGAGAGACTAGTACCGTTATATTAGAGAATAACATTGAAGTGCAGTTCACGCGACAAAATAGGATAGTAATTTCCGGAATTAACAAAACGGCCCACGGGAACGACCATTTGGGGAAGTATAGTTTATCGTTTCAGTTTGTTTACGTTTTCACATATGAACAGGCGCGTTCATTCGGTAACAAAACGCTGGTTTAGGAATTCCAGGCTATTGAGAGCTTGTGGGAAAAATACAGTATGAATTGCAAAGCGTTATTTCCGAGGCGAATGAGAAACGCACGAACGTCGCATGGAACGATGACGTCACGCTATGCGCGCCGTTAAGTTATGATTTTATATTAAACTATCCATAGGCAAACGTAAAGTTTAATGTGCCCAAGGCCGAAGGTGCGTGAAATCCACTTGTAGTATATGTTTTATTTGTATATGTATGTGCGCGCTGCCATTGGAAAATGTTGAGCTGCGGTGGCGAGATGCGAGTTGCATTATCCCAGACCACCGGAGAAACGAGCCGAACATTGCATTGACGACACATAACGGATCCAACGTCAACACAACAGTTGTCCCCGGTGAGTATGAAAATCATAAATATAGATGCTTTGATTGATTGATTGAAAACTTTATTAACAGATTGCAGAATGGGTACAATACAGCACAGCTCAATACACAATTGTTAAGGGGATGCAGACCAGAGAGAGACTATAGTCTTGTTTACATCAGGGTCCCCCATTTTCAATACCAGATTTGTTTACATCAGGGTCCCCCATTTTCAATTCATCAGAACATATTAGGACATACATGACAGACAGATAGTCAGTACTGCTACATCTATACATTTATGACATACCAGATTTGCAAATTCAGTACTTTTTGTGATACAAAAGGAGTCAAGAAAAGGGAGTCATTTGACGTAGAAACTGTACATATACACAACTATCATCTCAGTTACAGCAAATTACAACTATCTCAGATCACTTGAGTGTTTATGTTGCTTTAATTTACACATTATAAGTCACATAAAGCTAATTACAATGTCTGTTTCAGAATTATAATACATCTGTGGGCGTACCCTGACCAATACGGGGAGCTAAACAAACACTTCCGGTTCCCAGTATATGGCAGTACAGGAATTGTAGTCCACATAAACAGCGTTAGATTAGACTTTATAAGCTTTTAATGTTGAAAAACTTGGGCACAAACAACATAGATCATGTTTAAAAGTAAGATGTTTAGGTTATATTCACTTGAGTTAATGTGTTTATCTAAAGAACCAATGAAAGATAACTAGCCCTTTCCATTGTAAGACATTTTTAAACATGATTCAAAATGTGTGGTTCCACATTCATATGATGCTTGTGTACATATGCGATATGATTGATAAATGATAACACTATCATTACATCCTAGGACGGGATGGATGAGAAATAGCTGATGTTTTGTTAAGCTCACAGACAATCAAGGAGAACCCACTCAGATGGTCTTAGAAAATAGTGGAAAATTAACATGTGTTTGTATTTACAGATCTGGCTCTGAGGCGAGATGCAAAACAGTGCATGACTACACCCAAATTGTATCACAAAAGACAGAAAATCCAACAATTTGCATGTCAACCGAGAGACAGTGCAGAGCTGAGAGACAATCGATTGACCAAAGCTAGTTTTAAATAGGATTCTAATCAATTGGATAGATTTGATCTAAAAGCTAAAGAAAGAATAACAACCTTTCTTTAGAGATAATGAATAAATGCAGATACTGTTTAAATGAGGCCAAAATCATGCCTCCTCTTTTTCCACAGTAACATTGATGAGTGAGATGATGAAATAGAGAAGGACTAGATAATGTTTGTTGAGCACACAGACAGTCAAAGAGGATTCACCCAGAATAAAAGAAAAGAATGGGAAAATTAACATGTGTTGGTGTTTACAGACAACCAAGAGATCTGGCTCTGGGTCAAGATGCAGAATGGGGTGTAAACACATTGTATCACAAAAGTTGAAACTCCAGTGATTTGCATCTGAACACAGACAAGACACAAAGTGAGACCAGCTACAATCATTTAAATTGAGGACCCAAATAATCTACATTTGAACACGCAAACCAGCTGAGGACGATGTGGAGTTGAAAGACAATGCAAATAGCCAGTCTGACCACACCTATAGAGACCCAACTTAGTATCTCCGAACTGAGAGACAATCGATTGGCCATTTGGAACGGATCTGCATCCAAACACCCACATGTAAATTTCTTCAGAGTGGACACTTGAGAGACAAAGCAATGCAAATGCCTGCACTCGTGACCACAGACTTGATGAACTCACCTGGCGGTGGATGGCAACAGAGAACCACTTAATTAACATGAATTAGACACAGGTGATGAATTTGCAGTTATGAAAATCTACCTAACTCCCATACTAACAATAACTAACCAGTCGTTTTCATCATCTCTTTTCAAGAGGCACATGAATTAGAGAAGTGCCCGAGATGAAAGATTAATGATGAAAACAACTCTACTTACAATCCCCTCCTTCTATTCTCTGTTTATAACCAATAACATGCATGACTATTCCTTAGACTATTCTTTTAACAACTAATACATTTCCATGACTGCAAAATATCAACCACAAAATTGAAACACAATTATCTAAATGTACAAGGTATACACGTACATTGATCATTTAGCTGACACTGTATGACAGGACATCAAAAAGGGCACAACTCTATCAGCTGAGTAACAATGTTCATCAAAGTGTTGAGTGCCACAGTGTATGTTAGTTTTATTAGTGTTGAGTGCTACAGTGTAGGTTAGTTTATTAGGACAAATGCATGACAGTAAGGTTAGTTAGGGTTAGATGACAAAACGAATGATTGTTTTTCATGCAAAATTAACTGGCTACCTAGATTTTATGTTTTTTCCCCATGCTAAATTATGACGAGCCACGCTGAGACGTGAAGAACGCCAGAGAAGTCGTGGCGAGGTAAGTATCCTGAGGCACACCCAACGCATCCTGAGGTAAGATCAACTTCAATTTAACACCACAGACTATTTTATCTGATTCAAGACTTTCGCCATTCATTTACTAATTTTATTTAAAGCCTAATGCTGTAAGATCTAGTTAGATACAAGATCTGATAAGATTGTAGTGAATGTGACCTTCTTGACACAAGGAATCACTGCTAATGCAATTGGCTTGCATTTCCTATTTTCAATTAAGCGATTTTATTTACAATAAATTGAATTAACCCTAAATGATTTTCCTCTGTAGCAGAAAGGCGTTGAATCATTTATGTGAGGAGTTTTCTAAGGCAGTTTTTATCATCCTCAGATCACGAATTGGTGAGAGGACAGGAAGAGGAACACAACCCAGCGACCTGAGCGACCCACGACAGCATACTACCACCAGAGACGCCGCCAAGGAGCTGCGGACACAACCAGAGGCGACGACAACAACCGTGGGAGAACCACCAGCCCACACAACACAGACGTCCCCAAAGGAAGGGGAGCAGAGACAGAAAGGACGACATGCAGCCTCACCCCAGCGACCCGCGGCAGACCATCTGCAAACGGGAACTGAAGTCCCCGACCATCAAGGTGGATTCCCATGACAAGATTGTCATCCGTCATCCGTGTGAGAGAGAGCGTCCTACTGACTAGCCACTACACCGGCGGGCCCTCGCCCTCCATCAAGTGGTACCGCAATGACGAGGAGAGGACAGCGAAACCAGCACAACACATTCAAAAACGCCCGCCCCCTCGCCCCTCTAGTACCGCAATGACGAGGAACGGGGGGGACCAACCACCACACAGCACGTTCAAGAACGCCCTGACCACCATGTCTCTAGGCCTGATAGGGGCCAAGCGTGAGCACAGTGGCAGACATGTGATGGTGGTGGAGAACAACATAGACTGCAGGAAAAGAGTTTGCAAGACCACTATAGTTGACTGCTACCGGTGACCCTTGACAAGGTACACAGGGAGCGGACGGCGACCTCCTGTAGGCCCCCTCTGAATGAACGGCGACCAGTGAATGTTCCCGACTGCATCGTCAAGAAGAGACATCATCAGAGACCTGTGAACCAAGAGACTTCTGAACACAGTGTCCACATTGTTATGTATTTATTTAATTTTTATGTGTTACTGTTTGGCCCTGCCACACGGCCGACAGAGAACACCTTGTCAACAACGACGCAACATCATTCAGATTAATACCTTCACAAGCAGGAAACTTTTCACACAATTGTATGTATCTGCAAAACGATGAACTAGGGATGTGATGAAAAGAAATCAATGAGAAAGCATTAACAATGGTTAGTAATAATGAGCTAAAATGTATTGCTGAAGGAAGAAGTGACCACATGATCACATTACATCACATTTGAATTACTTAGGTTACAAAATTGTATTGTCAGACAAGAAAGAATCAGTTGTTTTATTCTCTCATAGAAGAGGACATGTAACGTTGTTTTGCACCTGTATGGTGAACCATTGATAGTATATGCACTAGAATTACATACAGAAGCGATGCATAAGACGTTTTATCTCCTCATTTATAGAGAAGAAATGGAGAAAATTGCCTGATTCTAAGTAAAGACCAACAAAACTGAGGCAATCACAGATGAAAGTGACACTCAAACTCAGGGTAAATACAACTGGAATAACTAAGTAATTTCATCAAGAATCATCATAAAACGTGCAAATATATATATATATATATTTTTGAACAGTTTCCCATAATCAATCATGTTAGTTTTATTAACCACCAGGTTAACGGTTGTTAAAATGTTTTTGTACACATTAGCCTTATGTGTAAATCCTATTCCTAATAATTATGCACACAATTTTGTTTTTTCACCCTGTGCACTCTGACCACACAGAGACAGTGCATGTATTTAATTGGTTTACGATGCCTGTATGTACAACCAGATCACATTAGCTCCCCTGAGTCACGACATGAACGACTGAAGGTATGCCAAGATATTTGCACAGCGATAGCTTCTAATGAGTATGTTAATTGTTGTTTGATATCAGAGTTGAGGACCACTCATTGATATAGGTATTTTGAGCGATTAATAAAAGAAAAGGGTGACATCTATTCCCACATCTCTGATATCAAAATAACACAGACCGCAGTCCAGTCGATCATATCATGAATCATGTATGTAAATAATTCTATTTTAAACTGTTATGCCAAAAACCAAATCACATTGGCCAAAATTTTCATTATTTTAATTGTTTTCTATTTTCACTTTTACCTGTTCCAAACAATCCTGGTATATTATACATTAATCTCACCCACATTATAAGAAAGAAAAGTGAGTATTGTGGTATAATATCTAATGTTCTCATGTAAATATAGTCCCCTCCCCTATATCCCCTTACCTGTGCCCCCCCCCTCTCTGTGGAATAAGACACTCCCCTCCCCTGTGTCCCCATTACCTGTACCCCCCCCCCCATCTGACCTATCAAATGGGACCACACCCCCCCCTGTTAACTATATAGATCTCCTCTTGAGATCTATCCGGGGCTTCTTACCTGGGTAATTAAGCTGATCACCTGGGGGGAAACCCTCAGCCATTCTCTCTATGGAATTCTATCTGTTTGGTTAATAAACCTTTGTTATTATCCAAGCCTCGGTTGACTGAGCACATTCTTCATCAGGATATCCACAAATATCCCACAGCGTCTAGCGCAGGGGTGGCCAACCCATGGCTTGCGAGCCGCATGTGGCTCTTTGCCCGTCAATGTGAGTCTCTTCCATCCAAAAATAAAAAATAAAATTATATATATTTTTTTTTTATTTTTTTTTTTAATAATTGTCACTCAAAACTGTGGTAAACCTCATATTTTTATATTAAGAGGTAATTATATAGTTTACACTGTTTATTTTTCTCATATTTCTCATATAAGCTGTGGGGTCATCTGACCCCTTCTGGCGGGAATCAGTGACATTTTCTCCATGGCTGTTCTAGTGTTAAGACATGCATGACATACAGATATATATATATCTCTGAGCACCTGAAAGAAAATAAGTTGCCTTTGAGAACCAATGGTTCTCGAGCCGTAACGGCACATGGGGCAGGAGCCTATCTCCTGTTTCCGTAGCATGAGGCAGCTTGATGTACAAGTACACCCCTTGGACATGACGCTAGTATGTCGCAAGGACTTCCCCCCCAAACCAACCCTTGATGCTGAGTGTCAAGCAGGGAGGCTATCGGTACCATTTTTAAATAGTCTTTGGTATGACTCGGCCGGGGCTTGAACTACCAGCCTCCCGAACTCAGGGCGGACACTCTACCCACGAGGCCACTGAGCCGGCCACTGAGCACCTGAAGACTGTGCTATTAAACCAGGAAGTGCAGCACTGTTGATAAGGCTGTAGCCTCCACTACTGTATAGTGCCCTGCGCTGCAACACAACTAACACAAGAGTGAACAAAAAATGCTCATGGACCCGCGGTCTGTCGTTGACTGCTTGCTTGTGTTGTTTGTTGGATTAGTTTTGGATTATTTGGGCTCGCCAAACAAACTATCAAAACGTACACAGAACCGCCGTGTGTCGTTGACTGAGTCGCTTGTGTTGTCGCTGTGTGTCAGACTCTGGATTCTTTCGAATACCCGCCCACCTCTACCTCTGATTGGCTTACCATGACATTTTACTCAACATCAGCCAATCGCGCACTGCCCACTAACCAAGGAAAACAAGTATTGCTTCTCAGCGCAGAGATCTGTCTGATGGAAAAAACAGCTTCAATCATAGTAATGCACCGCATTTTTTGGCAGTAACGGTAACGGCGTTATTAAGATTGGAAGAGTAATTACTTGTTACTGAAAAAACTAACGCTGTTATTCATAACACCGTTATTCCCATCACTGTATGTCACAGTATGATGTCATAATAGAACATTCTAGAACATTTGTGATGTCACAGTATGATGTCATAATCAAACATTCTAGAACATTCGTGATGGCACCGTATGATGTCATAATAGAACATTGTAGAACATTTGTGATGTCACAGTATGTCATAATCAAACATTCTAGAACATTTGTGTACAGTATATATTCAACAATTCAAAGAGGTGGCGATGAGATGGAGGGTTCCCCCTCTTGGGGGGGCCCTCCAAGAGAGGAGATGATGTTTGTATTGTGATTGTATGACAAGAGGAGCAGAGAAGAAGGAGACAGAGACGATAGAAATGTGTTTTGAAGATGAGAAGAAGAAGAAGAGGAGTGTAAACTTTCTCAAGTGTGGACGAAGCAAGAATTGTGGAGGGCAGTAATACGCCACGATGCGTCTACACTGCCGGAAATTCAAATAAGAAGAAGAAGAAGAAGCTATCAGATTGCCCCCTCTTGGGGGGGCCCTCCAAGAGAGGAGATGATGTTTGTATTGTGATTGTATGACAAGAGGAGCAGAGAAGAAGGAGACAGAGACGATAGAAATGTGTTTTGAAGATGAGAAGAAGAAGAGGAGTGTAAACTTTCTCAAGTGTGGGCGAAGCAAGAATTGTGGAGGGCAGTAATACGCCACGATGCGTCTACACTGCCGGAAATTCAAATAAGAAGAAGAAGAAGAAGAATATTCTGGGTGGCGATGAGATGGAGGGTTCCCCCTCTCGGGGGGGCCCTCCAAGAGAGGAGATGATGTTTGTATTGTGATTGTATGACAAGAGGAGCAGAGAAGAAGGAGACAGAGACGATAGAAATGTGTTTTGAAGATGAGAAGAAGAAGAGGAGTGTAAACTTTCTCAAGTGTGGGCGAAGCAAGAATTGTGGAGGGCAGTAATACGCCACGATGCGTCTACACTGCCGGAAATTCAAATAAGAAGAAGAAGAAGAAGAATATCTCGATTGCCCCTAAACCTGAGGAGAGTAAAGTTAGGGCTACAGTACTGGGCAAAATTGAGTGGGACAAGTCTGTCCTTCCCAGCTAGGTGTTTACTTTCAGGAGATGGGGATAAGTATAAACCTTTTTTGGCCAGTATTGATCAGTGGGCCAGGAAGTTGAGACTGCATCAGGGGGGAGTGGCGGAGCACACTCGGTGGCTATCAGTGCCATTTTGGCTATTGCCTGATCGAGTCATTGAACTTAGGTTCTTGAAGGAGGAGGATAAGGGCGAGATTGTGGAGGAAATAGAGAGGTTCCTTCTGGAATCAGGGGCTCTGGAGGTGTACACTGATGGCTCTGTGGATCCTGAAAGTGGGAGGGCAGGATTTGGGTGGTGGGTGCCTTGGTTAGGGATCGGTAAGGGACAAAGAATATCCGATGGCAGCTCAGTATTTGTGACAGAGTTGCTTGCCATCCTCTGGGCATTGTGGTGGGTGGAGGAAGTGGGACCAAGCCAGGTGATTATATGCTCTGACTCGGCTGCTGCACTGATGGCTCTGAGTGCAGGTGGGTCTAAAGCTCGCCCTGATCTCATTCAGGAAATAATGTTGGTTTTATATAGGATTGCGAAGGCAGGCTGGTCAGTGGAGTTTTGTTGGGTCCCGGGACACGCTGGGATTGCGGGGAATGAGATGGCTGACTCCCTTGCCAAACAGAGCCTGGGAAGGGAGGAAGAGATAGGTATTTCAATGGGAAGAGTAGAACTCAGAGATAAGATAAAGAAAGGAGTTGAGGCTGAGTGGCAGGATGAGTGGGAAAGGGGGACCAAGGGAAGGCACTATTTCTCTCTGCAGCCTCGGGTCAAGATCAAGGTGGAAGGATATGGGTCAAGGAGTGATGGGGTGAAGATGTGTAGACTGAGGCTGGGGCACTGTGGGTTGAACAGTAGCTTGTTCATTGTGGGCAAACATCCAGATGGGGTGTGTAAATGTGGAGAGACTGAAACTGTCGGGCATGTCTTCCTAAAATGTGAAAGGTATAGGAAAGAGAGGGAAATCTTTTATAAAAGTCTGGTAGAGCTGGGAGTATCTTCCTTCTCTCTTAAATCATTCTTTGGCATGGATAATGAGAACCACCAGTTGATCACAGAGGCAGTGCTGACATTTCTGCATGCTTCAGAGTTGTACCAGAGGATATAGCGTTAGTGTATGTATTAGTATTGGACAGGCAAGAGGAGCAGAGAAGAAGGAGAAAGTGTGAGTTGAAGAGGCCTAAAGATGGAACACCACTAGTGTAGTATAAGAAATGAGGAGGGAAGAAATACGCCAAGAAAGAAGAAGAAGAAGAAGAAGAAGAGATCATCAAAAGAAGTGCGGAGGGCAGTAATACGCCACGATGCGTCTACTCTGCCGGAAATTCAAAAGAAGAAGAAGAAGAAGAATATCTCAGATCTCAGAAGACAAGTGAAGATCTCACTTGTTGTTTCCGGCTATTTGTCTGTAAGCTTGAATATATTCTGTAGATACAATTTAAAATCCCCACATGGAAAAGGAAACAATGTCCTGTACAATCCTTAATGAGCTGCGTCTGGAGGGAAGGTTCTGTGATGTGGTTATTAAAGTCAACAGCACTGAGTTTAATGCCCACAAGGCCCTCCTGTGTGACTGCAGCGACTATTTCAGGTAAGTTTAGCTTGGTTCAGGTTAGCTTGGTTCAGGTTAGCTTGCTTCAGCTTAGTTTGGTTTAGGTTACATTTACATTTACATTTAGTCATTTAGCTGACGCTTTTATCCAAAGCGACTTACAAGTTCTGTACGACAAGACAGCAAGAAGGGTACAACTCTATCAGCTGAGTAACAATGTTCATCAAAGTGTTGCGTGTTACAGTGTAGGTTAGTTTATTAGGACAAGTGCATGACAGTAAGGTTAGTCAGGGTTAGATTTTTTTTTTTTTTTTTTTATTAATCATTTCAGATAATGGTTGAAGAAGTGAGTCTTTAGTCGACGGCGAAAGATTGGACGGGATTCGGCTGTCCTAACTGGGATGGGTAGTTCATTCCACCATTGTGGGGCAAGGACTGAGAATAGGCGGCTTCTCTTTGATGACCCTCCGGGAGCTTGGATAGGAGTAGGTCTGAGGCGGCCAGAAGATGCAGAGCGTAGGGGTCTTGAGGGTGTGTAGTTAGAGACCATTGACCGGAGGTAGGCGGGAGCGGTTCCCTTTGCCGCACGGTATGCTAGGTCGAGGGCCTTGAAGCGGATACGTGCAGCAATGGGGAGCCAGTGTAGGTCCCTAAGAAGTGGGGTGACATGGGCCGACTTCGGTAGGTTTGAGATCAGGCGGGCCGCTGCGTTTTGAATGAGTTGAAGAGGCTTGGTGGCAGTGGCCGGGAGGCCAGCTAGCAGTGCGTTGCACTGTTATTCATAACACCGTTATTCCCATCACTGTATGTCACAGTATGATGTCATAATAGAACATTCTAGACCATTTGTGATGTCACAGTATGATGTCATAATCAAACATTCTAGAACATTCGTGATGGCACCGTATGATGTCATAATAGAACATTGTAGAACATTTGTGATGTCACAGTATGATGTCATAATCAAACATTCTAGAACATTTGTGTACAGTATATATTCAAGCTGTGGAAAGGGAGAAGAGGAGGTTTAGCTGTGGAAAGACGAATGAACCGCTGGGTAAAGCTGAGGGGGAGTGAGCGGTGGTGGAAGGCGAGCCATGCAGCTTATGGAGAGCGGGGAGAGTGGATTCCTCGTGAATGGCCCCGGCCGGTGCAAGAATGTCCAGGGTTTTGGGTGAATCGAGATGGGAGCGAGTGGAATGAGGGCTTGCGTCAGGAGGGACGCGAGTCACCGGGTGCGAGCCCAGTGTCCCCTCGGGGTGTGACGTGTGGAGAGGGAAGTGAGAAGGAGGTCTCGGAGATGGTGGAAGACTACGGAGAGGGAAGTGAGAAGGAGGTCTCGGAGATGGTGGAAGACAAAGGGAAGGAGTCGGATGGTGTAAAGAAGAAGAAGAAGGAAGAGGAAGAACGGCAAATGGAGCTAACGACCGATATTCGCGATCAGTCGGAGTACAGTGGGGAGGAGAGGGAGAAAGAAGAGAGGGAGGAGGAGGGGTGGGAAACGGTGAGGAAGAAGAGGAAGAAGCGGACGGAGAGGAACGACAGCGATGGGGATAGTGAGAGTAGGGGGGAGGAGAGGGGGGGAGAAGGGGGGAAGAGGAAGAAAGGGGGGGACGATAGCTCAAGTGGGCCGGGAGACGAGGGTGCAGGAAAAGATGTGGCAAAAGCGGAAGTGATCCATATAGTGGTCAGGCTTGAGGGGGAGAGGGATGAGAGGAAAGTAGGTAGGCTCGAGTGGCCCAAACTCATTGCCGAGCGATTAGGAGAGGTAAAGTACGTGAACGTTTTGTGGGATGGGAATCTGGCCGTAGGGTGTGGTAGTGAGGGGCAGGTGGAGGTGGCTAGGAAGATGCAGAGCATTGGGGGGGTGGGTATAAGTAAGGTGGCGAGAGTAGGGGAGAAGAGTGGGGGGGGATGTAAGGGGGTGATAGTTGGGGTACCGGTCGAGGTTACAGTAGAGCAGCTGGTGGAAGAGCTAAAGGAGGACGGGCGTAATGGCATAGTTAAGAGTGCAGCAAGGATGAAGAGGGGAGCGGAGAGGGCAGTGACGGGGACGGTAGTGATTACGTTTGAGGGTGGGGTTGTTCCTAGGGAGGTGTTAGTAGGGCGTAGGATGTATAGGGTTAGGGAATTTGTTCATAATCCTCTTAGGTGCTATAGGTGCCAGGGGTTTGGCCATATAGCTACCACGTGTATGAAGGGGATGAGGTGCGCTAGGTGTGGCGGGGAACATGAATATGGGAAATGTGGAGAGGGAGTGAAGCCGAAGTGCTGTAGTTGTGGTGGGGAGCATAGTGTAGCGTTTCGGGGGTGCGAGGTGATGATGAAGGAGGTCGCGGATCGGAGAGAGAGAAGGGAGGGTAAGTTGACGTATGCTGGGGCGGTTAGCAGGGCAGGACAGGGTAGCCAAGAAAGGGTGCAGGGGGTTGAAGGAGGGCATTTGGCAGTGAGGGTAGAGCAGGTGGAAAGAGAGAGGGGAAGGGAGGAGAAATTAGGTATTGTGGCCTTCGTGGCAGGGGTAGTTACTGGTATGGCAGAGGCTAAGGGTAGAACAGAGATGGTGAAGATGATTGTTAGGATAGCGGTTCAACATCTGGGATTGGAAGGTCTGGACTGGAAGGAGGTGTGTAAAGAATTGGCTGAGGGGGCTGCGAGGGACAAGGCTGCGAGGGACAAAGCAGCCCAGGATAAGATAGCAGGGGGCAAGGAGGGTCCCGCGGAGGGGGGCTCAGGCAGGAAGTAGCAGCAGTAGCTGCACTCCAATGGACAATGTAGTTGATGACGGGGTCCAGTAGAAGAAGAAAAAGAAGGTGAAGAAGGAGAAGAAGGAGAAGAAGAAGAGCCCATAAAAAGAATTGCGGAGGGCAGTAATACGCCACGATGCGTCTACTCTGCCGGAAATTCAAATAAGAAGAAGAAGAAGATAAAGAAGAAGCAGGCCATGCCGTATGTTCGTGGGGGGAGGCTGTTGTTTGGAGAGGAAGACAGAAGTGCGGCCTGTTCATGTGGGAGGATGGATTGGGAGAGATGCGCCGAGTTGCGGCGTCTGCGTCCGTCGGAACTGTGCAGCGAAGACATGCGTGGGAGCAGTAGTCGGTGGTGGGATGCGGAAGAAGTGGCTGGGAGAGATCAGGAACAGCGAAGGCCTTGCGATTGGTGGCCCCGGCCTGTGAGCGGCTACCCAGGGTATTGGGAGGATCGTGATGGAAGTAAATGGTGTGAGAAGGGCGAGGAAGATAGCGAAAGGGGTAAGGATGGCAAAGGGAAGGAGTCGGGTGGTGACAGAATGGAGTATAGTGGGGAGGAGAGTGAGAAAGAAGAGATTGAGAAAGAGGTGTGGGAAACGGCGGGGAAGAAGAGGAAGAAACAGATGGGGAGGAACGACAGCGATGGGGATAGCCAGGGCAAGGGTGAGGGGTCGGGTGAGAGTAGGGGGGAGGAGAGGGGGGGAGAAGGGGGGAAGAGGAAGAAAGTGGGGGACGATAACTCAAGTGGGCCGGGAGACGAGGGTGCTGGAAAAGATGTGGCAAAAGCGGAAGTGATCCATATAGTGGTCAGGCTTGAGGGGGAGAGGGGTGAGAGGAAAGTAGGTAGGCTCGAGTGGCCCAAACTCATTGCAGAGCAATTAGGGGAGGTAAAGTACGTGAGAGTTTTGTGGGATGGGAATCTGGCCGTAGGGTGTGGTAGTGAGGGGCAGGTGGAGGTGGCTAGGAAGATGCGGGGCATTGGGGGGGTGGGTATAAGTAAGGTGGCGAGGGTAGGGGAGAAGAGGGGGGGGGGATGTAAGGGGGTGATAGCTGGGGTACCGGTCAAGGTTACAGTAGAGCAGCTGGTGGGAGAGCTAATGGAGAACGGGCGTAATGGCATAGTTAAGAGTGCAGAAAGGATGAAGAGGGGAGCAGAGAGGGCAGTGACGGGGACGGTAGTGATTACATTTGAGGGGGTTGTTCCTAGGGAGGTGTTTGTAGGGCGTAGGATGTATAGGGTTAGGGAATTTGTTCATGATCCTCTTAGGTGCTATAGGTGCCAGGAGTTTGGCCATATAGCTACCACGTGTACGAAGGGGCTGAGGTGCGCTAGGTGTGGCGGGGAACATGAATATGGGAAGTGTGGAGAGGGAGTGAAGCCGAAGTGCTGTAGTTGTGGTGGGGAGCATAGTGTAGCGTTTAGGGGGTGCGAGGTGATGATGAAGGAGGTCGCGGATCGGAGAGAGAGAAGGGAGGGTAAGTTGACGTATGCTGGGGCGGTTAGCAGGGCAGGACAGGGTAGCCAAGAAAGGGTGCAGGGGGTTGAAGGAGGGCATTTGGCAGTGAGGGTAGAGCAGGTAGAGAGGGGAAGGGAGGAGAAATTAGGTATTGTGGCCTTCGTGGCAGGGGTAGTTACTGGTATGGCAGAGGCTAAGGGTAAAACAGCGATGGTGAAGATGATTGTTAGGATAGCGGTTCAACATCTGGGATTGGAAGGTCTGGACTGGGAGGTGGTGTATAGCGAATTGGCTGAGGGGGCTGCGAGGGACAAGGCTGCGAGGGACAAAGCAGCCCAGGATAAGATAGCAGGGGGCAAGGTGGGTCCCGCGGAGGGGGGCTCAGACAGGAAGTAGCAGTAGTAGCTGCACTCCAATGGACAATGTAGGTGATGACGGGGTCCAGTAGAAGAAGAAAAAGAAGGTGAAGAAGGAGAAGAAGGAGAAGAAGAAGAGCCCATAAAAAGAATTGCGGAGGGCAGTAATACGCCTCGATGCGTCTACTCTGCCGGAAATTCAAATAAGAAGAAGAAGAAGAAGAAGAAAAAAAAAAGGGTGGCGATGAGATGGAGGGTTCCCCCTCTTGGGGGGGCCCTCCAAGAGAGGAGGTGATGTTTGTATTGTGATTGTATGACAAGAGGAGCAGAGAAGAAGGAGACAGAGACGATAGAAATGTGTTTTGAAGATGAGAAGAAGAAGAGGAGTGTAAACTTTCTCAAGTGTGGGCGAAGCAAGAATTGTGGAGGGCAGTAATACGCCACGATGCGTCTACACTGCCGGAAATTCAAATAAGAAGAAGAAGAATATCTCAGATGAAGATAGCAGGGGGCAAGGTGGGTCCCGCGGAGGGGGGCTCAGACAGGAAGTAGCAGCAGTAGCTGCACTCCAATGGACAATGTAGTTGATGACGGGGTCCAGTAGAAGAAGAAAAAGAAGGTGAAGAAGGAGAAGAAGGAGAAGAAGAAGAGCCCATAAAAAGAATTGCGGAGGGCAGTAATACGCCACGATGCGTCTACTCTGCCGGAAATTCAAATAAGAAGAAGAAGAAGAATATCTCAGATCTCAGAAGACAAGTGAAGATCTCACTTGTTGTTTCCGGCTATTTGTCTGTAAGCTTGAATATATTCTGTAGATACAATTTAAAATCCCCACATGGAAAAGGAAACAATGTCCTGTACAATCCTTAATGAGCTGCGTCTGGAGGGAAGGTTCTGTGATGTGGTTATTAAAGTCAACAGCACTGAGTTTAATGCCCACAAGGCCCTCCTGTGTGACTGCAGCGACTATTTCAGGTAAGTTTAGCTTGGTTCAGGTTAGCTTGGTTCAGGTTAGCTTGCTTCAGCTTAGTTTGGTTTAGGTTACATTTACATTTACATTTAGTCATTTAGCTGACGCTTTTATCCAAAGCGACTTACAAGTTCTGTACGACAAGACAGCAAGAAGGGTACAACTCTATCAGCTGAGTAACAATGTTCATCAAAGTGTTGCGTGTTACAGTGTAGGTTAGTTTATTAGGACAAGTGCATGACAGTAAGGTTAGTCAGGGTTAGATCTTTTTTTTTTTTTTTTTTTTATTAATCATTTCAGATAATGGTTGAAGAAGTGAGTCTTTAGTCGACGGCGAAAGATTGGACGGGATTCGGCTGTCCAATATTGGGATGGGTAGTTCATTCCACCATTGTGGGGCAAGGACTGAGAATAGGCGGCTTCTCTTTGATGACCCTCCGGGAGCTTGGATAGGAGTAGGTCTGAGGTGGTTGGTCGTCATCCAGGCGGAGATGTCGGACAGACAGGCCGAGATCCGCTCAGAGACGTGGATATCTGAGGGAGGGAAGGAGAGGAAGAGTTGAGTATCATCGGCATAACAATGATATGAGAAGCCATGAGACGTGATAATGTTACCCAGTGATTTAGTGTAGAGGGAGAAGAGAAGGGGTCCTAGGACCGAGCCCTGGGGGACACCCGTCCGGAGGGGGCGGGTGGCCGACAGAGTCCCTCTCCATGACACTTGGTAGGAGCGGTCGTTGAGGTATGATGTCAGCCATGTCAGCGCAGATCCAGCCACTCCCATTCCTGCGAGGGCCGCAAGGAGGATCTGATGGTTGACTGTGTCGAAGGCTGCAGATAGATCTAGGAGAATCAGGACAGAGGAGAGGCCTTTCGCTTTTGCTAAGTGAAGTTCCTCTGTGACCGCAATGAGGGCCTTTTCTGTGGAGTGGCCAGTCCGGAAGCCAGACTGATTGGGGTCTAGGAGGTCATTCTGTAAGAGATAAGCAGTAAGTTGGTTGGATACAGCACGTTCAAGTGTTTTAGAAAGAAAGGAGAGAAGAGAGACAGGACGATAGTTGGCTATGACGGTGGGGTTCAGGGTTGGTTTTTTTATGAGGGGCGTGACTCTGGCTTGTTTTAGGGAGGTGGGGACCACCCCCGAGTTGAGTGAGGAGTTGATGGTTGCAGTTAGGAATGGGAGGATGTCCGGCGCTATGGTCTGGAGGAGTGGGGAGGGTAGCTGGTCCAGCTGGCATGTAGTCGGACGGTTCGACGTTACCAGTGTCAGGGTCTCGGCTTCTGTAATGGGGGAGAAAGATGACAGAGTGAAGGATGAGGTTCTCGATTCAGCGTTTGGAATGGGTGGGGGTTGGGAGAAGGCGCTGCGGATGTTCTCCACTTTTTCCTCAAAGAAGATCGCAAAGTCTTCGGCAGAAAAAGATGAGGGAGGAGGGGGTGGGGGGGAGTGAGGAGGGAGGACATGGTAGCATGCAGTTTGCGTAGATTCTTGGCAGAGGCCTCGATCCTATGGTGAAAGAAAGAAGCTTTGGCATTAGTAATGGTTTTGGAGAATGTTAACAAGAGGTTGTGATATGTGTCGATGTCAGCAATGAGGCGTGACTTTCTATACTTCCTCTCAGCCGCTCTCAGGACCTGTCTTTGTTCTCTCACTGCATCCATCAGCCATGGATTGGGTGGGGAACGGCGGGCAGGTTTCTCAACAAGGGGACAGAGCTTGTCAAAGGAGGTTGCAAGGGCTGAGAGGAGGGTGGAGGTTGCCATCTCTGTGGGGAGAGCAGAGAAGGTGTCACTCAAAGGTAGAGCGGATATTATGTCAGAGGAGAGGGTGGAGGGGGATAGGGAGGCCAGGTTACGTCTGAGTGAGACGGTTTGAGTTGGGGTGAAGACCTTTCGGTTAAGCATGAGAGTTAGTGAGAAGGATATGAAGGAATGGTCAGATACATGTAGGGGAGTTACCGTGGTGTTAATGATGCTGGAGTTACGGGAAAATATGAGATCCAAGGAGTTGCCTGCTTTGTGGGTGGGAGGCATGGCAGTGGGAGTCAGGTCAAATTGTTGTAGGAGGGAGACCACTGGGACCGACTGAGATGAGTCAGGCAGGTTGAAGTCGCCCAATAGAAGGAGCGGGGTACCATCTTCCGGTAAGGAAGCATGTCCAGCTCATCTATGAAGTGATCGAGGGGACCTGGAGGGCGATAGAGTGTAACAATGGTGAGATTGAAAGGATTAGAGACAGATATTGCATGATATTCGAGGGAGGAGAGTGACAGTTCTGGGAGTTGTGTTAGGTTTGTAGCCCATGAAGGAGATGTCATGAGGCCAGTGCCTCCACCCCGTCTGGAGGGTCGAGGTGTGTGAGTGAAGTTATAGTTTGTAGATAATGCTGCAGGTGTTGATGAGTTATTGGGAGTTATCCAGATCTCAGTTAGAGCCAGGAGCTGCAGATTTAGACTATGGGCGTAGGCAGTAATGAAGTCAGCTTTCTTGACTGCTGATTGACAATTCCATAAGCCTCCCCGTACTGTGACAGGTGTATTAGTGGCTGTAGGAGGGTAGGAGAGATTAGCCGGGTTGCTAGCAAACTGGCGTGGATGGGTAGAGTCAGTTCTGGAGGAGCAGATTGTGGATATAGGTATGAGGCACATTGTGGTGTCAAGAGTGGCAGGGAGAAGGTTGTAGGGAGGAAGCGAGATAGTAGGGAAATAGCAGAGTGGGAGGGAAATATAGGATTATGGTGTGCTTAGCACTGGGTGGATCGGTGGATCCCTCGGCGGATAACTCCAGGAAAACTCCTCTCTTCCAGGAAAACTCCTCTCTTTGTCCCTCTTCGTTTCTCGACGCTTCGCTGACGCTAAGCCAGCAAGTCCTTAAATCACTATCACTAATTACTGATGAGTGACACCTGCAGCAAAAGGCCACACCTCCAGTTTCTGTCAGCTTGGTGAAACTAATTACAAACTATTTCCACAACACAATTTAGTCACACACTTCAAAATGATGTACACAGTATTATTCAGTTAAAAGATCCTACCCCCTCTGCTGCTGTCATCAGAATGATTCCAACAGAGAAAAAGCTGGTTTTTAACCAAAAAAAACTGTCACAAGTGCCCACTTAACTACAAAAGCCACATGCACAAAGGCCACACCTCCAGTTTCTGTCAGCTGGGTGAAACTAATTACAAACTATTTCCACAACACAATTTAGTCACACACTTCAAAATGATGTACACAGTATTATTCAGTTAAAAGATCCTACCCCCTCTGCTGCTGTCATCAGAATGATTCCAACAGAGAAAAAGCTGGTTTTTAACCAAAAAAAACTGTCACAAGTGCCCACTTAACTACAAAAGCCACATGCACAAAGGCCACACCTCCAGTTTCTGTCAGCTGGGTGAAACTAATTACAAACTATTTCCACAACACAATTTAGTCACACACTTCAAAATGATGTACACAGTATTATTCAGTTAAAAGATCCTACCCCCTCTGCTGCTGTCATCAGAATGATTCCAACAGAGAAAAAGCTGGTTTTTAACAAAAAAAAACGGTCACAAGTGCCCACTTAACTACAAAAGCCACACGCACAAAGGCCACACCTCCAGTTTCTGTCAGCTGGGTGAAACTAATTACAAACTATTTCCACAACACAATTTAGTCACACACTTCAAAATGATGTACACAGTATTATTCAGTTAAAAGATCCTACCCCCTCTGCTGCTGTCATCAGAATGATTCCAACAGAGAAAAAGCTGGTTTTTAACCAAAAAAAAATGTCACAAGTGCCCACTTAACTACAAAAGCCACATGCACAAAGGCCACACCTCCAGTTTCTGTCAGCTGGGTGAAACTAATTACAAACTATTTCCACAACACAATTTAGTCACACACTTCAAAATGATGTACACAGTATTATTCAGTTAAAAGATCCTACCCCCTCTGCTGCTGTCATCAGGTACAGGTTAGCTTGGTTCAGGTTAGCTTGGTTAGTAAACAGATACCATACTGTACTTTTACTGTAAACAGATACTATACAGTACTTCTACTGTAAACAGATACTATACTGTATGTCTACTGTAAAACGATACTATACTGTACCTATACTGTAAAAAATATGCTATACTGTACCTATACTGTAAATAAAATATGATATACTGTACTTCTACTGTAAACATATAATATACTGTACTTCTACTGTAAACAGATACTATACTGTACTTCTACTGTAAACAGATACTATACTGCACTTCTACTGTAAACAGATACTATAATGTAATTTTACTGTAAACAGATACTATACTGTACTTCTACTGTAAAATATACTATACTGCACTTATACTGCAAACAGATAATATACTGTACTTCTACTGTAAAATATACTATACTGCAATTCTACTGTAAACATATACTATACTGTACTTCTACTGTAAACATATACTATACTGTACTTATACTGTAAACATATAATATACTGTACTTCTACTGTAAATATATACTATACTGTACTTCTACTGTAAACAGATACTATACTGTACTTCTACTGTAAAATATACTATACTGCACTTCTACTGTAAACAGATACTATACTGTACTTCTACTGTAAAAAGATACTATACTGCACTTCTACTGTAAACAGATACTATACTGTACTTCTACTGTAAACAGATACTATACTGTACTTCTACTGTAAAAATATACTATACTGATATACAATATCAACTGGCACTGGCAGTGTAATTACACAACCCGACTTTAACTCCCTGACTAGCCTGATCAAGGATCTGATTAAGGAACAGATGGTAGCTTTCAAATCACACGTCGCACACATCGATACTAAATTCGAACACATCGATGCTAAATTAGAAGAAGTTATGAAAGCGGTCGCTGTACAGTCCGTGCGAATCACGACAGTGGAGAATACGGTGACAGAAATTACACGGGCAGTCAAAGAGAACGAGAGGATCATCAACGTTGGTTTGACAGAGGTAACAGAGGAGATAAAAAAGGTGGAAGAGGCATGTCGGATAAAAATACAAGAAGTTAAAGATGAAGCGATGGAGAGGCTACTCGAAACCCAACGTTACTACAGGCGAAATAGCATCCGCATTGTAGGACTAGATGAATCAGTCAATTGCACAGACGACAAGTTTCAACAGTGTTATCAGAGATTTTGGGTAACAACATTCTATCCACAGAGCTGATAGTGGACCAAGGTTACAGAATCTGTACTCGGGATCAAAGAGGCAACGGTCCAAGAGTCATCATTGTTACTCTGCGCAAGACGGCAATAAGAGATGACATCATCAGAATTGCTCGCAACCAAAGGGGAAAGCTGAAACATGGTGAAAATCCAATATTTATCTACGAGGATCTTTGCAAAGAGGCCATCGCTCAGCGTTTCCCCTACAAGGAGGTGATGCAGAAATTGTTCAAGTCTGGCCTCAAACCAAGGCTAGTATACCCGGCACTATTATCGATTGTGAGTAGAGACGGCCGTAGGGTAGGATTACACACGCCTAAAGAAGCCGAGGAATACTGGAATCTACATGGAGCAGAACCCCCAGGGCAGAACGAAACACTGTCTAACAACAGATAAGCCTTCTCATCTCTCTCTTTCTCTGTGTATCTCAGTATTAGAATGACTTTATCCGGGCTCAACAAAAGTAGCAGATGATATGCATGCCGGCTACACCAAGGCACAATATGTATAATATGGTTCGTAATGCATTATATTTACAGACTTCTGGTCTCCGTGGAGACAAGAATATATCATTGACACTAAGAACAATCTGGAATATTCTGGGCTCATCGCTCGACTGCTCTGGGTCACTAAGAAATATCCCGAAAATACTAATAGTCATGAACCCTGGGTAGGAAGATCATTCTGGAACATACCAGCAGTCTGTTAGTATATACTAGTGTATTCTACAACCTTCTAGAATATAATGCACCATTACAACGAAGGCCTGCAACTCTAACATTAACATCCGGTGTGTATAAGCATAAGCATCAATTGGCTGAAGTTTAAACAGGCCTTAATAAGACTTAAAAAAAAATCAACCACACCTAAACGTATGAGCACAACAAGGTTATTCTAATCATTTAAATAATCACTCCACTGATGTAGAGATTGGCACATTGTAGCTCTAAAAGTCTCTGTTTTTCTCTTTTATCTATTTACTCAATTCTGTTCTAGTGGTTTCTCCACGTTGAGTTTTATTTTAGCTCTCACTCCTTTTTTCTTTTTTATCTTACATTGTTCTTTCCCATTGTTCTTCATATTAAGGTGTTAGTGTTTCTCTACAATCTTTTCCTTTTTTCTGATGTTTCCTACATAAGTTAGTAGAAGGTTCAAATGAATATATCGATGAAAGTGTATTATTCTTTTTTTTTCATTTTTCATTTTTCATTACAATAAGGGAAGGCGCAAGACCAAAAGCGACATTCTATTGAATTAGAATGAAAATTTTAGATCATATGGCAATTAGCATAGGAAGATTAGGATTACAAAGCTCAGTTTGGGCAATCCGGTGGACTAAGGGAGGGAGTCATACGCGGAGGATGTGTTTATGGAACACAGGCCTGTACGACTCTCTGGGAGAGGGGAAAAAAGGGGATTTTTATTTGTATATATTTAAGCATTACATCACGCGCAGGAGTGGTTTGTGAACAATAAACCATGCCTAGGGGTGGTTGTTAGGCCCGAGGCGCAGCCGAGGGTCGTTAGACCCCCCTAGGCATGGTTTATTGTTCACAAATCACGACTGCAAGTGGTGTAAAGCTTTTATACAACTGCCAGATTCATCCAACCTTATTTCTATACAATAAACACACATTAATCGAAGATTTATTGAAAAAAACATCCGCCAGAAAAAGTAGTTCCCACAACTACAAAAAAGACAAGTTGCCTCCATGTGGAAGCAGCTTGAAGTGCATCCAACCAAACTAACACATCCAACTGTGTATTATTGGAATGATTGAGAGAAGTTGCCTCATGTGGAAGGAAGCAGCTTGAAGTGCATCCAACCAACTAACACATCCAACTGTGTATTATTGGAATGATTGATTGAAAATGTTATTACCAGATGCAGAATGGGTACAATACAGTACGGCTCAATACACACAATTGTTAAGGGAATGCAGACCTACTTTCCATAGAACTTCATTCTTAGATGCTTCTATATAAAGTAGGTAAAACAAATTAAAAAGTTTTCTTTGCCCTATAGGAAAAAAAATGTTTTCTTCGCCCTATTTTTTTATTTATTTCTTTTAGCCTAAACTTAACCAGTTGGAAACCAGGGGTACAGTAATAAAATTAGCAATCAACCAATCAATCAATTCAATAGACCATGCTCACTTAAAACAGCGCTGCTTCTCTCTCAGTCTGACTCCCCCGCTGTTGCAGACAGGAGTGTGTGTGTGTGTGCGTGCGTGCGTGCGTTTGTGTGTGTGTGTGTGTGTGTGTGTGTGTGTGTGTGTGTGTGTGTGTGTTTGTGTGTGTGTGTGTGTGTGTGTGTGTGTGTGTGTGTGTGTTTGTGGGTACGCCAGCGTCGGACAGTGTGAGAGTGAACGCTGCAGTCAGTGGGAAGGAAGTAGAAATTTAAATCAATCAATTAATCAATCGATCAATCCGCGAATTTTCTTTTGTTCTAGATTGACTCAAGACCCATCAATTACATCATCCAACATTGTTTAAAGGACTAACACATTCCCCTTGACAGAATCGCTTCATATTTAGTCGTTATGGCGCTATCAACATTCTGGCGCTATCAACATTCTCCCGGAGTGAGCCGGCGGAGTGATTATGTGATTCGGTTGTGGGCGGGTCCTGAGCCCAGGACCGTGGATTGTTGCCAATAAAGACGTGTAAATGGACTGTTTCAGCCAATCAGAATCGAGAAATTTGCATGCCGTTGTATAAATATGTTTTTAAGCTCGGCTCTCAACGGGACCTCAATAATTGGATGTACATCTATTGTAGCTTCGCACTCCAGAAGCATTACCAAAAACTACACAAAAACATGTATAGATTATGGCTAGTTTGAATATAATGATATGGAACACTGGTGGGATAAATAAACAACACAAACGCAAAAGCGTGCTCACCCTGATGAAAAAAGAACATGTGGACGTGGCTCTACTAAGCGAAACGCACATTTTAGAGGAAGACATAGATACGTTAGCGGATAACACATATCATAATATTAGTCACTCTTCTTTTGGTACGAGAACTCGAGGTGTAGCCATAGTCGTCAGACGTAAGTTAAATATTGAATTAAAGGGGGTATGGTCGGATGCAGATGGGCGTATAACTATAGCTAGGATTGTACACAATAACAGGAAAATAGCGTTGGCAGCGGTATATGCCCCAAATTTGTACGAAGAGGGTTTCTTCACTACACTAACCAATGCAATGTTAAACCTTCCCGATTACTCATTTATAATAGGTGCAGATTTTAATGCCATTTGGAATCCAAGGATGGACAAATCTTACCTCGCCTTTTCCAGCGAACAAAAGAATTCATCTAAAGCATTAAAGGATTGGTCGAAGATTACAGGTGTAAATGACCTATGGCGTTCACTTAATCCCACGACCCGAAAGTACTCTTGTCGATCGGCGAGACATAACACATTATCCAGAATAGATTATGTCTTTGCATCCCCGAGACTATTTGATAAATATGAAGTGGAAATGATACCCAATCAGATCATTGTTATTTACTCCTAAAAGGAACATTTGGTATACTATCTTCCCGGGCCCCAAGATGGCATTTTAATTCGATGCTGCTTAATAACAAGGAATTCATTACACAACTCAAAGAAGCTCTTATAGTATTCCTACGGGAGAATGCGAACTCGGTGCAAGACCCCAGAATAATATGGATGTCGGTAAAGGGAATGATCAAGGATTTCACTGATAGCTTTTCCTCCAAAATGCGCAAGAATCAATGCACAAAACTGTCTGAACTGGAAACGCTTTACTCAACGTTATTTAATTCTTTAAAATACAACAACTCAACTAGACTAGAAAATCAAGTTAACGTACAAAAAATAGAGATCAATGCCATATACAGACAACAATCGGAAATACAAATACGCAGCACAAGACAACAGCAGTACTCCCAAGGTTCTAAACCTAGTCACCTATTAGCCATGCGATTAAGAATTAATGCAAAATTTGCAGATATAACTACCATTAGAGCACAACAAGTACTTGAAACAGACCCCAAAATAATAAACGATACATTCAAAGAATTCTACTCCGACTTATATAAATCAGAAACGACCTTCGATCAAAACAAAATGGACACATATCTTAATCAAATTATTCTCCCTAAACGTTCAGAGGATGACGCTAAACAGTTAGAAACACCGATCACACTAGAGGAACTCAAGAAGGCCATATTCGAAATGAAAAATGGTAAGGCTCCTGGAAGAGACGGTATCCCATCAGAAATTTACCTTTCTTGTTGGGACATAATTGGACCCTTATTACTAAATATGATCTTATACTCAGTCAAGGAGGGGAACTTCCATAAAAACGACAATATTGCACTCATATCAGTCCTTCTCAAAAAAGACAAAGACCCCACCGAGTGCGGTAGTTACAGACCCTTAAGCCTCCTCGGAACCGATATCAAACTGTACTCTAAAGTATTAGCCATCAGATTACAAAAGCATATGACGTCTTTAGTTCATCCGGACCAAACTGGCTTCATAAGAGGTCGCCTGATCACTGATAACATAAGACGAATACTGCACGTACTAGATGCAGACAAGGACGACACCATACCTAAGGCGATGCTGTCCCTGGATGCTATGAAAGCCTTTGACAGGCTGGAATGGTCGTATCTATGGGCAGTATTAGAAAGGATGGGGTTAGGAAAAGGATTCATTGATATGATTAAAGTATTATACAAAGACCCATCGGCCATGATTACAACAGGTACATTCATCTCCAAAATCTTTCCGGTATCACGCTCAGCCAGACAGGGTTGCCCTCTTAGTCCCGGACTATTCAATCTATCATTAGAGCCTTTAGCACAATATATAAGACAATCCCAATCCATAGAACCAATCGTAATCAAGGGCACACAACATAAAATTAGTTTATATGCGGACGACGTAATATTGTTCATGCAAAGCCCCAACACCACATTGCCTCATCTACTCAAGTTGATTGAGAACTTTGGTGATTTATCGGGATTTAAAATAAATTGGCCGAAGTCGGCTTTCCTTCCACTTAACACCCCTGCAAAAAAGGATATAACCCTCCCAGGTGAGATACCTATGGTAAAACATTTTAGATGCTTGGGAGTGGAAATATTTCCCACCATAAGACAAACGGTGAAGCACAATTACACAAAAATACAAAACAAAATCAAAGACGACCTTGACAGGTGGGCAAAACTTAAAAACTCAGTACAGGCAAGGGTATCAATAGTTAAGATGGATGTACTACCTAGAATCAACTTCTTCAGTTCAATGCTACCGTTACCCCCTCCAGAGGGTTACTGGAAAAGATTACACTCCTCCACATACAAATTTATTTGGAATAACAAACCACCACGTATAAAAAGATCCACCGCACAGAGAAATAAAGCAGACGGTGGCATGGCAATTCCAGATTCTTTCCAATATTTTAAGGCGTACACATTAAGACCATTGACTAAATGGTTTGATCCCCAAGCATTAGTATCCTGGAGAAAATTGGAAGAAAACATAGTAGCCCCACATAGACTGAAGGACATAGCATACACTAAACTACCAATCAAGCACTGTGAGCGGGAATTTGGCCCCATAATTACCCATGCGATCCGGATATGGCGTGAAACTCAAAAAAAATATCCTAACCCACAAAAATGGCACAATCACACTCCCTTATTCAATAACAATGCACTCTTAATTGAAAAACGTCCTATACGATTCCCTATATGGGAAGAGCAAGGCATACAGTCATTAGGGGATGTTTTTAACAACCAGGGTTTTTGTAGTTATGGAGAAATATGCACAAAATTTAATCTCACCAAGTCCACATGGCTTTTTTACATACAGTTACGGCTATGTTTGAAGTCTCACGGTGTTCCATTAGACATACCAGTTGAACACCACAGATACCACAAATTCTTCTATGAAAGAGAGACATCGAGAGGTTTTGTTTCAGGTTTTTATTATCAATTACTAACGTCCTCGTATGAAACCCTCCTACTAGACTCTGTCTGGAGGAGGGATATACCAGACCTGGAAAGTGACTTTGATTGGCAAGGAGCATGGGCAAATGTCCGACTTACATCAAGGAACCCGGACCATCAACAAATCAATCTTAACTATATTCACAGGACATACTTGACTCCTATAAGACTGAACAGAATGGGTCTTAAACAAGACTCCAAATGCTCCCAATGTACAAATGGAGACGAAGGGACATTTATGCACATGTATTGGGACTGCCCACCAGTTAAGGCATTCTGGAAAGATGTGACCCAACAATTATCAAAACTCGTATCTTGGAATATACCAGTACACCCCTCTGTATTACTATTGAATGATGTTTTTGAGTTTGCAGTAAATCCACAGCTAAAGAGATTGGTTTTATCGGGCATCACAGTAGCTAAAAAGCTGACCGCATCACGCTGGTTTCAACCGGAAAAAATTTGCCGGAAGGTTTGGTTTCTTACATATCTCGATGTGATCTATCAAGAAATATCTACAGCAAGAATTCTGGGTCTCAATGAATCCAAAATGTCAATGTGGTTAGAAGTGGTGGAGAGAATAAAAGCTAGCTTATAATGGTAGTGTCTGGTTAGGAGCGAGGGATAATGGAGGTACTATCCAAGGAGGGGTCCGGGAGGGGGGGATTCGAGCTGGAGCATATGTGTGTAGGGTTTTAGATAATAGGTATTAGGGGTATATCCTGTATAAGACATTGGTATAATTGGTAATTTTGTTGGATATACACTGTATACGGTAAAATATTATTATATATTTTTTTTGCTTTCTGTTTCTGTGCTTGCATGTCATTTTAGCCATCTTAATTGTTAGTTTCATTATGCATTGTGTGTTGAGTACTGACTTTTAATAATTTTGTTTTGCAATAATAATAAAAAAAAAAATATATATATACTATACTTCTACTGTGCTAAGACCCTATACTTCTACAGTGAAAATATATGACTACACAGGACAGAATGTTGCTTACAGTTTACTCATCAGATATCTCTATACTCTGCGTCCCACAGAGCCCTCTTCACTCGCTGGAGCGACTCAGAGAAAGCAGTCTACACTATCCCTGGGGTGTCCCCGGGTATGATGCAGCTCATCATAGAGTACTCCTACACACGCTTTGTGCTGGTGACAGCAGAGAACGTGGAAGAGCTTCTGGTGGCTGCAGACCAGCTTCGCGTCACTGGCATAGTAGGAGCGTGCTCTGACTTCCTAGAGGGCCAGCTGTCTCTGGAAAACTGTGTCGGCATCTGGAGGTTCACGGACATCTACTGCTGCCCTGACCTGAGGCGCAAGGCCCATCTCTGCATCGTGTGCCACTTTGAGGAGATGTTGCACGTCTCACAGGAGTTTGTGGAGCTGTCCCCGCAGCAACTGGTGGACATCATCGAGAGGGATGACCTGAACGTGAAGAGCGAGGAGAGGGTGTTCGAGGCCGTCCTCCGTTGGATCGACCACTCCCGTGAGGAGCGTAAAACACACATCCCTTTGCTGCTGCCCAAGGTAACTAATTGTATTACGGATACACAAACATGGTTGCTAGTGCCTGAGCCACATTTATTTTTAATTACATTTTTTATTATTTAACTTTTTCTTGTTTGTCTGTCTCTTGTCAAGGTCATTATGATTCATGTTACTGTTATTATTGTTGTCATCGCTGTTGTCATTGTTATTATTATTATTATTGTACTGTTATGTTCTGTTTTATGTATGAAAAGAAAAGAAAAGAAAAACATTTATAAAAAAAAAGATATATATAATTGTATTACTGTGCATTACATTAAAACAACACTAGGTTCCCTAGTACAGTGGTTGTAAAAATTTGGGTCCAAACTGTTCCCTAGCAACAGAAACGTCTACAACCGATGTCTAAGTTGTACCCGCTGTCTGCTTGTCTCTTCCCAGGTTCGCATGGGCTTGATGAGGCCTGACTACTTCAGGAGCAACGTCCAGAACAACCCTGTGGTGAGGGACAGCCACGACTGCAGGGCCCTCATCCTCAGCATCCTGAACCCCCCTGGCTCCGACAGGCTCCCAAACCCCCTGACCCGCCCACGCCGGCCCCAGGAGGTCCTATTGGCCATCGGAGGCTGGGGTGGCATGGAGGCTTACAATATCCGAGCCGGTGGATGGATGGATGAGTATTGAGGGGGAGAGTCCCCGGGTCTACCACCACGCCACCGCTTATCTCCACGGTCTGGTCTACTGTGTCGGCGGCTCGGACTGCGTAGAGTATCTCAGCAGTGTGAGCAGGTTCAACCCCGTCACTCGCAGCTGGCTGCAGGTGGCTCCCATGCACTCACGCCGCAGTGAGCTCAGCGTGGTGGTGTTGGACGGCTGTATCTATGCCATGGGAGGGTGGGGCGGACACGAGGATCTGAACACCGCCGAGCGCTACGAGCCTGAAACCAACCAGTGGACACTGATCTCACCCATGCTGGAGCACAGGAGCGACACCGGGGCAGCAGCCCTCCAGGGCAAGGTGGGTGGAACTGAGGGACACAGGGTGCTAGATGAACACAAGGAACGTTAGATCAGAAAGCATACATGTCTTTATTGCCAAGTAAGCTTGCACATACAAAAGATGTGTCTGGGTCCTTTGGTGCATCAACATTAACAGACAATTAAAGTAGAATGAAATCAAATGGAATATATAAACTAAATTAGAATATTCTTTCTTATTACAGGTTTACATCTGTGGTGGAATGTGTCTGCTCACAGCTGAGTGCTACAGCCCAGACACCGACCAGTGGACTCTGATCGCCCCCATGAGCAGCAGGCGTAGAGGACTGGGAGTCGCTGCATACGGAGGACATGTCTATGCGGTAGGTGCACACGGAGACAAATGCTTTATACTAGATATTTCTATAGATATGTATCATTTGACTTGCAATGCTGCTGTGATGCCCTCATTTCCCCAAATGGATTAATACAGTGTCTGCCTGCCTGAGCCACACACTAAAACATTCCTCTCATGTGTCCTGTCCTCAGGTGGGAGGGTGGGACCGTGGACACGCCCTGCGTAGCGCGGAGGCCTACAGCCCCTTGACTGACTCCTGGAGCGCCCTGCCCGACATGCTCACCCCCCGCAGATACTTTGGCATCGCGGTGCTGGACGACCTGCTCTTCGTGGTCGGAGGCACCACTGATGACTTCAACCCCATCTTCAACGTGGAGCGCTACGACCAGAGCAGCGACAAGTGGACTGTAGCCGAGGACATGAAGATCCAGCGCTGTGGCCTAAGCTGCTGCATAATGCTTGGTCTGCCATTTAATATGAGCCAGTACGCTGCTCCCCGTGGAGGAGGAGGAGGATGAGGAGGAGGAGGAGCAGGAGGAGGAGGAGGAGGATGAGGAGGAAGAGGAGGATGATCAGGAAGAGAAGCAGGAGGAGGAGGAGGATGAGGAGGAGGAGGAGGAAGAGGAGTTGGATGAGTATGATGAGGAGGAGGAGCAGGAGGAGGAGGAGCAGGAGGAGGAGGAGGAGCAGGAGGAGGAGGAGGAAGAGGAGGAGGAGGAGGAGTATGATGAGGAGGAGGAGCAGGAGGAGGAGGAAGATGAGGAGGAGGAGGAGCAGGAGGAGGAGGAGGAGGAGGAAGAGGAGGAGGAGGAGTATGATGAGGAGGAGGAGCAAGAGGAGGAGGAGGAGGAAGATGAGGAGGAGGAGGAGTGTTTGTATATACGCTCACAAAGTGTTGTGACTTTCCACATATTATATATTCCATATATATGTGGAATAACGTTCTAATTACATTTTCCTGAAGTCATTTAGAATACATTTATTGAAAATGCCTAGGGGTCATTTGACCCCTTGTCGGCTGTGCTAGTGTTAAATGTCATGCTTAGATTAGTTTAGAATAGATGATTAGATTAGATTCTTATATCTGTATGTCATGTATGTCATAAATGTCATGAATTGAAAATGGGGGACCCTGATGTAAACAAGGCGAAAGTCTCTCTGGTCTGCATCCCCTTAACAATTGTGTGTATTGAACTGTACTGTACTGTACCCATTCTGCAATCTGGTCAATAAAATGTTCAATCAATCAGTATATATTTGTTATTTATTTTTGGTATAGTGCTTAACAAGCATAATTTAATGTTGCCCAGTTGTGGCCTGTTGAGGGGCAATACATATCAAAAGTTCCAAAAGATCTATTGTGTTTGTATTTGTATGATCCACTATATAAACATAGTAATTATAATAGCTACATACATGGCATTTGATTGGAGGCTAGTCTCACTACTTTCTGAAGTAACTAGTTACTTTTATAATTTGTAACTGAGTAAGTAATTTAGTAACTTTTTGGAAGAAGTAACTAGTAACTGTAACTAGTTACTTTTTTAAAGTAACTTGCCCAACACTGGTGACATCACAACGGAACATGTTTGAGTTCCATTTGAATAATTTAAATAATATGTTGACGTTAAAAAATAACAAATAAAATGATAAAAAAAACTATTTAACTATTTAAATATTTAAGTCAAATTTATAGAAATAATGAAAAATAAGACAATGAAATAAAGATAATAATTCATTTAAAAGCTATTTTAAAAAGGTGAGTTTTGAGCAGTGCCAACCGAGTCTGCTGTCCTAACAGAGTTGGGGTCTGTAGGGTAAGCACTTATTCCCTCCGCCCTGAACATTTATGGAGATGTATGGGCCTTTTAAGTCAGTGATAAAAGTGTCTTTCAAGGATAAGTGAGCTCCTGCACTGATTATTATAGTTCAATATTCAATATTTGATCACCAAAACCCCCCAAAAAGCATAAAAAGGCCCCTCCCCGCCCAAAAAGGGCCCCCAAAAATAGCACAGGCCCAGTGCCCTTTTCAGCCTTTGAGCACCTGCCCCTCTAAAGTCCTGTGCACGTCCCTGTGTGTGTGTGTGTGTGTGTGTGTGTGTGTGTGTGTGTGTGTGTGTGTGTGTGTGTGTGTGTGTGTGTGTGTGTGTGTGTGTGTGTGTGTGTGTGTGGGTGTGGGTGTGGGTGTGGCGATTGGACTGGACTGTCTGAGAACCCGACCCCGGCTACGACCCCATGATTGTCTGACTACCCGCCTATGCGCCTACTCCCTGGACTGTCTGAGAACTGGTTACCGTATTTTCCCTTTATATAATAAATATACCCACTGTTTGGATTTTCTCTGATTCATCTTCGTCTCTGCCTGTTTATGTCTGCATCTGGGTTCTGGTTATAGTACAACCATTACACTCTCTTCAGGTGGAACCGCTCTTTCATTCATTGCATCAAGAACTTTCAAGAGGCGTTATGTGTTGTATGGGCCAATAGTTGGTATGTGGCAAAAGGACACCATCATTGGAGATGGCAGATATTGGACACATGGTGATATTGGAGCCCCTCTGACCAGAGGCCCTCTGCCCTATGATGTTCCTCCCACGCCTACATTTACATTTACATTTAGTCATTTAGCTAAATGCTTTTATCCAAAGCCACTTACAAGTTCTGTACAACAAGTCAGCAGAAAGGGTACAGCTCTGGCAGCTAAGCGTGTCGAACTTGATTGCTACAATCTTGAGTGCATAGTAGTATAGACATATTAGCATAGTAGGTAGTAATAATAGGAGAGCTAGATTCCTTAGTAGCAAAGTGCATTATAGTAAAAGACAGTACAAAGGTTCGTCATTAAAAAAATATATATATATATATATATTTTTTTTTTTTAAGATTTTTTTTGTGCATTTTTATCGCTTTATTGCTACTGGGCAGTCCAGTAGAGAGAGACAGAGGAGGAATGGGAGACAGAGTGGGGGGAAGACATTCGGCAAATAACGACCCCGGGTTAGGAGTCGAACCCGGGTCGGCCGTGTCGCGGCTGAGCGCGCTATGTGGTTCGCCACTGGGGCGCCCCATATATATATATTTTAGATATTGATTGAAGACGTTTTTAGTTATCAGTGGAAAATTTGCCAGATTTAATCTGTCCTGACCTCGGAGCTCAGTGGGTCTGAGGCGGCCAGAAGATGCAGAGCGGAGGGGTCTTGAGGGTTACTTAGAGACCATTGACCAGGAGGGAGCCGTTCCCCTCCTCACTGTACAGAGGTTGAAACCAGCTTCATTCACATGAATGGATATGTGATGTGCCCCTTCAGCTTCAAGCTCCATGATTCTCAAAGAAAAAAGCTCATTGATAAAGCAAATGATTCCAGTTGCGTGTAACTGTATGGTATGACGAGGCATTACAATACTGTAATCCTTACCTGCATATATTGTAGCCTCCTTCAAAATGTCAGAGTTCCTTTGAAATGGAACTCGGTACAGCTGCTTCATTCTGACATTGTTTTGTTTAAGGACTCGATCAATGGTTACTCACTCCATGTTACGACAGAAAATTGGCTTCCTATACAGAAACGGAACCAGCTTTTCTTTGATTAGTAGGAAGAGAGTTGTCGAAGCAGTTTTCTTATCAGTCTTGGACTATAGTGATGTAATTTATAGGCATGCTGCAGCCTCAACCCTTAAATCCCTGGACTCTGTATATCACTCTGCCCTCAGATTCATCACTAATGAATTGGGTTGGTTGGCCCTCTCTGACGGAGAGGCGCAACACTATATTTATTTGTTATTTGGTATTTTTAAGGCCCTTATTAGTAAGCTATCTCCTTATACTACATCATTATTGGAATAGAATTTTGGAACCTAATGGAACCCGTTCTAGTGACTGGCTGAGTGGCTGGTTCTTAAGAAGTCTGCTCCGAACAGGGTAAATCTGCATTTTGCCTCTAGCTCAACCTTGATCTCCAACCTTTGTCAATCAAGTTGTACGTGTTTTAATTGATTTGTTATCCTTGCTTTTTGTCTCGCCTTGTTGACTTATTGCTATGATTTTTATGCTGTGTGGTTTTATATGCTTTTCCCCCCCTGTATGTACACTCGACGTGACTGTAAATGAGGGAAACCTCAGTTGCCTTTCAAGTTTAAATAAAGGTTTGAAATGAAACACTGTTGATGTTTCTAAATGTTCCCTGATCTGCGATTACTGCTGCCTGGATTTCACACAGTCTGATCACATTAACAAAGATCATTATCTACAATGGCAGCCTCCTGTTCAGCACTAAAGATCTTCTCCTCTGCCAGCAGTGTGTCTGTGGAGTCTATAAAGATCTTCCTTCTGCCACCAGTGTGTCTGTGGATTCTATAAAGCTCTTCCCTCTGCCACCAGTGTGTCTGTGGAGTCTATAAAGATCTTCCCTCTGCCACTAGTGTGTCTGTGGAGTCTATAAAGATCTTCCCTCTGCCACCAGTGTGTCTGTGGAGTCTATAAAGATCTTCCCTCTGCCACCAGTATGTCTGTGGAGTCTATAAAGTAAAAGCAAAAAGCATGTTGAATATTGACATTATGACATTACGACAGTCACACACAAACGGGATTGATGTAGACTGCATTACTGTAGACACAGTTTGTTCTGCCAACAAGGCAACATAGTAAATCTGAAATAGACAGTGGTATACATTAACACTGTGGCCTTAATGCTCAATTCTGATGTATTGCTCAGATCAGATTTTTGTGCACATATTTTTTTTTTTAAATATGGCCAATATCAGATTCCAGTGTGAACTGGTCACCCTCCTGAACTGACCCACTTGTGCAAATGAACAACAACGAATATGAATGTAAACATAGAGGACACTCAAGTCACAGCTTATGGTTTAATTTATAAATTGATGTGCAGTGGAGGCCAGATAATCTGTGAGCAGATGATAATGGAGGCAAGGAGGAGCTTGCTGTCACAGCTGTCTTCCATGTTTGTATTCACAGAGTGACTCTCACCAGTGAAGAATTGTGATGAATGTCAATCTAGAGTGACGTAAAAGTCCAAAAGATTTCAACATGACCGTTCAGACTGAGGTTGCATTGCAAGAAATCAGACCTGTATCTGATTTACTGTAGGACCACATTATGAAGTGGCCCAAATCAGAATTAGATCAGATTCCATGTGATTTGTGCTGTTCACACTGAAATCTGATTTGGGGCACTTTCGCCCGCAGTCATCATTCTCACTCAGAACAGAACAACATTCTCACTCTGAACAAGTCTGACAAGCCACAGGGTTCTGAGTCAGAATGGGCTGAATGTCCAGCCTCTCTAAAGGACATGATTGATGACAACAACTATTGGCCGAATTTGAAACTTGTGTTGTATTTCCCTCTCCTGCTGCGGCTCCTTCACCACGTATGCAGACTCCTCTTCCTCGGCCGCTCTGCCTCTTAGGCCACATCCAGATGGAGACGGAACAGATCTTTTTAGTTTTCATTTAAAAAAACGTTTTCCGTAAACACATCTCAAGAAATATGTGCGTCCAAACGAAACCACTGAAAATGCTGTAACACTGCCACAAATGTACAAAAATAAACGTCTTTCCTGTTTTAGACTGTAGACTTTTATTTTTAAAGCCCTTGACCGGAAATATTATTGTTGTTATCGCTAGCGGAACAACTTGTGTTTTTGAGCTAACGCTAATACAAATGTTGAGATTGTTGGTGAACAAGCGACTAACAGGGTAACAGAGCATGAGGTGAGACGGATCTTTAAAAAAGTGAATATCAGGAAGGCAGCAGGACCGGACGGCATCCCCGGCCGTGTCCTAAAAGTCTGTGCCGACCAACTGGCCCCGGTATTCACTGACATCTTTAACCTGTCCTTGGAACAGGCTGTCATCCCCACCTGTCTGAAGAAGTCCACCATCATCCCTGTACCCAAAAAATCGACGCCCGCTTGCCTCAACGACTACCGCCCTGTAGCCCTCACCTCCATAGCCATGAAGTGCTTTGAGAAGCTAGTGAAGGGCTACATCTGTTCCTCCCTCCCCATCAACCTGGACCCCCTGTAATTTTCATATCGCCCCAACAGGTCCACGGAGGACGCCATAGCCCATGTGCTGCACACAGCAGCATCACACCTGGACAAGAGGCAGGGGAACTATGTGAGAATGCTGTTCATCGACTACAGCTCAGCATTCAATACCATAGTCCCCTCCAAACTCATAGCCAAGCTCAGGGACCTGGGCTTGAACTATGACCTCTGCCAGTGGGTCTTGGACTTCCTGACGGGCAGACCCCAGGTGGTAAGAGCAGGCAACTGCACCTCCTCATCCATCACGCTCAACATAGGGGCCCCCCAGGGCTGTGTTCTGAGCCCCCTCCTCTACTCCCTGTACACACATGACTGCGTGGCACAGCGGAACAACAACACAATCATCAAATTTGCTGATGACACAGTAGTGGTGGGCCTGATCTCTGCCAACGACGAGAGGGCCTACCTGGAAGAGGTAGAGAATCTGTCACAGTGGTGTCAGGAGAACTGCCTCTCCCTGAACGTCAGCAAAACAAAAGAGATGATTGTGGACTTCAGGAGGTCGGGGGTCAAGGACTACAGCCCCCTCAGCATCGACGGGGCACCGGTTGAGAGAGTGAACAGTTTCAAGTACCTCAGAGCCCACATATCCGAGGACTTGACATGGACCACACACATTGACAGTGTTGTGAAGAAGGCACGACAACGCCTCTACTTCCTCAGGTGCCTAAGGAAGTTCCAAGTCAGTCAGAAGATCCTTAGGAACTCCTACTCATGTACAATAGAGAGCATCCTGACTGGCAACATCACCTCCTGGTTTGGGAATAGCACTGCACAAGACCGTAGCAGACTACAAAGAGTGACACGTTCAGCCGAACGCACAATTGGAGGGGGGCTTCCCACCCTCCAGAACATTTACAACAAGCGGTGCAGGGGGAAGGCGAAGAGAATCATCAAGGACTCCAGCCACCCGAACAACTGCCTCTTTAAACTGCTGCGGTCAGGCAAGCGATACCGGAGTCTTAAGGCGAGCACAGAAAGACTCAGAAGAAGCTTCTATCCCCAGGCCATCAGGCTGCTCAACGAACAATAAACACTATGCAACAACCATCAAATGCACATAGCACACACACCCACACGCACACACTCACTTAAACAAACAACACACTGCAGCACCCACTCTCCACACTTTAGATCACACAAACACACTTTATATTTATTGATAAAGGATTTGCACTACAACTCGTACACCTACTGTAAATTGTACCTAAACTGTACCTCATCCCATTTCTTTGCACTATATAGTATTGTATATTAGTACACTGCATAGTATATTGTTATATGGTAACTCAGTTACGTCTATTATGCATCGAACATTGTACATATGTCTATACTGAACACTGTGACCTAATTTTTTACTTCTAATTTACATGCTATACTATGTTATTTTATTTCATACTTATCTTGTCTTGCACAGTCTCTGGAGCGTAACAGTAAGAAGCATTTTGTATAAAAGTATTCTGTACTTCTGTATGACAACTATTAAAGAAACTTGAAACTTAACTGCAGCTATGTTGTATCATGTTTCTTTTTTGTTGGCTGGGTTTGCGCACACAGATTAACACTTTGACTGCCATGAAACGTCTTTTCACGTCATTGCTGGCCATGCTCAAGTTGCCGGGGGACGCTGTACAGCGTCCTTATATCAATATTTCAAAAATCTGCGATCGGATTCATTTGTCCCCTCCGCTGGCCTGAGATCCACCAGCAGGACCCACTGAGCTCTCTGGCGGTTCAGGAGCGCCATCTGGTGGCCGATCGGCGCAATCGCCAAACAGGATGTTGAATAGTGGTTGTCCTAGACGACCGTAGTACTTCCGGCGCTCGCTATAGGTCCCGCGACTCTGGCTCGTCACACTACACAGTGATCGATTGCCAATAACTCGATAAACAACATGATTTGGACGTATATACCATTATACAAGCTGGAGATGGACCGGGTAAATTTACATCCCATAATGATAAGATTTCAACTCGACGATGATCGCCCAACGGCGCGCAGAGACTGGGGTGAGTTTCAGCGTGTAACGTTACCGTCTTCGATACTAACTGCTATTATCAACATTTGACCCACATTAGATGATTGGTATAACGCTGCCCACGGAATTATAAACGCCCCCTAGCCCATCCGGTCAACATCAGATGACGTGTAGTAACTTCTAGAAGTACGTCTAGTTGGAATTTTTTATATCGCGCTGATTGCCATAAAACTGTATTGCATCATCAATATAATGCATTTGGGGCTATAGATCACGTTCTGGAGAAAGCTGCAGAAAGAGATGAAAACATACTTGATTAGACCATACTTTACTATGAATATGTGAATGAAAAAGTTTAACGTTGCTACACAATGAACAATACATATAGGACTTTGAATGGGCCCTAATAATGGCAATGTAGCAATAGAATTTAAAAAGTTATAGCCATGCAAAGAAGGGGTACTTCTCCATAGACAAATAGAGCCGGCAACCTATGGTATATCATTAATTTAACCCAAGGCAACCAAAGTGTTAAGGGAGAAGTGGGCTATTGCGTCATCGGTTCAGGAAAGATGCGTACTGGCTTGTAAAGACGGAAACGCAAGGCTGGCGTCTTCAGATTTGTTCACTCTGGGACCCGTTTTCAGAAAATAGCGTATTCAGGCTCCCAGAACACGCTTTCGTGTGGACAAAACGTGCATACGATCAAATACTTTGGCGGATACACCCAAAATCGTTACCGTCTGGACAAGGCCTTACTCTCCCTGAGTGCCTCCGGCCTCTTCGATCCATGCTGGCACACAAGGTGGTATGTTTTATAGATGGATTGGACTGATTGCTGATTGAAGAACTGTGCAAAGGACTTTCAGACTGCATTAGATGTTCATAATTATGCAAGTAATATGTAAGTCTGTGTGGAGGAATCCTTTTGGTTTCCCTAAACAATAGCTTAGTTCACACCTTAGTGAGAGGCCAGGGGCTACGACTTCCACCCCTCTCTACTTAAGATCATTGGGTCTCATTCTCCAAGGACTTACGACAAAAAGGGCTTTCTCTTAGGGCCATTTGAGACCTTTTCAGGCCGATTTTGGGATTCACCAACCGTCCCAATAAAACATATAATTAATATTATATTATATTATATTGTCTATATTCATGTCTTGCCAGAATAGGTCTCAAATGGTCTTAAGAGAAAGCCCTTTTTGTCCTAAGTCCGTTGGAGAATGAGACCCAATGGGGCTGGGTAAACACTGCACGCTTCCCAACGAGGGGGCGTGCCGAACAGTCTGCTTCACGCAACTGAGAGGAGTTTGCAATCAGCTCGTATGAGAGTACAAGTATTGCCGACTCCCTTCCACTCGTTGCCAGGTCGTCTTGTTGCTTCCATCTACTGTCGCGTCTCCGGTGTGAGACGTCGTGCCATTTGTACACTACCACCTACTGTCGTGTCTCCGGTGTGAGACGTCGTGCCATCTGTACTCTACCACCTACTGTCGCGTCTCCGGTGTGAGACGTCGAGTCGCTCCCTATTTTCCCCGGGGAGGATTCCTGTGTGTGTGCGTTTCTCTCTCTCCGTGGCTCCTCGTTCCTGGGCCCTCATGCATCAACGTGTTCTACGCACAGATCTGTGCGTAACCCGTGCGTACGATCATTTCTAAGCAAAGAGTGGGATTCATCAATTTCGATTTGAACTTGACTTCGTGCGTACATCTACGCACATTTCAGACCTGGCGTACCTAGCTCCCAGTGGTAGAATATATTATTACAACAAGGAAATGAGCTTCTGTGCATAATAACACTGGATGTTCTGTATGAACCGTAGTTCATTATAGTTCATTGTAAGATAGCAACAGTAGTGTAATTATGGTCAAAACCCTATAAATAGCATTTGGAATAATAGATCTTTCTCTCAGAATGAATGCAGCATGTCATATATGTTACGATGAATTGAAAATGGGGGACCCTGATGTAAACAAGACGAAAGTCTTTCTCTGGTCTGCATCCCCTTAACAATTGTATGTATTGAGCTGTACTGTACTGTACCCATTCTGCAATCTGTTAATAAAGTTTTCATTCATTCATTCATTCATGGTTTATATAGCGTTATCGGAATATACGGGGTGTAGGCTACTGACTGACTGCGCTCCGCGTAGCTTGATTGATTGATTGATTGATTGAAAAGTTTATTAACAGATTGCAGAATGGGTACAGTACAGTACAGCTCAGTACATACAATTGTTAATTGGGGATGCAGACCAACTTTTGTCTTGTTTACATCAGGGTCCCCCATTTTCAATTCATCATAAATCATAAAGCTCAACTCGTTATTATTTTGCGCACAGACCGCCGAAACACGGGAACGTTTTGATTATATTTAAAAGGCTTTACGTTAAACGAAACAAGTGGAATTTCGAAGCTGTAAGCAGAATAAGTCATATGAATATAGTGTTCTTCCCCCTTTTTACTGTACAAGAAAGAATAGAAAACGCATTGCAATGACACCATGCAGATAGTGGACAGACTATATGATGGGATTCAAGTTCATGTATTGAAAGGCAGGATACATCATACATGCAGTGAGATTCATTGTTCTATGCTCTCGTATTATATTGTTTATATAGGCTACCCAATACTGACATCAAAATAGATTGTAGTATGCCTCTAGAAATCATATGCAGCAGGTAGAAAATTGACGGGAGATCCATCGCGATTTGGAATAGAATTGAGGAGAACTTTAATCCGTGGGTATTAATCAAACAACACGGGAAAAGGCAGTCATATTCCAGCGCGGTCTTTATTAGCCGACAACCAAATAGATGCCTCTAAAAATCATATAGCCAATCGAACACAACTAATAAAGGCATTCATATTACAAGCACGGTTATTATGACACACAACCAACGCCAAACAGTGGTCAACGAACGGTCTTTATTAGTATTTTGAGCTGTCCAGGCAGAATTGCAGCAATGGTCTTAGGGAGCCGTTGATATCTGACATCACCGTTTACAAATCCGCCTTTTATTTATCCCACAATACGCGATAGTGTCTTCTTGGTTCGACAGCAGTGAATTCTCCGTGGAGTTTCTCGGAGTCCCGCTCGGGTCGGTCCATTATTTCACATCCCATGGGGGGTGTTTCCTCATTTTCATGACCATATATGGATAATCATGCACGAGCATTGACGGTAGAACAAAGTGGTATTCATCAACACGGCAGGGCATAGAGCCTGCGTACGCACGTGTGATGAATGCCGACTTCCCTGTGCGTGCGCTAGTTCTACATTCCGTGCTTACGTGTGGAAGTAGGTCAAGTTCAAAGTCCACGTTGATGCATGAGGGCCCTGGTGTGAGACCGACGTTGTTGTCGCTCCCTATTTTCCCTGGGAGGATTCCTGTGTTCTCGCTCTTTTTTCGTGGACCCTTGATTGTTGAGTTGCCCGTCGGCAGTGCTCTGGTGAGACTTGTACAAACCATACTCAGAACTTTCACTTATTCCGGGACTTTAGTGTATTCACCTTCGGGTTGTGTTTTTCTCATTCGCCCTTAAAGTGCTGCATTTTTTGTTGTTCATGGACTCTAGTGTATTTCGCCCTTAAAGGGACAGTGCTGCTTTTTCCCCTGTGAAATAAATAATGCCCTGTTTTTGGCTAACTCTCATACCTGTCTTGTGTTGTGCTATTGGGGTCGCTTACAATCCCTAACACATTGTCTCCTTCTCTTCCTCAGTGTTCTCTAGCTGGCCATGATGAGAGCACTCATTTAACCTACATGTCATTTGTATTAATAGTTTTTTTTACTATCAAACCTATTTTGATCAGAAGATCCGTCTACAATATAATTGATAAATCATAATCCACTACATCTGTCAGCCGTGAATAAATGTTTTAATTTAGTTTAACACAATTAATCCAATAGAGTTTTGGGTCTTTCTATAACTGTTTTGAAAAAGGGTTGACAAACATGTGAAACAAATGACAAAGTGTGAACATAATGTGCAAGAGAAGACTGCTCTGCTGTGCAAAGAGGGTGATGAGGAAGATCGAGTGGATCCCAGTTTCAAACTTGAGATAGTGGCGCTCTCCTGCATTAGAGTAATTTTAGGCCTAAGTAATAATACATCGGAATATATTAAATCTAGTACATGACTGCACATTATGTGTACAGTATACTGTATTCTTACTTCATCAGACACATATTTAGCATTTTTAGATTATATATATTAGATTAGCATACTGCACCTTATGTGTATACTTACATCATCAGAGCATATATTTAGCATTTTGCATTTTTTGATTATATATTCGATTCGATTAGCATACTGTACCTTATGTGAATACTGTATACTTACTTCATCAGAGCACATTGTTAACAGAATTCGGCTATAGGGCGACAATAATGTGGTCAAGAGGCATGGTTTCTATCTTGAGCCCTTAATCGGCGTGGTTTATTATTCACATGGCAGAGCAGTTACACTATACAGGTCTTCTCTCACTAAGAGACTGGGGGAAAGAGAGAATGGGAGGAGACATCTATATTTATACTCGCCACATGGTGGTGTACCTGAGTGGCTCCGCCTAGAGCGCCCTCTAGTGGAAACAGTTATATATGCAGTTAGGCAGTTACTGGTGGAAACAGTTATATATGCAGTTAGACAGTTACTAACAATCCTACACAGAACCTCTGACTTCAACACACATATTTTGCATATCGCTGCTGTCGGGACAAAACCTCATAACTCCAAAAACCCAACTTTTCAGCAGATGAAAAAAACTAACACAGATTTGAGGGTGAATAGAGTTAGGAGGTTTAGACAGATGATCGGTTTAATGCTTTTCCATTGTTTAAACTTTGTAAAACCCACACACACATATGGAGGATGATCTACGAAGTTGATTTATATAATAAAAAAAAATTCAAAAAATGGAGTTATGAGGTTTTGTCCCGACAGCAGCGATATATCATTTAGCATTTTTTGATTATATATATTAGATTAGATTAGCATACTGCACTTTATGTGTACTGTATACTTACTTCATCAGAGCATATATTTAGATTTTTAGATATTAGTTATTAGATTATATATATATATATATATATTGTAACTATATTTATTGTAGGGCAAATATAACTGAGAGGGCCTACATACCCTCATCTTGCACCTTGACCTTTTTACACTGCCTACTTGCCCATATGCGCATGTCCAGAGTTAATTATATTGTTATATTGTTTACACTGCCTATTTTTATTCTATTTTTATTTGTACTTCTCCACTGTACTATAATTCTATGACCTGTATCATACCTGTATCTCCCCTGCCCCTCCCTCATGCTGCTATGATGCCTGAATTTCCCCAAGGGGATCAATAAAGGAATATCTTATCTAGTTCACGCGCTAAACCTGTTCAGATGAGGACCGGTGCTGCTCAGATAAGTCATATAGTCATCAAAAAGAAAGGTACTGCCATCCTCTAGCGGCGGGGAGGGGTCGGGTGCTGATCCTGGGGGGTCCGGGCCTCCGGGGGTCCTAGGGTGGGGGAGGAAATGTCTTTTGTGGTGTCTGTGATAATGTAAAAAAAATAAAAGTGTGTTCTGTATTTATTATTATTTTTGTTATTTCTATTGTCATTATTGTTGTTATTATTATTATTATTATTATTATTATTATTATTATTATTATTATTATTATTATTATTATTATTATTATTATTATTATTATTATTATTATTATTATTATTATTATTATTATTGTTGTATTGTGTTTGTCTTGTTTTGTGTATAAAATTCTAAAGGAAATGAAAATATTTTATAAAAAAAGAAAAACAAGGAAGGTACTGGAGATCATCTTTAGAAAAATATTTAACCCTTTAATCGCCAATGACATGTTAAGACGTCATTCCTCGCCATGCGTAATCTGCCAATGACGTTTTACAGCGTCTTTGAGATCAATATTTAAAAAATCTGTCATGGTAATCATATTTCACCGACGGATCCTTGACGGGTGCTGGGGATCTCCACTCAACTCTCCAACGGTTCAATATCGCCACCTGGTGGCCGATCGCCAAACCGGAAGTGGGTAAGTGGGGCCGGAAGTGCTTGGTGTCCCCCCTATTCCGTCCGCCACTCGTGATCGCTCCCGGGACTCCATCTTGACACACTGGATAATCGATTGGTTGCCATAACTCAATAAACAACGTTATTTGGACGTATATATTATTATACAACCCGGAAATGGTTAATCTAGATCAACATCCCATAATAGCGAACTTTTTGCTCCACGCTGATCACCCAACGGTAAGAGGAAGCTGCGGTAAGTTTCAGCGTTTTTGATTATTATTATCCATATAAACTGCTATGATCAATATATCACCCATACTACATGATTCATTTAACGTTGGTCATTGCATTATAAACGACCCCCCCCCCCCCCGCCTCCGGTCACCAGCAGATGATGAGTCATGACGTTTAGGGCCTTGTACAATTGAAATTTTTTATCTGACGTCAATCGCTAGCAAACTGCATTTGATGATGTAATATAATATGCATAAATGGCTATAACTCACGTTCTATGAATTACTGCAGAAAACGATAAAAACATATTTATACTCTGGACGGTTATTTTAGTATGAATGTGTGAATGAAAAAGTAAAACGTTCCTACACCCTGAACAATAGCTAATCGATGTTCAATGGGCCATAGTAATGTCAATTTAGCAATACAATTTAAAAAGTTATAGCCCTGCAAAGTAGGTGAACATCTCCATAGACAAATAGAGCTGGCAGTGATCAAACATTGATGGATATAAGCGTGGCAGAGAAAGGGTTAATATGGTGCAAAATAGGATCCCAGTTTAAGTGTGTCTTAGCAATCGAGAAAATGCGCTTTTAATGTACACTATTATTACCTTACTCTTTACAATGACTAGTTATTATACAAAACCTGACACCTACAAATAACAGCTGTTCAAGAAAACATTTCAAAATAGGTCTTACGCGCTTATTTGTCTGAACGCTTCAGGCGCTTCCCCGTCGTAGAACAGATCACAAACAGCTACTCAGGGTACTTCTCCCATGAAATCTGGAATGGAGCCGAGCCGTGTCATCTGAAATGACTCTATAAAGCCAGCTCCACCCAGGGAAAAGCCCCAGCAAAGCCCCAGCGGAAGCCTTGAGACCTGGGGACTAGTACACTTCTCCTATAGGGCCCACTTCAGAGGACATGACCAGAGATGAGCTCATCATCACTCTCAGTCATCCCCCTCCTGTGATCTCAGCCCCGGGGCCAGGGATCTCTCTGCTGCTGATGCTGCAGCTCTGTTCTCCTCTCTGCCTACATCCCTACATGCACCAGACCCGACGCTAGGGGGGGACGCCTGAATACTTTTACCAACGGATTTCCAGTTCCGCGTTCGTGTTCTGCGCTCTGATTGGCCACTGACGTTTCTGGTCGCGCCAATCGTGTGACGCGTGTTTCTTTCACCGGTTAAGCTTAGGCACTCTTTCGAAGTTGGTTAAGGTTAGAGTTTGTCTTAGAGCAGGGCGATAGAACACCAGCCCTGATTCCAAACTCTAACCTTAACCAACTTCGAAAGAGTCGCCTAAGCTCATTCATTAGTAAAGTACTTGAAAAGATAGTTTCAGTTCAAATAAATTCCTTTCTTGAAGAAAACAACATCTTAGAAGAATTTCAGTCAGGATTCAGAAAATATCATAGCACTGAAACTGCCCTCACCAAAATAATCAGTGACCTCAGACTAAACTCTGACGAGAATAAGATCTCCATCCTTATCCTGTTAGATCTCAGTGCAGCATTTGATACAATCGATCACGATATTCTAATCGATCGTCTTGAAAACCATGTCGGTTTCTCAGACCATGTGCTGGGCTGGTTTAAAACATACATCAGAGGGAGGAAATTCTATGTTAAACTAGGAGATCACATGTCTGATATATACGACAACAACTATGGAGTTGCACAAGGGAGTTGCTTAGGTCCTTTACTCTTCTCCCTTTACATGTTACCGCTGGGTGATATCATCAGAGAACATAATGTAGATTTCCATAGCTATGCGGATGATACACAACTGTACATATCTGCTGAACCAAATGATACAGCGATTAGCTCCATTACAGACTGCTTACTGGCAATAAATAAATGGATGAGTAAGAACTTCCTGAAACTAAACGAGAACAAAACTGAAATTCTAATTATCGGCTCCAAAACTAAAAAAGAAACATTAATAAAGAACCTGGGGGGACTAACCCCTTGGATCAAATCTGAGGTCACTAGTCTTGGGGTTATCATAGATTCAGAACTGAACTTCAATTCTCATATTAGCAAAGTGACGAAAACATCGTTCTTCCATCTCAGAAATATAGCAAAAGTACGACCATTTATTAATCAGAACGATGCTGAGAAGCTAATTCATGCATTCATATCTAGCCGGTTAGACTACTGTAATGCACTTTTCACAGGTCTCCCTAAGAAAACCACAGAGAGGCTTCAGCTAATCCAAAACTCTGCAGCCCGACTGCTAACTAGAACCAAAAGGAGAGAGCACATTAGTCCAGTCTTAGCCGCTTTACACTGGCTTCCTGTAACATTTAGAATTGACTTTAAGGTCCTTCTCCTTACATACAAAGCTCTAAATGGACAGGGACCTAGCTACATCGCCAACACTCTAATAAATTACACACCAGCAAGAACACTGCGATCATCAGCTGCTGGACTACTAGAGGCTCCCAGAAGCAGTCAAAAGAGGATCGGTAATGCAGCCTTTATCAACTATGCCCCAAAACTATGGAACAAACTACCCCAAAACATCAGGGAAGCCAACTCGCTAGACATCTTTAAAAGACAGCTTAAAACCTATCTCTTTGCTCAGGCATTTCACTGATAGATATCTGCTACCACCTAGTGGCAAGAGGAAACATCAGGGATATCCTGACACAACTTGTATTTATTCTTACCCTGCCTACTCTTTTACACTGCCTATCAAATTCATGTGTCGGTTATTGCACTTTTTACTTCTTACTGATGACTATTTTTAAACTGAATCATTTTAAACTATTCTTATTATTTGCTAGATCCAAATGTGAAACACTGTGATTATTTGTTCATGAATTACAGTATTCTTATTATTTGCTAGATCCAAATGTGAAACACTGTGCAATAAGTCCCACTATTTAGTATGGGTTCGAGTCCCTGTGATCTAATATCACTAAAGTTACAGTGTGGGTTTGAGTCCCTGTGATCTAGTATCACTAAAGTTACAGTGTGGGTTCGAGTCCCTGTGATCTAGTATCACTAAAGTTACAGTGTGGGTTCGAGTCCCTGTGATCTAGTATCACTAAAGTTACAGTGTGGGTTCGAGTCCCTGTGATCTAGTATCACTAAAGTTACAGTGTGGGTTCGAGTCCCTGTGTGGGTTCGAGTCCCTGTGATCTAGTATGACTAAAGTTACAGAAGTATGTTGGGAATTACAGGAGTATTACTGAATAGAGAGCCTATTAGGATGCTAGATCCTAATGTGAAACACTATGATTTGCCATATCTTGCTATGCTCGTGTAACGGATATGTGCCGCGATAGTGTGACTACGGCACATAGAAGTGTGTAAAACTCACTCCCCAGAGGCATACAAACTGAGCGCTTAGGGGGGAATTCCCTTCTTGGCGCAACGGTTTGTTATGTCGGCCCCGGTGCAGACGCCCGGGGTTCGATTCCCACTCGAGGCACGGTCGAATTTCGTGGCAGGTGTCAGGTGGCACCTGCTACAGTGGTGCCGTGACCAGGATGCCTTGGGTGGTGTGAGTTTAGGGGGGGTGAATGTAACGGATATGTGCCGCGATAGTGTGACTACGGCACATAGAAGTGTGTAAAACTCACTCCCCAGAGGCATACAAACTGAGCGCTTAGGGGGGAATTCCCTTCTTGGCGCAACGGTTTGTTATGTCGGCCCCGGTGCAGACGCCCGGGGTTCGATTCCCACTCGAGGCACGGTCGAATTTCGTGGCAGGTGTCAGGTGGCACCTGCTACACTCGCTCATGCCTGTATTTTTTATGTCCGTTCTATTTTATATTTTTTTTTACTATTTTTAAACTGAATCATTTTAAACTATTTTTACTATTTGTGTTACTGAAAACTGTAAGCAGAGAGCCTATTGGGATGCTAGATCCTAATGTGAAACACTGTGATTCTACCTGTCTATCTTTTTATGCTCGCTTATGCCTGTATTTTTTACTGTTGTGAAGCACTTTGAACTGCAACCTCTGTATGAAAAGTGTGTGGTAGAATTGACGTTGAATTTCATAATTAATATGTGTGAATAAATTAGAAGACCACATCAAAAGCCAGATGTATCTTTCTATAGCAGAGAGAGACTCAGTGGCTAAATCAGGCTCAACTGCCAGTGGAGAGCCATTCTCAACCCCCCACTACACCTTTTCAAACTGACTGTATGTAAATGCTGATCAAAGACAGCTGGGCTGCCCACAGGGCAGACCAGTTTAGACTTGTTTATCTATTAATCAACTGTTTATTATCAAAAGAGTAAACCATAATATTAGAAATGGGTAAATTCATATATACAGGAAATACAGTTGGTAAAAAGTTTGAAGGGTGATTACACTCTTGTTATAGAATTCTGGTTAGTACTGTATGGTAATAGGTAGGCCCTTCGGTTCCCAAGCTATGACCCAAAGGAGGGGGTAATACACACCACCCCACCAGAGGACATCACACCAGCCCCCACCCGTGGGACAAGACCCACACAGGAAATCGAGGAGGGGGGGCAACCAGCCCCCCCAGAGGAAACCAGGGGGAAGGGCGGACCGCCCTTCCAGAAGCACCAGCCGGATTGGAGGACCATATTAGTAAAATGTGCTATTATTGGCTAGAAATTATAAGATATAAGGGGCGACAAAATGTTAGACTGGAGCCCAGATCCCAACCCCGATCTGCGTGCTCCCCGCGCCCCACCCAGAGACTACTGTGAGCTGATTGCATTTTACGTGAGTAAATCATGGGAAACACCAATGGTTGTTTATAGATTAGAGTAATGTACAGATCCCTGATCTGTAAACCAGATTTACTCATGTATAATGTGTACAGTGAATTCTCTATGTTCAAATTATGTTAACCAAGTGACTGTTTCTGTACATATTGGGGTTTGAGAATGCAAACCTTATTGTGATTTCTGTACACGGCAGCCATGTTGATGTTTTCTGATAATCTTTTGTATGCAAAAGGCAAACTTCTTATTCACCTTGGCCTCTGGCTCAAATAAATGCTGAGTTGAACTATAGTTCATGGTTTTGTCTGGCTACACGTTTATTTCTTCCATCTGCTTTAAGTCAGATGAAGAGACCAACAATTCTATCAATATGATCCCTTTCTCCTCCTTCCAGATAAGCAATCTCATTGTACTGTACTACAATAACCTTAGATTATTGTAGGATTCTGTAGGAATTTACTACAAGTGCTATACAAATAAAGTTATTATTATTATTATTATTATTATTATTATTAAGCTTAACCAGTGATAAACTAGGCGTTAGGTAGTTTGCTGCTGTTCGAGGCGGAAATGGGCACGTCATGTGATTGGGCGCACATGTCACATGACCAGAAACGTCAGTGGCCAATCAGATTGCACCAGAAACGTCAGTGGCCAATCAGATCGCAGAACGCCAATGCGGAACTGGAAATCCGTTGGTAAAAAAATAGACGCGGGGGGACATTTGGTGTGCAGTGCCCCCTCCCTGACGCATCTGGTGCCCCACCAGTATAGACTGGCTACCCTGCTGCTGACAAAAGTAATTTTCTAATAAAAAAGTATGTGTGTTTTGCCATCGTACACTACTTACATTTGAAATTATACATATAAAATCAGTTTTTAATCAAATCGCCAATCATCACAAATCTAGCTAGCAGCAGTGAGTTAGTATCGATAAGAAATGGATATAATTAATATAAGAAAATTAACACGTGTGTGTGTCTGCTGGCAGCACCCGCCGTGGTGTTTTTGTGTGTGGGTGTGTGTGTTTGTATGTGTGTGTGTGTGTGTGTGTGTGTGTGTGTGTTTGTACATGTGTGTGTTTGTATGTGTGTTTGTATATGTATGTGTGTTTGTATATGTATGTATGTATGTATGTATGTATGTATGTATGTATGTATGTATGTATGTATGTATGTATGTATGTATGTATGTATGTATGTATGTATGTATGTATGTATGTATGTATGTGTATGTGTATGTGTATGTGTGTGTGTGTGTGTGCCATCAGTACCCACCATGGTGTTTTTTTTAAGAGCGGCCTGCTGCTTTGTACTGATGTTGTAGTTAAATGTTGTGTTTGGTGCTTTGCATATCCCATATCTAGTGCTTTTGTAAGGGTCCACCTGTCCCAGGACCTTTCTCCCCTGTCTGTACTCCTCAACAACCCCCACATTTACCGCCACCTTTGCACAGACATTTCCCACCTGTACCTCCCCCTGCTGGACATTCATCTGAACTTCCCCTTATCTCCCTCATGCATACCCTCCTGGTGCACTGGTGTATCTTTAATGTCTACATGTCTCTCTGTGCCCTTCCCCTACTACTTTGTCTCTTGTTCCCTTGTTGATTGTTATGTTTACTCTGTCTAGTGTTCAGTCTTTTGTTCTGTGTGTTCCCAGTATATTCATATGTTCTTGTCTAGCCCTGTGTTGTATTGTGTTCTAGTCTAGTTTATTTCCCCAGTGTGTTTGGCCTTGTGTTTTCCTGTAGCCCTGTATGTTAGTTCTGCTTTCCCTCTCATGTGCGTCTCGTTTTGCTAATTGCCCTGCTGTCTCTCTAGTGTTAATTGTTCCCCCTATATCTGGTGTGTGTTCCCTAACCTTTTTTGTGGGTTCATTGTTTGAGATACCTGTTTGCTGTTTGATGTTGCTTTGCTCTCTGTCTCACCCTGTCTCCCGTGATCCAGTTTTTGCCTCATAGTAAGTGTTCCCAGTGTTAGTGTTTGTTTTGTTACTTTCCTTGTTTTTGCATTTACAGTTCGGTTTTTTAGTTAGTGTTTATTTTGTAGTTAGGTTTTGCAATCCTTTTCTGGCCAGCCTTGTTGAGTTTTGTTCTTGTCCTTTGGAGAATCCTTTGTTTGTTGCTACTGCTCCTTTTTGAAGTAAAGCTATTTTTGTTACACTTCACCCCTGGCTCCACGTCTCGTCTGCCTATCTGCCTGTGCTCACCTGTTCTGTTCTGCTATTGGGTCCTCTACCAACACGATCCCTAACAGAATGAACCCACCATGTTTGGACCCAGCGAACAGAACGAGGGAGGCCTGGAGCACCCTGGCTACCCTAGCCATGAGTGATGTCCGATCCTTCTCCTTCATGGAGAAGGGGGCTGCCCAGCAACTAATCCACTCATGGATTGGAACCCTGAGCCGGCCCCACAGCTGGACAAGTACCTAAGGACCTGGTTGGAGTGCCTATTCCCAGTTCCGGTCTCCAGCCAGGCCTCTACTGCCAGTACAGTCTCCAGCCAAGCCTCTACTGCTGGTAAGGCCTCCACCACCAGCATGGCCTCAACTGTTAGCATAGCTACTACTAGTTCAGTCCTGTTGAGCTTTGCAGGTTCCTTTGCGTTGCATATAGAAGAAAAGACACGTTGTCCAAGGAGATATCTTTAGCCTGTAGCTTATTTATTGGTAGCACAGCCTCACCACATCACATGGTGAGACAAGTATAAAACATGTGGAGACATGTACCTGCACACACACCCCAAAGAACACACTTCCGCTTCCACGGTCATATGTGATACGATGACGTCATACATGCATCCTTTCAGTATAGCGCTTCGGCGCTTCCCAGTGGTATAAATGAGTACTGCATATATACATTCAGTAATGCACATTCACCTGAGTACATATATACATATCTCGTAACACCCCCACTTGAACTCAGGTTGCTACAATCTTAAGCAAAATAAAGACACAAAATAAAATAAATGTGGACCTCTGTCTAAACACATTTCAAGTTCCAAAAATGATCTTTCCAAACTTCTCCAGTTTCATCTTCGTTACAGGTTTTGTAAAAATATCAGCAACCATTTCGTCAGTAGGACAATATATCAGAGTTACTCTCCCCTCATTCACCGTAGACCTGATAAAATGGTATTTAATATCCACATGCTTGCACCTCTGTCTGTGTACAGGGTTTCTGGCAAGAGCAATTGTTCCCTGGTTGTCAGCTTTCAAAAGCTGTTCTAGGTATATAACTTCTGCTATGGTTGTAGCAAGGGCAATGTATTCCGCCTCACAAGTGGAAAGTGCAACCGTGGGTTGCTTCTTAGTTTTCCAGGAAACTAGAGAGCTGTTCTTGCTCAGACTTACACAGTATCCTGTGGTACTGCGCCTGTCGCTGGTATCAGCCGCCCAGTCTGCATCACTGTAGGCTTGTATGCCTAACACCTCACTGCTGTTTTGTCTCAAACATAACCCCTTGTCTGCAGTGCCTTTGAGATATCTTAGTACATGTTTCACAGTAACCCACTGCTACTCTGTTGGCTCTGCGAAATACTGTGATAATCTACTCACCACAAAACTTAGGTCGGTCTGGTCTAGTACAAGTAGTCAGGTATATGAGGCTTCCTACCGCCTCTCTGTATAGCCTGACGTCCTCCATCCTGACTGCATCCTCTGTGTATTCTAACTTTTGTTCACAGGGCGTTTCTCTGATTCTACAGTTCTGCATATCAAAACGCTCTAGTATCTTGTTTGTGTACATAGTTACACATCCCTCGGATTGATTGAAATCAATACCCAGAAAATGTTTGAGTCTTCCAAGATCTTTAATTTTAAACTTTTCTGACAGCATCTCTTTCACCTCTCTCAATCTCTCATCATTGCTGGCTGCAATAATCAAGTCATCGACCCATATTATTATAATCACTTTCCCTTCTTTTGTCTCTTGGGAATAAACACAATGGTCGGCTGGGTTTTGTGTGAATCCACTCTCAGTTAGACATTCATGTAGAATCCTATTCCAGTTCCGCCCAGACTGTTTAAGACCATAGAGTGATTTCTCTAGTTTATACACTAGACCTTCATCTTTCTCTTCATAACCCTCTGGTGGATTGATGTATATTTCATAGTCTATGGGAGCGTGTAAATATGCCGTTTTTACGTCCATCTGGTGGAGGACTAAGTCCTCCTTTGCTGCTTTCTGAAGCACTACTCTGACACTTGTCAAGTTTGCTGTGGGTGAAAACGTTTCCCCGTAATCTATTCCTATTTTCTGGCTGTAACCCTTAGCCACAAAATGTGCTGTTAACAGAACTCAGCTATAGGGCGACAATAATGTGGTCAAGAGGCATGGTTTCCAGTCTTTAGCCTTTAACTGGCTTGGTTTGTTTATTCACATGGTAGGAGCAGTAACACATGAATCCTCTCTTATTGAGAGACTGGGGGAGAGAGAGAGAAGGGGGAGGAGACACAGCTACTTATACTCGCCACCTGGTAGTACTCCAGAGTGTCTCCGCCTAGAATGCCCTCTAGTGGACACAGATATATATGCAGGTAGACAGACACTAGTGTGAACAGTTACATATGCAGTTAGACAGTTACTAACAATCCTACACAGAGCCTCTACCTTCAACACTCCCACTTTTTAGCATACTGGCTGACTTCTTGGAAAACATTTTTACAAAGGAAATAATATAATCACAAAAACTTAAACAGAACATGGCAGTCAATATCTACACACCAAACATGGCCTTTGCAAATCTCTTCAATTTCAATTTGGAGGCAGGTTTCGTCATTGCGTCTGCTACCATGTCGTCCGTGGGACAATACATCAGTGTCATCCTTTCTTCTCTGATGACAGATCTAATGAAATTATATTTTATATCGACATGTTTACATCTCTGCCGACACACAGGGTTTCTAGCAATCGCAATGGTTCCCTGGTTGTCCTCATAAACAACAGTCTTCTTGTATACATAGGTATCCATCCCTTCGAGCAGTTGTTCCAGGTAGATACACTCCTGTATGGTCATAGCTAGAGCCATATATTCGGCTTCACAAGTTGATAAAGCCACAGTGGGCTGTTTCTTTGTTTTCCACGAAACCAATGAGCTGTTTGCGTTCAAACTCACACAATATCCGGTGGTACTCCTTCTATCTGTGGTGTCAGCTGCCCAGTCTGCATCACTATAGGCTTTAAGCCCTAGGCCCTCGCTGCTCTTTCTGAAACACAGTTGTCTGTCGGCTGTACCTTTTAAGATAACGAAAAACATGTTTTACCGTAATCCAGTGCTCCTCTGTGGGATCAGCTAAATGCTGTGACAACTTACTCACTACAAAACATAGGTCAGGGCGAGTACATGTCGTCAAATAGATGAGGCTACCCACTGCTTCCCTGTACATTTTTACATCTGTCAGTTTCTGAGCATCCTCCTGGTAGTCCAGCTTTTGATCACATGGTGTATCCCTTGTTCTACATTCCTGCATGTCAAAACGTTTCAGAATCTTTTCCACATATCTCTTCTGGGATACTGTTACACAATTGGCAGACTGCTCAAAATCCATACCTAGAAAGTGTTTTAACCTCTAAAGGTCTTTCATCTTAAATCTATTGGAGAGCATCTCTTTCACCTGAGCTAGGCTTCTGGTGTTGTCCGCTGCTATGATCAAATCGTCTACCCAGATGACGATGATCACTTTCCCCGACTCCTTTGATTCCCTCGAGTAAACACAGGGGTCTACTGGGTTCTGTAGGAAGTGATCTTTGATAAGGCATGTATGAAGCATCTCGTTCCAATTTCGCCCAGACTGTTTTAGGCCATAAATGGATTTTTCCAGCTTACACACTAACTTCTCTCCTTCCTTTTCGTAACCCTCGGGTTGTTCCATATAGATCTCCCTATCTATGGGTGCGTGCAGATAGGCTGTCTTCACATCCATCTGATGTAGAATCAGACTGTCCTCAGCTGCTTTCTGAATCACTACCCTTACACTGGTCAGATTGGCTGTGGGGGAGAATGTTTCACCATAGTCTATCCCCTCCCTCTGACTGAAACCCTTAGCTACAAACCTAGCTTTGTATTTATCGTGGCCTTCAATTCCCTCCTTGATTGAATGCACCCATTTTCCTCCCACTGTCTGTCTGCCCTCCGGTAATTTGGTGAGAGTGAAGGTGTGGTTGTCCTCTAGGGACCTCATCTCCTCGTCGCTCGTCTCCCATTTACTTGCTTCAGGGGACATTATGGCCTCTTTAAAGGGCTGCGGGACCCCACTGACTACCATGTAGCAGTAATCAACGGTGATGGGTGTACTGTCCTCCTCGTCACTCCCTTTCCGAGCATAGTCTGTCAGATACTGTCAGTGGTCTGTGTTCCCTCGAGGGATACCTCCCACTGCTTGGGGCACTTGACGTCACCCTCGGGTGCTCCTCGTCATCGCCCTCTGGGGGTTGCTGACTGTCTGTCTGCACGACTGTGCCAAGTACACTGGGCTGATGTGTCTCGGTTTCTACACACCTTACTCTGGAGTCCAGCTCTGGCTCCTTTGTCTGTGTCTCGCCCTCACATGTTGTCTTTGTGACAAACTTGACTAGCCTGTGTTTCTGCACTATCCCTTTACCGGGATAATAAACCAGGAAAGCGGGGCTTCCCTTGTCGTGCCCTACAAAGAGCCCTTTTACACACCAGGGCCCTCATTCATCAACGTGGACGTAGAATATGTTCTATTTCCACACGTAAGCACAGAATGTAGAATCAGTGCACGCACAGAAAAATCGGGATTCATCAACCGTGCGTACACAGGTCCTATGCTCCTCCGTGTTGATGAATACCACTTTGTTCTACCGTCAATGCTTGTGCATGATTATCCATATATGGTCATGAAAGTGAGGAAACACCCCCCATGGGATGTGAAATAATGGACTGACCCGAGCGGAACTCTGAGAAACTTCACGGAGATTGTTCACTGCTGTCGAACCAAGAAGACACAACGCGTGTTATGGGATAAATAAAAGGCGGACTTGTAAACGGTGATGTCAGATATCAACGGCTCCCTAAGACCATTGCTGCAATTCTGCCTGGACAGCTCAAAATACTAATAAAGACCGTTCGTTGACCACTGTTTGGCGTTGGTTGTGTGTCATTATAACCGTGCTGTAATATGAATGCCTTTATTAGTTGTGTTCGATTGGCTATATGATTTTTAGAGGCATCTATTTTGTTGTCGGTATTACCGACAACAAAATATGCCTCTAAAAATCATATACTGTTAGGTAGCCTATATGGATTACATATAATAGCAGCCATAGCCTACATTATGCAACAGTAACTTGCGCATACCAGTGTATGCGACGGACCAGTGTATACCTTATATCATATCATATTCATATAATAGTTTACTCTATCAGCATACCAGCATGTAATATGTTCTTTGTTAGAACTCAACTCGTTATTATTTTGCACATAGATTGCAGAAATACGGGAACGTTTTGATTTACATTAAAAGGCTTTGACATTGTAAAACTAAATATGTGGAATCCTGTAAGCATAATACAAGTCATATCACCCACACGATATGCTCTGTGTCCAGAGCATGTATGCTTTTCATTCATTTAAGACACATTATTGCAAGGGTTTTGTAATACACATACACCCTGGTGTCATTGCAATGCGTTTTTTTATTCTTTCTTATACAGTAAAAAGGGGGAAGAACACTATATCGTGGGTGTTCATATTACTTGTATTCTGCTTACAGCTTCGAAATTCCACTTGTTTCATTTAACGTAAAGCCTTTTAAATATAATCAAAACGTTCCCGTGTTTCTGCGGTCTGTGCGCAAAATAATAACGAGTTGAGCTACGCGGAGTTAATTCCGATAACGCTATATAAACCATGCTGCATTCATTCTGAGAGAAAGATCTATTATTCCAAATGCTATTTATAGGGTTTTGACCATAATTACACTACTGTTGCTATTTTACAATGAACTATAATGAATTACGGTTCATACAGAACATGCCAGTGTTGAAACTAATGCACAGAAGCTCATTTCCTTGTTGTAATAATAATATATTCTACCACTGGGCGTCAGCTAAGTGTGCTCCGAGCTGTGCGTAAATATAAGCACTAAGTCAAGTTCAAGTTGAAATTGATGAATCCCACTCTTTGCTTAGAAATGATCGTACGCACAGGTTAAGCACATATCTGTGCGTAAGACACGTTGATGAATGAGGGCCCTGGACTCTAGCTTTCCTCTGTCCTGCAGGTACGCATAACACTCTGATCCAAAACGGTGCATTCTGGCTAGATTACACGTCTTTCCTGTCAGTGCTGTATATGGGGTGGTGCCCGTGTGCTTATTGAAGCACCTGTTTCTGGTGTAGGCGGCTTCTTCTACCGCATAGTGCCATAGGCTCTTAGGTAAGTTACTGATTACTAGCTTACACCTAGCCATCTCGAAAAGGGTGCGCCATTCTCTCTCTTCCACTCCGTTCTGGTGTGGGGAGTATGGACATGACGTCTCGTGTCTTATCCTGTTCTTCCTCAACAGTGATTGAAACTCTCTGTTTGTGAATTCGGTCCCGTCAAACATCTTACTGTACCATAAGGGGCTATGTCAGCCAGGAATTTTTCCGTGGCCTGGAGTGTGTCACTTTTTGCTTTAAGAAAGTAAACAAACACTGCCCCTGTGTACACGTCTGTAAAAGACTGTACATATCTAAAGCCTCCTATGGACTCGTTCCTTACTGGACCGGCAAGGTCTGTGTTAACCAATGCAAGTGGTACTTTTACTTTTTCTGTGGGATTCCTATTTCTCGATTGAGCAAACTTCCCTGTTATGCACACGACACATTCTTTATCAGGTCTACGCTTTTTGCCTTCAATGTGCATGCCTTCTGTCACCGTTTGCAGTTTCAGTAAATCCTCGTAATTACAATGACCCATAATCTCATGCCATGTCTGGATATCGTGGCTGACGGTTACTTTACACATATTATTGTCATTACACTCTGTTTTCAGGTAATACATTCTCTGTTTTCAGGTAATACATTCTCTGATACACGTCTATGTCAAATTGTATACCGTTGGGCTCTACAAGAAAATGTTTACCTTCCATGAAGGACACTCTGGCCCCGTTCGCAGCAGCAGCCATTACAGAGAATAGTCCTTGTAGGAACGATGGCACATAGAGAGCGTTCCTTAACGTAACTGTACGCCGGCGCCCCCCGCTGTCCGTGAGGTATACCTGTGCGTCCCCTCTTCTTCTCGCCAACCCGTGGATGCGCCTTCCGTCTGCCAGCTCCATGCTGTGTCCCTCCGGGCGGAAAGTTCTGTCAAAGTTCTTGAACAGACTCCTGTCGTTGATGACGTGGGATGACGCACCTGTGTCCACGATCAGTCCCTTCTTTTGGGCCTGTTGCAGCTGCGTTGGCCTAGTGACGTACGCCGTCTGCGCCCTGGGGATGGAGTCCTCCCGTTTCGCTACTCTCCAGTCGTCGCCTCGATCCGTCTCACGCCGACCATCGCCGCCATCTTGTCCATGCGCGTGTCACGCGCCCTGGTCGCGTTTCATCATGCACGCTCTGCTTGCGTGCCACAGTGATCTGCAGGGGCCACACCAGACAGTCCTTGTGCAGTTACTTCTCCGATGACCTTTCTCTCCACATCGCCAGCACGCCTGCTCCGTCGTGGTCCTGGTCCTCTCCCGTGGCGTCCTTCGGGCCTTTAGCACCCTCTCTCTCGCCTCCGCGGCGGCTGGCTGGATATCTTCTGAGGCCTCGAAGTTCCTTAACTTAGCCTTGAACTGTCCCAACGTCATGTCCGTTGAACCGTGTGTTACCAGGAGTGTGAACGGTTTGTACAGCTCCGGTAGTCCTCTCATTATCATCGCCATCATTAGCCCATCGCTTGGTGCTTCTCCGGCACCCCTCAATGGCGTCGTGATTCGCTCCGCTCTGTTGACGTATTCGGTCACAGTCTCCCTTCCTCAGGGTCGTCAGTGCTATGTAGAGGGCCATGACTCAGGGTCTTCCTCCCCGATGAAATGCTCTCTCAGTACCGCCAGGCTTTCTCTGCCTCTGTCTCTAGTGTCGCGGAATATCAGCCCTAGGCTGGTGTCGTCAAGCATCGGCGCTAACTCACAGTACGCTCTAGCATTCCGCTGGTCGTCCAGGGCTTGCTCTTCCGCTGTCAGTTCTCCGGTGGGGCCCCCCAGGATCGTCTCTTTCAGCCCCGTACCGTGCATGTAGCATAGCATGCGCTCTTCCCAGAGTTCGTAGTTCTCTGCTTTTCCATTGAATGGTGGCCCTTTGTTCCTCCCTCTGGCCACCACGCGTTCCAAGGTGGCGTTCTCCCCCTCGCCTCCGCCGTGCCCAGCGGGCGCCACGCGCCCCGAGGCGGGGTCCTCCCCCTCGCCTCCGCCGTGCTCCGCATGCTCCGTCTCCCCCGGCACCGCCTTCTCGGGGCTCTTGGTCGCTGCCTTCCAGTGACTCCCGGCTGCTGCCTTCTTGACTCTCCTGTGGGTATTCTTGGCTTGCATCCTCTTCGTTAATGGTATGCTTAGCTTTTGCTCTTGTTGGCCTAGCGACTAGCCACGCGGTGCTCCTGGTGCTATCCTAGCCTATAACTTCAGCTAAGCTTGCTACAGTACCTCCACTATTTCCCCCCGGCGTTATCTGGGCCCATAACCTGTTAACAGAACTCAGCTATAGGGCGACAATAATATGGTCAAGAGGCATGGTTTCCAGTCTTTAGCCTTTAACTGGCTTGGTTTGTTTATTCACATGGTAGGAGCAGTAACACATGAGTCCTCTCTTATTGAGAGACTGGGGGAGAGAGAGAGAAGGAGGAGGAGACACAGCTACTTATACTCGCCACCTGGTAGTACTCCAGAGTGTCTCCGCCTAGAACACCCTCTAGTGGACACAGATATATATGCAGGTAGACAGACGCTAGTGTGAACAGTTACATATGCAGTTAGACAGTTACTAACAATCCTACACAGAGCCTCTACCTTCAACACGTGCTTTGTATTTGTTTCTTACATTTACATCACTCTTGATGACATAGACCCATCTACCCCCCACTACCTTTTTGTCTTTTGGCAGGGTTGTCAATGTAAACGTTTTGTTCTCGTTTAACAAGTGGATCTCCTCATCCATGGCTTTTACCCACTCGCCTGAGTTAACTGATCCCATAGCTTCCCCAAATGTCTGTGGTACGCCACATACAGCTCTGTAGCAATAGTCTATGGTGGCATGAGTCCCATCACTATCACTGTCTCCGTTACTTACGAAGTCCTCTAAACTACTAGGTTTCTTCCTGTCTCTGTTTGGATACCTCCTATACTCGGGTTCCTCATCTGTCACACTTTGTGTTGGGTTTTGGTCTCTAGACCTTGTCACTGCCCTTGGACTGTCACTCTGTACACTTGGTCCTTGAGCCTACAAATTGTCCCTCGTCACACCTGGAGTTTACCCATGTCCTGTTTGTACAAGTAACATACAGAGCCAAACGTCTGTATTTTGGCTACATTTGGCTTTTTGCCTGTCAGCATCTGGTGAGGGGTCTTCCCTGTGCGCCTGCTAAAACATCTGTTTCGTACCATAGCTGCTGTTTGTACTGCATAGTGCCATAACTGTTTTGGTAGCCTGCTCTCAGCTATCATGCATCTACCCATCTCAAAAAGTGATCGCCAATTTCGCTCCGGGGTTCCGTTTTGAAACGAGGAGTATGGAGCGGACGTTTGATCTCTGCTTTTATTTTTCCTCATCAGCGTCTGAAAATCACCACTAGTGAATTCTGTTCCGTTGTCGGACCTGATGCACTTTACTGTCCCGTATGGGGATGTATCTGCTAGGAACTTTTCTGTAGCCTGTACTGTGTCGCTTTTCTTTTTAAGAAATATACAAACACTGTGCTCGAGTAGTCATCGGTGAACGACTGTACATATTTGTAACCATCGATTGACTCTGTTGATACAGGACCTGCTAGGTCTGTGTGCACCATCTGTAAGGGAGCCTCTGCTCTTGTATCAGGTTCTCGGTTTCTGGTTTGTGCAAACTTTCCCTGTATACACACCTCACACTCTTGCTCGAGCCTACATGTCTTGCCCTTGAACTCCATACCCTCTACTACATTCTGCAGCTTCAACACATCGTCATAGTTACAGTGGCCCAATATCTCATGCCATGTCTGTATGGTGTGACATGTATTACACTTATCATTAGACTCACCTAGAGTATGCAAGTAATACAATTTACCGTAAACATGAATGTGAAATTTGGTACCATCTCTGGTTATCAGAGCATCTTTCTTCTCCTTGAACACGACCCCACTCGTCGTTGCTGCTTTCACAGAGAAAATGTTCTGCGGATATGAAGGAATGAACAAAGCGTCTCTCAGTGTCGCTGTACGCCACTGTCCTCCGCTGTCCATCAGGGATACCTCTGCAGTCCCCCTCCGCCGTGCGACTCCGCTGCACCGGGTGCCGTCCGCCAACTCGACACTGTGCGCTTCTGGCCTGAACGCGCTGTCGAAGTCTTTAAACATATTCATGTACGTGATGATATGGGAGGTGGCCCCCGTGTCCACCATCAGTCCCCTCTCCTGGGTGCTGAACGGCGCCTGGCGCTGGTTTCCGGTCGCGATGTCCCTCAGCTTGAACGCGTAGTCAGCGCCGCCATCTTCTGAGACTTTACTCGCCCCATCTTTGTCCTTGCGCCTGCACGTGGCGTCTTTGTGCGAGTCACTCCTGCAATGACCGCACCATGTCTTCTGTCGACATGCTCTCGCTCTGTGGCCTTTGGTACCGCACTTGAAGCACACCATATCTCTGTCCTCTTTCCGGTCACAACCGTCACCACGTGCGTTTGTCTTGGTGGGCCATCGTCCGAATTCTCCTTGGGTTTTCATCACACTGTCGCTCGACTCAGCTGAGTTTATCTTCTCAGTTTCTTCAAAACTTCTCAGCCTAGTCTTGAAATCGGCAAATGTGATGTTTTCCTCCGTATGTGCCACGTGTATGGCGAATGGCTTAAACCCCTCAGGCAGTCCCTTCAAGATCATCGCCACTAGTAATCCATCTCCCAGTGTCTCGCCTGCGTTGTGCAGTGCTGTAATGGCGGTCTCTGCTCGGAGTATGTAATCCATTACGTTTTCCCCACTTGCCTTCTGAAGCGACGTTAGCTGGGTGTACAGGTTAATTATACGGGGCTTCCCCTTCCCGGCATAATAGTCTCTCAATATTTTCAGGGCTCTTCTTCCATTTTCAGACGCATCCCTCATTATTAACGAGAGGCTTTTATCGTCCAAACGAAGAATCAGTTCTGCATATGCATCAGCATTTTTCTTTCCGTCTGCATCAATCTCAGCTTGAGACCTCGGTTCTCCCAGGCTGTGGCTTTTAGTCCTAGTAAATGGAACTGTCCCAACATTTTAGTCTCCCATATTTGGTCTCATCTCTGTCGAATAACAGTCGAGGCAACCTGCTTGTTCCTCGATGGTCATCCATGATGCTTGGCTTGCTTTGTTCTTGCTAGCTAGCAATCCATTTGCAACACACGGCCCGTTGCGACTTTCTACACGTGGAGCAACTGTTATTTTTTTCCGACGACTCCTGGGCCCATAACCTGTTGAGCTTTGCAGGTTCCCTTGCAAAGCTCAACAGGCTAGCGTAGCTTCCACAGCTAGCACGGCCTCCTCTGCTGGTGAAGCCTCTACTGCGAGCATGGTCCCGGTTGTTAGCATAGCTACTGCCAGCACCATAGCCCTGTCTGCTAGTGTAGCTCGTACTGCTAACAAGTCACGGAGAGCTAGAAAGTCTAGGGAGGCTAGCATAGCCTCACCTGCTAGGGTACCTACTGCTAGCACCTCAGCCCTGCCTGCTAGCCCCACTGTGTGTGTAGCGCATTCAGCTAGCATGGCCTCCACGGCTAGCACAGCCCCTACTGCTAGTACAGTTCCTACTGCTAGCGTAGCTTCGTCAGCTAGCCTGTTCCCTACTGCTAGTTCAGTCCGTACTGCTAGCGTAGCTTCGTCAGCTAGCCTGTTCCCTACTGCTAGTTCAGTTCCTACTGCTAGCGTAGCTTCGTCAGCTAGCCTGTTCCCTACTGCTAGTTCAGTCCCTACTGCTAGCGTAGCTTCGTCAGCTAGCCTGTTCCCTACTGCTAGTTCAGTCCCTACTGCTAGCGTAGCTTCGTCAGCTAGCCTGTTCCCTACTGCTAGTTCAGTCCCTACTGCTAGCGTAGCTTCGTCAGCTAGCCTGTTCCCTACTGCTAGTTCAGTCCCTACTGCTAGCGTAGCTTCGTCAGCTAGCCTGTTCCCCACTGCTAGGACTGCCCCGTCAGCTAGCAAGGTCAGTTTCCCTGGAGCCGCCCTGTTGGCTAATCTCTTGGTTTCCACAGCTAGCACAGCCCCTACTGCTAGTAGAGTTCCTACTGCTAGCGTAGCTTCATCAGCTAGCAAGGTCAGTTTCCCTGGAGCCGCCCCGTCGGCTAACCCCATGGCTTCCACAGCTAGTCCAGCCCCGTCTGCTAGCTTAGCCCCTGCAGCTAACCAGGCCTCAACAGCTAGTACAGCCCCGTCTGATAGCTTAGCCTCTACAGCTAACCAGGCTTCCACAGCTAGTCCAGCCCTATCTGCTAGCTTAGCCCCTGCAGCTAACCAGGCCTCAACAGCTAGTACAGCCCCGTCTGATAGCTTAGCCTCTGCAGCTAACCAGGCTTCCACAGCTAGTCCAGCCCCGTCTGCTAGCTTAGCCCCTGCAGCTAACCAGGCCTCAACAGCTAGTACAGCCCCGTCTGATAGCTTAGCCTCTGCAGCTAACCAGGCTTCCACAGCTAGTCCAGCCCTATCTGCTACCTTAACCCCTGCAGCTAACCAGGCCTCAACAGCTAGGACTGCTCCGTCAGCTAGCTCGTTCCCTATGGCCCCTGTTTCTCTGGTCTCGGTTCCTTGATCTGGCCCTCCAGCCAGTATTAACTATCCTGCTAGGACTGCCCCTTCAGTTTTCAGGATGGGTTATATCCATGTTACTCCGACTAACACTTTAGCCCCGTCTGCTAGTGTTGCACGCACAGCTAGCAACTCTCAGAAGGTTAGCAAGTCTCAGAAGACTAGCATGGTCTCAGCTGCTAGAGTAGCCCCGTCAGCTAGTTCAGCCCAGGCTACTCGCACAGCCCCCACTGCTAGCCTAGCCCCTGCTAGCTTACTCCGGAATGCTAATGTAGCCTCTGTGGCTAGCACCTTTGTCTCATCTGCTAGAGCCCCTGCTGCTAGCACCTTGGTCTCGTCTGCTAGAGCCCCTGCTGCTAGCATCTTAGTCTCGTCCGCTAGAGCCCCTGCTGCTAGCCTCTTAGTCCTGTCTGCTAGAGCCCCTGCTGCTAGCACCTCAGTCTCGTCTGCTAAAGCCCCTGCTGCTAGCACCTCAGTCTCGTCCGCTAGAGCCCCTGCTGCTAGCCTCTTAGTCCTGTCTGCTAGAGCTCCTACTACTAGCGCCTTAGCCCCGCCGGCTAGTGTAGTCACTGCTGTTAGCACCCTTGTCCCTCCTGCTGGAGTCACTCTGACTGCTAGCACCGTGGCCCTGCCTGCTAGTGTAGTACCTACAGCTAGCACCCGAGCCTTTGCAGCTAGCACAGTCCCTGCACCTAGCACTGCCCAGGTAGCTAAGCCAGTCTCTACTGCCAGTTTAGCCCCTGCTAGAGTAGCTCCGGCTGCTCCTGTTCCTCCTCTGGCTCCCGGGGAGACCCCGACGTCTGGTCCGGGTCGTGCTCCTGCTCCGGTCCCCGGGGAGTCACCTCCCTCCGGCTTCTCGCCTGGTCCCGTCTCAACGTCCAGCCCGGCTTCCACGCCCGGGTCTTCCTCCTCGTCTGGTCCCGGCTCCTCGACTGGTCCCGGCTCCTCGTCTGGTCCCAGCTCCTCGTCTGGTCCCGGCTCCTCGACTGGTCCCGGCTCCTCGACTGGTCCCGGCTCCTCGTCTGGTCCCGGCTCCTCGTCTGGTCCCGGCTCCTCGACTGGTCCCGGCTCCTCGTCTGGTCCCGGCTCCTCGTCTGGTCCCGGCTCCTCGTCTGGTCCCGACTCCTCGTCTGGTTCCGGCTCCTCGTCTGGTCCAGCCCTACGCCGTGGTCTTCGCCATGGTCTTCGCCGTGGTCTACGCCGTGGTCTATGCCGTGGTCTACGCCGTGGTCTTCGTCTGCAGAAACCCCCGTCCGGACCTTTGGAGAATCCTTTGTTTGTTGCTACTGCTCCTTTTTGAAGTAAAGCTATTTTTGTTACACTTCACCCCTGGCTCCACGTCTCGTCTGCCTATCTGCCTGTGCTCACCTGTTCTGTTATGCTATTGGGTCCTCTACCAACACGATCCCTAACAGCTTTGTGCATAAACTCTGTGTAATTTACTGCTATAAATGTGGACTGTTTTTATTTATTTATTCGTTTTTTTTTTTTTTTAAACCAGGCAGGTCAATTCACTTCTAGTGAGCAAAAAGCACCGTGGGAAAACACTACTTTTGTAAAAACACAGAAAAGAGAAATGCAGAAAAGCTGAGCGTAAACAGAGAAAGCTCCACATTCTTTATTTATTTTGTATTTATTCAATCTTTATTTAACCAGGCAGGTAATTTAAGAACAAATTCTTAAATGGCCTTTCGAAGGGTAACAGGGAAAGGGGACAACTTTTTTTTAATAAAATAAGATTTAGAAGAGACAGACAGAGGTAAGGGAAATAATTAAAACACACATCAAACAAACAACCAAATTAAATGACATAAGGTATGTAATACATGAAGCAGAACAGTATAGTTAAAAGGCTGGGTGACAGTTGTGTGAACAACTCTGCGATAGCGTCCTTAAAAGTAGCGAGGGGGATCAATTTGTCCACTTTTTCATCTCGTTCCAACTGCTGGGAGCAGCAAATTGGAAGGAGGATTGACAGAAGGAAGTGTTTAACACAGGGAACATCTAGCGAGATATGGTGAGCAGCTCTGGTGTAGGCAGTGTTGTAGCCGAGTCACCAAAGAAGAGCCCGAGTCAGAGTCGAGTCCCCATTACCCTAGTCCGAGTCAGAGTCCAAGTCATCAAGGTTGAGTCTCCACTCCACTCTGGCAGTCAAAGAGCTGACATGCAAATAAAAAGGTCTACATTAAACATAAATGACACAGCGGTCACCATTTTAAAGGGAGTTTGTTTACTTTGTGACACAATAGCCAAACAAAATGCACTAGCCATCAATATCTTATGCCAAATGATTGGGGCCTATTACAATTGTATTTTTAAATAAACAACTGTATTTATCAATTAACAAGTCAGAGTCCGAATGCAGTCAATGCTCGAGTCCAAGTCCAAGTCAGAGTGATCAGTGCTCAAGTCCAAGTCGAGTCCTACAACATAGGGAGTAGATGGTATCTCTAGGTTGGTCGCAATGGACCTATCTCAAACCCTGCCCTCTTTTCTTGATCCTCCAATCACAACTGTCGCTTGCCTCGGACAAGATAATCTAACGTGATGATTGCAGGTGAGCCTGCTGCATCTTATTTGCTAAGTGCGCTGATTACGGTGCCAACCTCCCCGTTTAGTCATTGTATCTCTTCTAATGCCAACTCTTGGCAACAACTTGTAAGTGCACCTGAATTGGTGCCAGTTGTCTAATCAAATAATGTTTGTTGGCGCTCTCCTGCATTGGAGTCGGTGACCTCAGTATAGAAACGTCAATGCTGCATGAACATTCGGTAGCACATCCGGTTATCAAAACATTTATTATGTATCAAATATTATATGTACTAGTGTTTCAGTATTGGTATTCTGTGTATCGCCCTGGCTGTTAAACAAAATGGATGTGTGTGTGTGTGTGTGTGTGTGTGTGTGTGTGTGTGTGTGTGTGTGTGTGTGTGTGTGTGTGTGTGTGTGTGTGTGTGTGTGTGTGTGTGTGTGTGTGTGTGTGTGTGTGTGTGTGTGTGTGTGTGTGTGTCTGTGTCTGTGTCTGTGTGTGTAATGAGACGATCGGCTGCTTGTTTCTTCAACAGGTGTGTTTCATTCCATCGTTACTCCATCGTTACTGACATTTGGAGTCTGTTGTTGTAGTTGACAGTGTTGACAGTGACTCCACTGTAGGGGTGTGTATGTGTGTGTGTGTGTGTGTGTGTGCGTGTGCGTGGCGTGTGTGTGTGTGTGTGCATGCTTGCAGAGTGTGTGTGTGTGTGTATGTGTGTGTGTGTGCATGGCCTATGCGTGTGTGCGTGGCTTGTGTGTGTGTGTGCATGCACATGCTTGCAGAGTGTGTGTGTGTGTGTGTGTGTGTGTGTGTGTGCTGTGACAGAGTTGTGAAAGAGCTGTCAGAACTGTGATTGACTTCCCCCTCTGGACACACTACTGTCTATATGGAACTAACCCCTTAACACACACACACACACACGCACGCACACACGCACGCACGCACACACACACACACACACACACACACACACACACACACACACACACACACACACACACACACACACACACACACACACACACACACACACACACACACACACAGACACACACACACACACACGGATGATAGACAGGACGGCTGTTAGTGTGAATACTGATCAAGCCCACAAACAGCCAGTTGTCAGGAGGTATACGAGGCAGTGTGGTGTGTTGTGTTGTGTTGTGTTGGTTAGTGTTGGGTTGTGTTGTGTTGGTTAGTGTTTTGTTGTGTTGGGATGTGTTGTGGTGTGGCGTGTTGTGTTGTGGTGTGGTGTGGTGTCTTATGTTGTGTTGTGTTGGTTAATGTTGTGTTGTGTTGTGTTGTGGTGTGGCGTGGCGTGTTCTGTTGTGGTGTGGTGTGGTGTGTTATGTTGTGTTGTGTTGTGTTGGTTAACACTTTAATCGCCGATGACGTGTTTAGACGTCATTCCTAGCCATGCTCATTCTGCCGAAGACGCCGTAACTCGTCTTTGATATCAATAATTCAAAAATCTGTGATCGAAATCATATTTCTCCTCCGGAGACATGAGATGTACTGGTGAGCTCCACTCAACTGTCTAACGGTTCAAGAGCGCCATCCGGTGGCCGATCGGCGGATCGGCCAAGAGGGAGGGGCGCGCCAAACAGGAAGTGCTCATCCATAATCCGTCCGGGCACTCGCGATCGGTAGCCGGACTCCATCTCAACACACTGGATGATCAATCGCTCGCCCTAACTCAATAAACAACGTTATTTGGACGTATATAGTATTATACAACCTGGAAATGGTTCATCAGGATCAACATCCCATAATCTAAAACTGTCTACTCCACGCTGATCGTCCAACGGCGCGAGGAACATACGGTAAGATCCAGCATTTATTTCTAACGTATTCCATATAAACTGCTCTGATGACCATATGACCCACACTAGACCAATGGTATAACCTTGCCCACGGAATTATAAACGCCCCCTCGCCCATCCGGTCAATATCAGATGATACGTAGTAACTTCTAGAACCACGTCCAGTTGAAATTTGTTATCTCGCACCGATTGCTATCAAACTGTATTTCATCATCAATATAATGCATTTGGAGCTATAAATCAAGTTCCGGAGAAAGCTGCAGAAACGATAAAAACATACTTATACTTTGTTTAGACCATATTTTAGTATGAATATGTGAATGAAAAAGTATATCGTTGCTACACCCTGAACAATGGATATAGGACATTGAATGGGCCATAATAATGGCAATTTAGCAATAGAATTAAAAAAGTTATAGCCCTGCAAAGAAGGGGAACTTCTCCATAGACAAATAGAGCTGGTAAATTATGAATTTAACCCATGGCGATCAAAGTGTTAATGTTGTGTTGTGTTGTGGTGTGGTGCGTAGTGTTGTGTTATGTTGTGGTGTGTTATGTTGTGTTGTGTTGGTTAGTGTTATGTTGTGTTGTGTTGTGTTGTGGTGTGTTATGTTGTGTTGTGTTGTGTTGGGTAGTGTTGTGCTGCTAACATTTGAACGTTTTATCTCTCAGACTGCCCGCCTTCGTATTCACCCTCTGAAGTAAATTAGCTAATTAAAAACCATGCATATGAATGCGCGCATACACACACACACACACGCACACACACACACACACACACACACATACACATAGCGGCATCGTGGTGTAGTGGTTAACACTGTCGCCTCACAGCAGGAAGGTCCAGGGTTCGATTCCCGCTTGGGGACCAGGTTTCCGCGATGCCAGTTACCCAGGTGGGGTATCTCCCGGGCCTTTCTGTGTGGAGTTTGCATGTTCTCCCCATGCTCGCAAGGGTCCCCCCCCCCCCCCTGCCCCGCGATAAGAGAAACCCAATGGAAAAACATGCATAACAACAGATCGCTAACGCTGTCGCGTCCGTGACGAAGACGGGCAGGAGCACTTGGATGGTCCCCGGGCGTGGCTCATGCCACAGCCCTCGTCTGCTCCCGGCTGCCCTTGGGGGGAAGGACGACGGGATGGGTTAAGCGCAGAGGAGTATCGCATTGGCGATCCTACAAAAACAATGCATGCTTGTGTGTTCCGGTGTGTGTGTGTGCTAACCGCTAACATTGAGGATAATTGCATGCCAATTAAAGACCTCTGCGACAGGTCCTGTATTATTATCACACACACACACACACACACACACACACACACACACACACACACACACACACACACATACACATACACATACACATACACACACACAGCCAATGCTACAGTGCCACAATGTGGAATATGAGTCTGATTTAGAACTCACTGTGTGAATGATGCCAAAGTCCACAGGGGCTGCACACCATTAGCTCTTAATCAATACAAATGGACCTTGTCTGCATCATGTAGAGACCCGGAGGAAGCTGCCTCTCATTATCCAAGCCGTGCCGTTCTGTTGACTTGGGTAAAGGATAACGAACAAGGATCTAATCGCAGATGTGCTTCACGACCGTACTGGTCTTTACTGATACTGAAATGAGAATGGAAAGAATGGAAGCGGTTTAAGTATAAGGAATGTTGGAATATTTTGGAATTAGGCTTGCTGTGGTAGTCGGTGATACCGGTGTTAGTCTGTGTTCAGCCATCCACAGAGTACATTACTTGCCCACCAGTGTATGCTTTATTTTTATTTTATATATTTGTTTTATAGTAACCCTCCAAAGACATGTGCTAGTTGATCTACTAACCCTCCATGTTCCGTATGATGCACGTCTACTAACCCTCCATGTTCAGTATGATGCACGTCTACTAACCCTCCATGTTCAGTATGATGCACGTCTACTAACCCTCCATGTTAGAGAGAGAAGTGGGATACACCACCTGTCAGACCTTATAAGGAAAGTTTGATTGATTGTAGCCACGGCCCTTTTGAGATGATTTATGACCCCTAAGCCCTGCCCCCATTTCTGATTGGTCGATGATTCAAGGAGGCGGGACATCCGGTTTCGAGGGGAGGGACATCCGGTTTTAGGAGGGGAGGGACATCTGGTTACGGAAGGGGAGGAGTTTTCAGAATTTTTTCAAAATAAAAAGTTTTTCAAAATAAAAGATTTTTTTAAATGTTCAGATTGTATGTATTCCAAGGTTTTCAGAATAAACATTTCACAATATGTATTCCAAAAGTCTTAAGAAAAATACAATATCTTCACAATATGTATATGTGTATTCCAAGGTTTTCCGAATAAACATTTCAAATGTCTGTTTCTTAAGATTGTGTGTATTCCAAGGTTTACAGATTAAACATTTAAAGTGTGTGTGTGTGTGTGTGAGAATTAATAGAATAATACAATGTGTGTTTTCTTGCAAGTGGTATGGTTTGAGCAGAAAGAATTCTCCCCATGCTGTGTGTGTCTCCACTCCGTAGGCTGAAATGACGCTCTGGAGGTTCACTGCAGTTCTGAAACTGTCACGATTCTGAAAGTGACACCCCCTTAGCTGTCATAGAGGAGGGGTGTATGGATAGCGAATAGGGAAGCCTAAAACTAGTGTATGCAGCTTCTGCCAAGTCCAAAAGATTTACGACGTGTCTTACTTCTCCTTTCTGCCAGTTTGGTGTGTGTGGGTGTGTGAGTTCGCTCAAGGAAACTGTGGGTTCCCCTTTTTTTTATGCAGAACACACTTATTCAGCAAGGGTGTCTAACCACTCAAGGAAACTGTTGGTTCCCCTTTTTTCTGCAGAACACACGCTTCTGAAAAGTGACACTTATTCTGCAAGGTTGATCCGACCCTCTCAGCAGAAAAAAAGCAAACCCCCTCAAAAAGGTGTCACGGTGTGTCTGTTTGGCACAATGCTGCTTAGAGCTGTGTTGAAAATATAGAGATGTCTCTTGTCATTCAGAAACCTATAATGTTTTTTTTTCAGAAGCGGCATATTACTATCGCTGATGGGGGCAGGTAGTTAGTAATAAAACAGGGGTGTGTATGAGGATGTGTGGTAGATTTCCACCAAAGCAAACTGTGTATATATTATTATTGTACAACAATCAACGATTACAGAATGGCAAAACAATAAGAGGTACAATACATCACCAAATCTCTCCCCCGCTCCTCTATCTTTATAACACAAGAAACAAGAGACACATCGCTCATTTGATACCGCAGCTGTCTGTCTCAGACTTCCTCAGGGGAAGAGGAAACAGGCGGGCGCTGATTAAGTGAGAGATAGTGACCGTTTGATCTTCCTGGGAAAATCAACAAATGGGTGATTTTACAACCCAGTGCTCTAGAACCATCTGGTCAGAACAGATTGAATACAAAGATACTAAAGAAACTGCCTTGTAAGGCGCTAGACAAAGCCCTAAGGGGGGGGCAGCTGTCTCTTTTGAAACAAAGGGACAATTTGATCAAAGAGAGACCGTTTGAATCCACTCTGTGACCTAATCAGTTTAAAACGTCACTGTAGTGATTTAGCCAATGGAGAGCTAAAAACAAGTGTTCTCCAATGAGAAAGCTCGAGGCGAGTTTTGGAAACGCCCGCTTGCCGTAACATTAGAGGCGGAGCCTAAATTTGGATATGGCCAAACTCCTCGCTAGGAGAGAGACACAAAACCCCACCAGACCAGACCAGGAAGCGACTACAGAATACACACTCTTTTCTCCACTAGATATTGAAGACCACGAGCAGAGGACAGCATCCAGAAAACATCCTTGAAGAACGAACAACGAGCAGCTACAAGCTTTTTAGATATTGAACGTTTAAACTGAATTCTACTGTCCTTCGGCATAGCGATTGCTTCCGGTAGAATTCATTGCACCATTCTTTCAAATATTTGATTTGTAATCTGATTGAAATCCTTTTTCATTAAAAACGGATTCTCTTCAAACTGCTCGGACTTCGACTTATTCAACGGCCGCGCCGTGGTTCTCTCTCAGGTGTACGAGCAGAAACCAGATATACATTGGTTATCTGCATTTGGCGAGAGTAGTACTTCCAAGAGCTTTGTAAGGTTTAAATCACAACGCAGAGTAGGACGATTAAGTTAGGAAGTTACTGCATTTTGGTGCCGGACTCTAGAATTCAGAATGCTCGTTTTTGAACAACAACAAAAGATTTTTTTTCTTTCTTCACTCCGATCAACGAGGACAACAACAGATCGATCGTCTTCGCGTAACCGGAGAAGTTACCAAGAGGTGAGTGTTATGATGTGTACGAGTGTTCAAATTCGAACCATGGGGGGTTTGCTAAGTATTTAACCTCATGTAAACATGAAGTGATAAATAATTGAATTGAGTGTTCTGATTGGGAGGGGAAGTTCTATGTAAAATGGGGTGCGGGGTATGTTCTACAGTAGAGCTAAAGCACAGTGAATATGGGGAAGTGGACAGAACTCTGTTGCTATTCAGAACATTCAAGTCAGTTATGGTGGAGGGAGCGACACCGCCAAGACTGGTTCGCGAGACAGGTTATAGAGCGTCGTATCGCGACTGGCTACGGTTTTTCTGGCCAGAAAGCCACAGTAGTCCTTTGTGCGTGCGATAGTGTGCGCTGCTCGAGGGATTACCGGAACCTTAGAAGGTGATACTCGAGTCAGGGAGCGTGGTTATTAAAGAATGATTTGGGTGTTCTGACTGGAGGGAGCAGCTCTATGTAAAATTGGGTGTGGGGAATAGTTCTACAATGGAGCTGAAGCACAGAGAATATGGGAAGAGAACGGAGCGCTGTTACCATTCAGGACATGCAAGTTGAGTATGGTGAGCATGAGGAGAACCTTCGGAACCAGGGAGAGGCGTGTGAGGTTACAGAAGTACGGGGAATAGTTCTACGGAGGAACTGAAGTACACTCCTATACGTGGCTTTTTGATAGAAGCGGGGTCTGGATTCGTGCTCAAAGTTAAACCAAGGTACGTGTGCGGCAGACTGTAAGAGTCTAGTTTAACTTTGTGCACAGCAGGCATGTTAATTAGACTGCGTTAGGCTGTAACGAAGAATAGTACTTAATGAAAAGTCGATTAAAAAGCTATAGGAAACGATATGGTAAACTTAAACACTGTCTATAGTACGGAGGGTAAATATGCCCGGTGGTTGTTGACGAGATGTGGAAATCTACCGCGCGCGTCAGGGACTATAATAATAATGTTTGCAGCTATGGTTAAACATTTGTTTGTGTATAATGTTTGTGTATGAGTGAAAGGACTTATGGTTATGTTGAACGTTGTGTGATATATATGGATTAAATCTGTAAATTGGCACTTAAAATATGACTGAGGACGGTTTTTTAATATTAGATATGGTACGTGGAGGCGAGCGCCTCGTCCATTGAGTCACTCAACTGCTAGTAAAAAGGAGGGGCGCGTGCATGCTCGTCGGAGCTCGTGCTGGACAGAGCGCGTTCTCGTCAGAACTCGTGCGTATCGTAGCGCGCGGCTAGGCTAAAGCTACATGCTACAAACAATAGCTCGTCGTGGCTCGCTTAGCTACATGCTACAAACAATAGCTCGTCGTGGCTCGCTTGGGGGGTTTAATACTGTATGTTGTGAATGGGACGATATTGCAGTGTAACTGAATGGTCGTTTATGATGAATGAGCTGTGTGAGTTGCGGTGTGGGCTAATGTTTACAATGGTATTGGCTGAAAGTTTGAACGGATGCAGGATGAGTGATGAGTGAGTAGGCCGTATGAGAGTGCGACTTGTGAGGAAGGACGTTGTGTGTGAGACGTGTGAGACTGAAATTAATTATGATGTGGTTAAGAGTGCACTAGGTGGCGCCAGAGTCAACCTGGGATACGCGGCCGTTTTGAGTAATTGTGATGTGGTTAAAAGTGCACTAGGTGGCGTCAGAGTCAACCTGGGAGACGCGGCCGTTTTAAAGTGGAGTGTACGGTGTGATGTGGTTGGTGCTGCGCTGGGAGGCGGTAGAGGCATTGGACTCCCGTCCTGAGCTGCGTGGCTATAGTGTGGTTGGATGTGTGTAATGCCCCTCTCTCTCTCTCTTCCTCTCTCTCTCTCACTCTCTCTCTTTCTCCCTCACGCACCATTCTCTCCCTCTCTCTCTCTCTCTCTTTCTCTCTCTCTCTCTCTCTTCCTCTCTCTCTCTCACTCTCTTTCTTTCTCCCTCACACACCACTCTCTCCCCCTCTCTCTCTCTCCCCCCCTCTCTCTCGCCGTTCTATTCCCTTCTTCTATCTCTATTCCCCTCTCTCTCTCCCTACACTCCCTGTACCCCGACTCCTCGCTTTCACTTCTATCTCTTCTCTAACTTTCTTTCTTTTCTCTCTCTCTCTCCCTCTCTCTCTCCCTCCCCCTCCATAGGGGACGTTTGGGCGGTTGCAAAGTATGGCGTATTGCGTAATATGTTTTATGGTTTGGAACAGGTCTGTTCGGGACTACGTGCCCCCCCCCCCCCCCCCTCCATGGCTTCTGCCCCCCTCCTTGTCATGCTCCCTCTTTCCCTTTCCCCCCCCCCCCCCTTTTCTGCATGTTTTTCTCTCTCTCTCCCTTTTTCCCCCCTCTCTCCCAGTTCCCTTCTGCCCCCCATTCCATCCTTTGCCCCACTCGCTGAGCCCTTCTCTCTCTACCCCCTCTTCCTTCTGAGGACCGGCATGGGGATACATGTTTTCCCTCTGGCCTGGTCCTCTCTTGGCCGGTTGGCGGTTTCGTTGCGGCCTTTTTTCTTGTCCTGGTATTGTGTTTAGGTTGGGGTCCTCATGTCAGTGGACTGTGGTATGTGTGGTTATAAAGTTGTGTTGTTGTTTGTGGGGATTGCAGGACATATTAGGATACGCGCCGGTGACAGAGGGAAGAAGAAGAGGACGGAACATTCAACATGGTTCCTGGTTTGAGTGACAGTAGTGGGCGGGTGCTTCGGGGGTGTGTTGTGGCGATGATTTGGTTGTGTGTGTTGATCGGTACGATAATGTATGATCCATATCTGCGACCTGAACAGCCAGAGGTGGTGATAGTGGGTAGGAGGTCACAGCCAGACCATCGCGGGAATCTGTTTTTGGGGATGGCAAGGACGGTAGCTAAGGCGGCGAATAGGTCGGATTGTTATGTGTGTGGCTTGGCCCCGCTAGCGGCCGACGCAGGTCTTCCTTTGATTGCGCACCCCTTAACGAAGTGTCATGCCAATGTGTTGAGGGACGTGCCTCTCTCCGGCCCATGCGACGGGGTGGGTCATGATAAGATGTTGAGGTATTTGGGCCGGGGGTTGGGGTCGAATAAGGCGATAGGTTTTGGAGGTCTGAAGGACAGTAGCCCCATTCCAGTGGCGTTTAGGGCGGCTGGGTTTGAGATGTGCGTAGAGGGGAAGTCCGGTGGTAAGGACGTGGGGTATTTGGACGGCTGCGTGGGTGAGAGTGGAGTATGGGGTAAGGATTCAGAGGCGCCAGCCCCTAGGGGGGGCGTTTTGGATTTGTGGTGAGTATGCGTACGCGGCGTTGCCTATTAAGTGGAGGGGTAGGTGTGCGTTGGGGTATTTGGTGCCAGCTATGAGAGTGTCAGATGTTTTGCCGACGATTCCCAAGTCAAGGAGGAGGAGGATGATGGATGCGGACCACTTTTTCAGGGTGGCTTTTCCCTGGTGGGGGACGTATGCGAACATGGGTGAACTGGACCATCTAGCTCGCGTGTTTGAAGATATGGCGGCTACGACCGCGAAAGGTTTGACCCTGGAGGCTCAAGAGTTACGGTCCTTAAGACTGATGGAGCTGCAGTCAAGGACAGGTTTGGACTTCCTGTTGGCAAGTTCGGGAGGCACGTGTGCATTGATTGGTCAGGAATGCTGCACATTTATCCCAGAAAATGACGTAGGTGGCATACAGGAGGTTATAGAGCATTTGAAGAATATTACTAGGGAGATGCAGCCCGCGCGGGAGGACTCGTGGGAGGGCTGGGGTCAAAGTTGGATGGGCTATATAGGATGGACGATTGCTAAGTATTTGCTGTGTGCTGTGGTGATGTTTGCGGTTATAGTGGTTTGTGTGAATGTTATCAGGGTGTGTGTGACGTACGTGTTCAGGACTCTCGGCGCGGTTGGTTCTGCGTCTGGGGACCCACACCGCTCGGTTGCGCCTGCGTATGCGATGATGGTGATAAGGGATGGCGCGGAGGGTGGCAGGGTGGGTGTGGGCGTTCCAATAAAGCCGAGGTGCCCGGCGTCCGCGCTGGCAACTATTCTCTGATCTGGGTGATGGACATTCAGGGTTGGGGAGTGGGAGGGCCGGGGCGTGCGTGTGGGTGTGAGGCAAGGGACGTTCCTGGACGACCGTGCGTTGCCGTTGGCAGGATAGGGTTGTGTATGCAATTGTGTTTTTTTCCCCATAGTAGGTACGTTTGATTTGACTGTGATGGGGGGCGGTGTACCCGGGGTTCGGTGTTGGGTCTGGGCGGCTATGCATGGCCGTCCGGCAGGGCACTGGACTCTGGGGATGCTGGCCTGAAGGACGGGTGAGGTTGCCGGGATGCTGACTGCCTTGTACCTGTGGTGAGGTGGGTTTAGACCGCTGTGGAGGGGCTGTCAAGGTCTCTTCAGTAAACAGGGTTGACACCTCACGGCGTGCGTGGCGCGGCGTCCGTGGCATTCTTTAGGTTACCTCTGGGGGACACGTGTCTGGGTGACAGGTGTCCCCTGGGGGGTGTGGTACTAAATAATGGAAAAGAATGTGAAAAATGAATGTAACTATATTAATCAAGATGTTTTTGTTTTCCGAGGAGTATCAGAATTGGAGCAGGATCAAGCGGAAGTAAAGGAGAGCGGAGATTCAACAAAAAATAGGAACCCAGTGTGTTGACAGAGATCGAACGAGAAGAAAAACAGGGAGTAGAAATGGGTGGTATCACACACATGTATCAATTACAATTGTCTCATGTTTAAGAGTGTATGAAAGGAACCTCTCAGGAATTTGATTATAAAGACAGAGTAAAGTACAAGTCCGGTTGATAAATTAACAAGAACTGTTGTCATTGTGTGCTCTGATCTCCAGCAGTTCGATTGGCCACGCGGAACACCACAAATCAGGTAAGAATAGGAATTTCAACTGAACAAGGGACAGAAGAGAATAGGAAGGGCCCACAGTGCCACTATTGGCTGTCCGAGTAGGAGTTAGTCACAAAAGCATAGACACCTACACTTAGATAGGGATTACACAAGCTATTGTTCTGCCTGTTGCCATTGTTACAAGAGAAAAAAGACAAGAGAAAAATGGGGCGAAAAAGCGCATATAAGAAAATAAAAGACACAACCGACGCAGGTAAGTCGACTGTAATTGGGTGGATGGAAGAAAGTCCAGTACAAATTATTGCCAATGAACACGACACGACAAAAGGTAACAAATATTATTTGAACAAAGCAATTTATATATCAAAAAGATGGAATGAAAGATGGGAGCTTGAGAAACGTTGGCCAGTCGATGGTTCTTTTGATTTGGAGTTAATAGCTCTTATAGGAACACTAATTAAGGCATACAGATATCAGGGGAACGATGAGGAAAGAGCAAAGAAAAGGTTGCAAGAAACAAGTTTTTTAAAAGCTTATGCACGGGAAGCTGAGAGAAGAGAAAGTGAAAAGAAGGCCATTGCAAATGGCAATGATGCAGACAAACCTGTAGAGGGGGTAGTCCAGGTCACCATAACTCCCCTGGCCCCTGACACAACACCTGTCACCGCCCAAAGTGCAGTGCAGTTAGCCTCACCCACCTCAGCCTCCTATCTTATGGCCCAACAGGAAAGAATTGAGGGAGCTTTAGCACCCCCGCCATATGTCAGTAGGAATGGGGAGACAATATACCCCATCCTACCTTTATTAGAGATGATAAGCCCTTACCAGTTGACAGATGATCTGGGGAACCAAGAGAAGGGACAAGCAAAGACATCTATTCAGCTGACAGCTAGGCAACCAGATAGGTCAGACTGGACTTGGTCAGACAGAGAGGGTGTGGCCGCCTCACGACGACCAGACAGGTCAGCCCAGACTGGGTCAGTCAGAGAGTATGCGGCCACCTCACGGCCAAGGGAAAGGATAGAAGAGACGTCAGAGCGAACTAGAGTGATACAAGCAGCTGAAAGAAAGGGAAAGGAAGGCTATGAGGCAATGTTAAAAGAGAAAGAGTGGGAAAGGGTGAAGGAGGCCTACGGCCAGCCTCAGAGAGTTTATGACCACCAGAGAGTTTATGACCACCAGAGAGAGTATGACTATCAGAGAGAGTCTGTCCGCCAGCCAGAGTACCTCAAAAGTCCCCCAGCCCCTGCGCCCCACTCGGTATACCGAGATCTCATTCCCCCCCAGCATTTTGCTTCCCCCCAACCCCAGCCCCGCAAGGGGGTAGCCCCTGGCAGTCACGAGATTGGTCTCACGATACCACAGTGGGCAAAGAAAGATGCAGTAGGTGAGAAGCCGGAGGCTATCGACCTCACACTTGGGGGGCAGATGGCACGGATACAAGAGGATCTGACAGAGATAGAACAGGCGCTCACGGACTTGGACAGGGACCAAGTGGTCCTAGCAGGGCAAGTTCCCGACCACGCAAGCATGGAAGCGGAGGGAAAGGAATATCAGGAGTTCATGAGGGTGCGGGCTGGCATTGAGGGAAAGCAAATTGCCCTGAAAGACAAAAAAGGAGAGAAGCAAGAGGCCCTCCAGAAAGTACAAGAGGCTGTAAGGGAGAGAACGCAGACCAGATCACAGACGAAAGACAAGCAAACCCCTATCCGCATGACTCCTATAATAATAAGAGGACAGGACCTGGAATATCACCCCCTGAAGGCGTCGGACATGACACAGGTGACTGAGAAATTGCCGCCCCTCCAGAATGGGGCCAACCCTTGGATTGCCCAACTGGAGGAGTTGATGGTCGGCACAGAAATGGCAATGGGGGATGTCAAGAAAATATTGACAAACATGATGGGAAAAGACGGCATGGAAAAGATACTGGAGATGGCTCGCCTGCATGGCCATGTGGGGACTGGAGCGCATGATGCGGACCTGTTCACAGCGTACAGGGGAGTAATGTGGGCAGCCCTACGAGAAGCCTATCCAACGAGACTGCACGCAGACCAAATTCAGATTGGTACTTTGGAGATAATAGTGCACCCCAGGCTGTACGTACGACAAGCCTATGCCGCGTGGAAGAACACAACTGGTCAGGAGGCGGGACTTGACCCTATGCATGAAGCCTCGTTAAGAGCCAAGATTGAAAACGGCCTCCCCCTAGAGGTAAGACAAAGATTGGCCGAGGTGGTGTCATTGTCAAGGATGGCGCTGGACTTATATATTGATCAAGTAGAGCATTACGTTGACCTGTATCGGAAAAAAGAGCAAAGAGCAAAGGAGAAGGATACGGAGCAACAACGTAAGATCATGTATCAACAGCCAACCGATGCAGTGAAGGTAGTGGAATACCTTCAAGCCTTAGTCCAGGCCCCACAACCAAGAGGTGGGACAGGCTATGAAGGGGAACCACAGGAACAAAGACGGGCTCAAGTGGGAACACAAGGGGGTTATGCGCCAGACCAACAACAGAGGTCGAGAGGAGCAGTCGGGTGGCAACCACGAGGAAGAGGTGGAGGCAGAGGCCGGAATCCGAATGGATTTCCGGTGCGGAAGGTGGTGTGTTGGACGTGCGGGGGAATTGGTCATATCGCACGGGAGTGTGGACAGGACTGTCAAGCCAGAGGGGGAGACCAGGAAAGAACTTGGCAAGACCAAGGTCAACCCCGAGTCCAAGACCAGAATGCGAACAATGGCCCAGCAAATCCATCAAGAGGGCCAGATGTACCACTATGAAGAGGCCCAGAGAGTCCAATGGGGAGGTGTCAGCTGTCAGTGTCGTCTTTAAGGGAGGAGCCTATTGTGTGCGTAACGGTGAATGACAAATCTGTCAAGATGATGGCAGACACCGGCGCGGCCTACACGGTAGTACAACCCCAAGACGCGACGCACCTAACCATGTCCGGTCGATACGTACGGACAATTGGATTTGAGGGAGTAAACCAGCTGACGGCTGTTACCGAACCTGTGACTCTGAGATATCAAGGCAGGGAAGCGACTCTCCCTGTGCTGGTCTCGGAAAGCACACCTATTAACTTACTCGGCCGAGATGGGCTGGGGTTACTGGGGATGGACATTAAATGTACTGCGGAGGGTTGCGTGATAGCCGAACGAGAAGACCAGTACTATCAGATGGTACAACGAATTGACAGTCAACCACCAGAGATCTATTGTCTAGGGGGACTGGACCAAGAGCTACTTGGCCCCGCCTTACAATGGGAGAAATTTATCACTGCCAATATGCCTGAAGCAAGGGATCCAAAGACCCCCTATCACTGCACTCTGCAGTATCATAGAGATGCAAACTCATCACAGACTAAGGAGTGGCTGAGGGTGCAACCTGACAAAGTACAGCTGAATGCTACCAATATCATATTGGGGCCACAGGGAGCAGCGTTACGTATTGCACGGAGCGACTATCTGCTTAAAGAGCACGGCATTATGGATAGTGTTCCCCATGTGACTTTGAAGGTAATCAGCTCATGTGATCAACAACACATAGGCGAAATGATGAAAAAAGCTGAAGGGATAGAATTTGAACAGATGAAAGAAAACAAACGGATCTGGATAAGCCCTGATAAAAGGTTTATTAAGATCATGGTTCAAGGCACAGGGATGGGTCGTCCCCAAACTGTGCAATTATCCCAAGAGACACTGGGAGAACTCCCTAATGCATCAAGCCTCCAAGAGGACATGATGGAGGCGGTGCCTGAGACGCTGTGGGCAAAAAACAGCACTGACATTGGACTAATCAAGTCCGCTCAACCTGTGAAGGTGGAGCTTAGACCTGGGGCCACCCTGCCTTGGAAGAAACAGTATCCATTGAAGGAGAAAGCGGTGGCTGGAATCGAGCCACAAATTAAAGGACTTTTAGCTGCAGGAGTCTTACGTAAAACAACTGATCCCCGGAGCAACACGCCGTTGCTACCCGTGGAGAAGCCTGATACCTCTTACCGGCTGGTGCATGATCTAAGAGCTATCAACGAGGTGTTACTTGACTATCCATCCGATGTCCCCGACCCCCATGTGCTATTGACATTTATCCCGTCGAAAGCTAAATACTTTACGGTTATAGATTTGTGTAGTGCATATTTTAGTGTGCCCTTGAGCGAGGAGTGCCAGCATTTTTTTGGTTTTACTTATAAGGATGAATATTATGAGTATACTAGGATCCCGCAGGGACTAAAGCATTCGCCACACATATTCAACAAAATCCTAAGGGAGGATTTAGAGGGGTTGGATAAAGTCGTGACCTCTAGGGTCATTCAGTACATGGATGATCTGATACTGTGCGCGGACGATCAGGAAACATGTCATCGCGATTCCGTGAAACTGTTGCAACTGTTGGCGGAAAACGGCCACAAAGTGTCGTTGAAAAAGTTGCAATATTGTAAACCTAAAGTGATCTATTTAGGACAAACAATTTCACAGGGCCATCGGGCTATTTCGGAAGAACATTTGGTGGCCATAAGGACGGCGCCCAAGCCTGTGACGGTACGACAGCTAATGGGATTTCTGGGTATAATGGGGTACAGCTCTCCTTGGGTCGAGAACTATACGGAAATAGTGAAACCATTGAGAGAGATGCTGAAAGAAACGGGAGTTGATAAACTGAGCAGTAAAGTGGTATGGACCGAAGATGGCTCACGGGCATTCGAAACAATCAAGTCCGACTGTTAGAGGCGCCGGCCCTGGCGTTGCCTAACTATACCAAGAAATTCATACTCTACGTCTCTTCTTCACCAGATCAGAAGCAGGCGTGTGCGGTGTTGGCCCAGAACACAGGGGTGGGGGCGCGACCGCAGCCGATGGCGTACTACTCAATTGCCTACTCGGAAGTAGAGATGGGGATGGCTCCATGCTACCGAGAAATGGCTGGAGTGTATACGATGTACGAAAAAGCCGCAAGTATTATGATGGGATATCCAGTGGATATCATGGTGAGGCATGACTTAAAGAGTCTGTTGGAGTCCGGTAAATATGCACTAACGATGCCTCGCATTAAACACTACTACAGACTTTTGGAACAGGAAGATGTGACGCTGGTCAGGTGTTCCATAACGAACCCGGCAGCTGACATCCCTACGCCTGAGGATGGAGAACCCCACGACTGTTTAGTCGAAGTCGAGAGGTACTCTAAACTCAGAGCAGACTTGCAGGCATTTCCATTTAGCAGTCCAGATCTGGAGTTATGGACTGACGGCTCTTGCTATCGTGTTGGCGAGGGACTAAAAGCAGGTTACTCCGTGGTAAGGTCACAGGGCGAAGGATTTGTGGTAGAAAAAGCCGAAGCATTATCACAACCTTGTTCGGCCCAATTAGCAGAGTTGGTCGCACTGACGGAAGCATGCAACATGGCAGAGGGCAGAACTGTAAATATTCATACAGATAGCGCCTATGCTCACGGTACCGCATTTTTACATGGAACAGTGTGGAAAGGGCGAGGTTTTAAGAAAGCTGACGGAAGCGCCATAAAACATTGTAGTCAGATTAAACGGTTGTTAGAAGCAATTATGAAACCAAAGCAGATTGCGATAATCAAGTGTGCTGCCCACCAGTCTGACGAGTCAAAGATAACTCGAGGAAACAAAAGAGCAGACGAAGCTGCCAAAGAAGTGACAGGTGCCGACAGAGCAGGTAAGGTATTGGTTATCACACACAGAGTTGAGTTAGAGGACAAGATAACCTACAAGGATGTTTTGACTTTCCAGGAGGAGGCTAGTCAGGTAGAACGGAACCTCTGGATAACCAGGGGAGCTTGTCAGGATGATTCAGGTTTGTGGCGCAGCGTCAGTGGATTTGTGGTGGCTCCTGCTGGCCTGGTCGGACTGCTGATCCACACGGCTCACGACTTTTGCCATGCGCACAAAGGAGAGGTAAGGAGAAAAATCAGAGAATATGGCTTTTGGGCGCCAGATTTGACCAGTCAAATTGATCATGTGATACAGAGATGTGTAATATGTTTGAAAAACAATATACGTAAGGGGATTAGTGTGTCACCAGGACATATCCCCACGCCCAATGGCCCAATGCGAGACCTTGTAATTGATTACATTGACATGATTAAGCCCATTAATCAGAAGAGATATATTCTTGTCGTTGTCTGTCGTTTTTCAAGGTGGGTGGAGGCGTGCGCCACCCGGCACAAGGATGCAGCATCTGTGGCTAAGTTCCTATGCCAGGAGGTATGTCCCCGGTTTGGTTTAATGGACAGAATCAGCAGCGACAATGGAAAAGAGTTTGTCGACAAAACTGTACGTTTAATACTCCAACATTTAGGCATAAAACAGCGATTGGGGGCCGTTTATCATCCGCAGAGCCAGGGGATGGTGGAACGCATGAACGGGACGCTAAAAAACAAGCTGGTAAAGATCTGTCAACACACAGGATTGAATTGGTTGAACGCTCTCCCTCTAGCACTGATGGCATGCCGGTCAAGCGAGGTTCGCGGACTGCGTCTGACACCGCACGAAATGATGTTAGGTCGCTGCATGGTAGTACCAGGTTTGCGCGCGACAGGCAAAGGTCCGAGTTTGGACATCCTGGACAACGACATGCGTGAGTACGTAAAATACATGTCAAAGATACACAAAAGTATTCTGGATCATGTCTCCAGTAGACAGGAGCATGAAACCGGGGAGGAGGTGAATAGGCAGACTACACCTCAAATCATACCAGGCGACTACGTTTATGTTAAAGTATTTAGACGCAAGTGGTTTGGCGCGAGACGAGAAGGGCCATACAAAGTCGTTCGAGCCACCGAGAGGGCTGTACAAATTCAAGGATCGCCTATGTGGTTTCACGTTACTCATTGTGTAAAAGCAATCGATACGGACCAAGAATGGGAACCTGAACCACAAGACCTTGAAGGTAAAACCGGGGCGTCGCAACCAATACATGAAGGCGAAGTGAAAGCGGCGGAAGATGAAATTGGGGTGGCGCTAACCCCAAACGATGGGGAAGACCCGGATGATTATGGCGAGCCAGACCGAGGGGGCCACGATTGGCCACAAGTAGAAGATGAAGGTTTTTTACAGGAACCAGACAGAGGAGAAGATTATGAATTGGAACATAATAATTTCTCCTCTGTGGACTTGGAGAAGGTACCAGAAGAACCGGAGGAACCAGTGCTTAGCACAAGCCCGGAACGAGATACTCGACCAAAACGAGTCATCCAGAAGCCTCAACGGTATACATAGGCGAAAGAAGGGATAGTGTAACTGATAGGCCTTGGAGAGGGCGTGTATATATAAATTTTTCATTTTTCATTAGCTAAGCTCTCTCCTTTTTTAGAAATGCTTAGATAATAAATGCAATGTAAGGTATTTTCTTTCAGAGTGGATTGCACAAAACAGACACATTTGGTTAAAAAACACATAAGTATAGTCTAAACCTGGTAATTGGTACGATCACCTTTTTGCATAAAGGGACGGACCTAGACTGAAGTGAAATTGATATAACTGATACATTGTGTATAACCTGCAAATGAGTGGAAATTGTTAAACGGTGTGAGTGAATAGAGAACTGTGTAAACATAAATGGATTCATAGTCGGTCAGTGGAAGAGGGAGCTAATGTGGGTGTTGAAAGCAATTGATACTAACAAATATGGAAAATGAGTCAGAAGGATTCTGGAAAGGTTTGGTTCTGAGGTAATTAGGCTAAACAGTAAGGTTAAAGTAATTATAAACAGTTTGATTGAGAAAATACTAACAAGTATATTGGGGATCATTAATCCCCAAACCGGGTAAACTGTGGTAGATTTCCACCAAAGCAAACTGTGTATATATTATTATTGTACAACAATCAACGATTACAGAATGGCAAAACAATAAGAGGTACAATACATCACAAAATCTCTCCCCCGCTCCTCTATCTTTATAACACAAGAAACAAGAGACACATCGCTCATTTGATACCGCAGCTGTCTGTCTCAGACTTCCTCAGGGGAAGAGGAAACAGGCGGGCGCTGATTAAGTGAGAGATAGTGACCGTTTGATCTTCCTGGGAAAATCAACAAATGGGTGATTTTACAACCCAGTGCTCTAGAACCATCTGGTCAGAACAGATTGAATACAAAGATACTAAAGAAACTGCCTTGTAAGGCGCTAGACAAAGCCCTAAGGGGGGGGCAGCTGTCTCTTTTGAAACAAAGGGACAATTTGATCAAAGAGAGACCGTTTGAATCCACTCTGTGACCTAATCAGTTTAAAACGTCACTGTAGTGATTTAGCCAATGGAGAGCTAAAAACAAGTGTTCTCCAATGAGAAAGCTCGAGGCGAGTTTTGGAAACGCCCGCTTGCCGTAACATTAGAGGCGGAGCCTAAATTTGGATATGGCCAAACTCCTCGCTAGGAGAGAGACACAAAACCCCACCAGACCAGACCAGGAAGCGACTACAGAATACACACTCTTTTCTCCACTAGATATTGAAGACCACGAGCAGAGGACAGCATCCAGAAAACATCCTTGAAGAACGAACAACGAGCAGCTACAAGCTTTTTAGATATTGAACGTTTAGACTGAATTCTACTGTCCTTCGGCATAGCGATTGCTTCCGGTAGAATTCATTGCACCATTCTTTCAAATATTTGATTTGTAATCTGATTGAAATCCTTTTTCATTAAAAACGGATTCTCTTCAAACTGCTCGGACTTCGACTTATTCAACGGCCGCGCCGTGGTTCTCTCTCAGGTGTACGAGCAGAAACCAGATATACATTGGTTATCTGCATTTGGCGAGAGTAGTACTTCCAAGAGCTTTGTAAGGTTTAAATCACAACGCAGAGTAGGACGATTAAGTTAGGAAGTTACTGCAGATGTCTTCACAACTTAATATTACAGTGAAAGAATAAAAGAGGAAGTATGTCCGCACAGACAGAGGCATTAGAAACCCCTACTACTGTAGATTTCTCAGAGGATGATCAAAACAGTAATATTTCGATGGAGAGTTTCAATAGGTTACTAATACGGGCTAGCATTGGTAGTATGTGTATAGGAGTATGGGAGTATGTTTTTGTCTTTGGAAGGTGTGCGATATTATCCATGACATAAATGGGGGCGTTGTGTAGAAAAAAAAAAAAAAAAAAAAGCTATATATATGTTTCTGATTGTGACTGATAGATCCAAGAGCATAATGGCTGACAATATTTGTACACCGGTTTTACACACAGCTGACAGACTTACGCGTATTAGGGCACTCTTGAGGGCACCATGCATATATGGACGGGGCATTTATAATGAAGTGTGGCCTACGAGCGACGGAATATTGAGTCTGGAATATGACGGAAGATTAGACAGAGTTGTGATATACAAACTGGGCCTAACGGACTTCGAAGGCATTGGAGATAGGCCGGAGCTCTATTTAAGCGAAAGAGAGTTCTGGCAGATACAAAATAATTCTTTTGACGCGCTAGACGGTTTGGCCGTCAGAAAGCTCAAGGAAGGACAGCTAATCAAACTGTTAACAGGCTCCAGTGACTTAGAAAGTTATTTTGTATATTACACAGCACGTATCTCTATACATAACAAGCCAGGCGTTAGTGGAGTGGGGGATATGACCATTTTCAAACGGTATGCATTTGGAGCCGAGAGTGTTCTATTTACTGTGCCGGTGAACACGTGGTTAGAATGTCTTCACACATGTGGAGCCGTCACGAGCGAGATGTTAAAGGTGCAAGCAGATATGGATCATTTGAAAAGACGTCTCTTTCCATACAACAAATCAGAGGAAGACAATACCAAAGGGCCTGGCGAGGGTGTGATGGAAGGGGCGTGTCAACCGTAAAAGACCCTTTAAAAAAGAAAAAAAAGTTACAATGGACTTTAAAGACTTTAATCATGGCCTCCTTCAACACTGGATACGAACTGGAGTCTGCTGTACCCGACTCACCACTACTCTGCATTACTCCAACAATGAAATCCTGCGAAACACCTGATCTGTCATCACAAGATACCATAGCCGATGGAGAGGCTGGGGACACACAGCCTAATGGAGAATGGCGATCACACACACCGAATCTGGTTTCCCGCAAGACCTGCCTGTCACAGAGAGGAGACGACTTACAGTACTGCCCGTTGTGGTTGACGAGAGAGCGGGATTCCTAGATCATCTAATGATTGCCAGCATTAAACTACTTCTGGCCGAAGTGTTGAAGTGCTGCGTCGATCTACATCTCATCGAGCATTGCTATGGTTGTACCATTCAGCACCCGAGTCAGCGTCATCATGAATGCTTGTTTGAACCTGCATTGTATTACATGATCAACGAACCAGCACTAATGACTATGTTATGGAGTGGTGAACTGATTCCTACCATTAGCGCCCTCCTGGGCCGGCTCTGTTTAGCCATTCCATCACCGCTAAGAATGCAAGGAATCTGCGAGGGGCTCCTCTATGAATTTCAGTTATTTAAGAATAGTGAATGTCTGAAGGATTTGATTAAGGAAATACACCTTGATTACCCCGAGATTGATACAGAGGCCGTCTACGATTCAATACTTCTTTTCATGTCCAGTGTGCCAAAACTGGCAAAAGTCTATAGAGTGTGATTTGTTTATTTCTGAAAAAAAATAAAATGGTGTGTTTAAAAAAAAAAAAAAATGTCTCCTGCTTACTTATTCACTCATGTATTATAATCCAAGGGGTGTGGTGGTTTGAAAATATGGATGGCATACTAGCTAAAATATATTATGACCCCGCAAATCCAGGTTCGTTTGGGGGTGTCGAACGCTTGCGTAAGGCAGTGGAACTCTCTACAGGAGATAAAGTAGGGATAAATGTTATTAAAACCTGGTTATCAAAGCAGGATAGCTACACTCTACATAAGCCTGCTAGAATACATTTTAAGAGAAACAGAGTATTCGTACCACGGCCTCTTTATCAATTTCAAATTGATTTATGCGATATGCAAAGCTTGGCACAGTATAATGACGGCTTTAAATATCTGATGACTGTAATTGATGTATTCTCAAAGATGGTTTATGTAAGGCCTTTAAAAAATAAGACAGGTTTAGCTGTTACAAAAGCCTTCGATAGAGTCCTAGAGGAGAGTCAAACGCCAGTAAAAATACAAACGGACGAAGGTAAAGAATTCTTTAATAAACATTTCAAAGAATTGATGCATCGACACAACATACACCACTTCGCAACGGGAAGTGAATTGAAAGTGAGCGTTATCGAACGACTGAACTGTACATTGAAGGACAGGATGTGGAGATTTTTCACAGCTAAAAATACTTTTCGTTATATTGATATGTTGCAGGATATGGTACAGAGTTATAATAACACGTTTCACTCCAGTATTAAAATGAAGCCTACAGAGGTCTCTAAAGATAACATAGTACAGGTATTTCAGAACCTGTACAGAACAGTACCTCTAACGCATAAAAAAACTAGATTTAAATTTGATATAGGCACTACTGTGCGTATATCTCAATATAAGTCTGCCTTCGACAAGCGCTATGAGCAGACGTATACGTACGAGACGTTTATTATAGAGAAGCGTTTAGCCCATCTCCCTGTTGTGTATGTCCTTAAAGACCAAGATGGTGAAAGGGTAAAAGGAGTTTTCTACGAATTGGAGCTGCAAAAGATTGTGGAAGGGACGAATAAAACATACAAGATAGAAAAATTTATTGAGAATAAAAGGATAAACGGCAAGATGTATACGCTGGTAAAATGGATAGGATGGCCTGTGAAATTTTATTCTTACATCTTAAAAAGTACTCTCAGAGCTGTATGAATAAGGTTCTTATATAATCCTATACTTTTTTAAGGACGGTAATCATAATTCCGCATATTAACACGATGGAGGGGTTCTACGTTACGCTCCCTTCCAACGCGTGCATGTCCGTGTTCCCCAATAATAAGGCTTCTAGTTTCAATATTAATCTGGCTAAGCCCCTCCAATTAAAAGGTGATTGGTTAGTTGGTCTGGCAGAAATAACATACCCTCATACATGGTATAATTTGCCCCCAGAGTCATATTATGAATGCAGACATCTAAAACATCATCCCGACATGTTGGTTGAAACAATAAGGATAGGCTCAGGGGGTTACTATAAAAATACTAAACAATTAATAAAACTAATCACAGATAGTTTACGCACGACAGGTGATAAAAAGGCGGGGCTCCTTTATAACGAGATCACTAATAGATGTGAGTTTACGGGGAGTGGTGTGTACGAGGTGAGATTCTCTCCAAGGCTATCTTATGTTATAGGGTTGAAATCCGATAAATGGTATGATCTAGCTAATATAGAGGCCCCATATCCTGCGGATCTGGGTTCTGGTGTATATAATCTATTCATATATTCTAATCTGTCAGACCACCAGCTCATAGGGGGTTCATACGTTCCTCTATTATCTACGGTACAAATCAAGGGGACATATGGAGATTTGATAAACATACGTTATGATCGTGTGCATTATTCTAGGGTATCAAAAACCGATATAAATACTATTCAAATAGAAATCAAGACAGACACGGATCAGTTAGTTGATTTTATGTATGGGAAAGTGATAGTAAAATTACATTTTAAGCCCTTGGACATAAGCATGTAATAAAAAAAAAACAATATTATGGACCCATACATCCATCCTAACCGTTTCGTTAATTATTATGTAAATCAGGTGGGACACGGCTTAGCTGGATTTGCAGGGGCACCGGTGCAATACGGTCGTGGGATAGGGTATATCTTCTCCAGATTATTCAAATTTGTTATGCCTTTTCTTAAAACAGGTATTAACATAGCTAAACCACACATCAAGACAGCGGCTAAAAATATAGGCAAAGAGGTTTTAGACGACGTCATCCAGAAGGTCACCACGAGGATGGGGGAACAGAGCGGTTCCGGTTTCGGCATGAGGCCTTCGAGAGGCCTTCGAGAGGCATGAGGTCTTCGAAAAGAAGGATACCTCCTGGCTGTAAATTGACAGCTATAAAGAATAAGAGATCTTATAAAAAGAAGCCGGTTAAAAGAAGAGGTCTTAGTCAGAGAAGACGACCAATGAAGAAACGTGTAAAGGATATATTCTAAGTGAAACATGATCCATCAACGCTCCCAAGAGTGCTCTAGATCGGAGTTGGATATTTTTGCAGCCCCTTATACTCAGCTATCGATCGAGCGAAGTGATTATATTGAAATATCCCCCATAACAGCTCTAACTAGAGATTCCCCTATAGAATTTAATATACCAGGTGAAGGAGAGCGGTACTTGGATCTCAATAATACGTTACTATATTTAAAGGCGAAGATCACTAATGGCGATGGTACTAATTTGGCAGCCAATGCGGATGTCTCTATAATTAATTATCCGTTAAACACAATTTTTAGCCAAGTAGATGTTACAGTCCAGGATCGTTTAATCAGTCAATCTAGTTCTACATATCCTTATAGAGCTATGATTGAAACATTACTGAATTATTCTCCCGATAGTTTGAATAGTCAATTTACCGCTGGTTTATTCGCTAAAGATACAGGCGGGGCCATGGAAGATGTCCGTCTAAGAGCCAACGGGAGAAATAAAGGCTTAAAAACCAGGGGGCAGGAATGCGCTCTATCGCGAGAGTTTCATCTACTGGGTGGAATCCATTCAGATATATTTTCTAGCGATCGTCTATTATTAAATAAAGTTGATTTAAAAATAAAAATAACTAGAGCTAAAGACAATTTCTGTATAATGTCTGCGGTCGATGGCGGGTTCAGACTACATATTATTAATGCAACCTTATTTGTAAAAAAGGTTGTCGTATCCCCTGCTGTTCAGTTAGGCCACGCAACTGCTTTACAAAGGGGAAATGCACTATATCCATTAGCACGTATTAATGTAAAAACATTCTCTATCCCTATTAACTCGAGGGTTTCGACCCACGAAAACATCTTTCTGGGTTTGCTACCGAAATACGTTATACTCGGTTTAGTTGAACACGAGGCTTATAATGGTACCCCCATTAGAAATCCATTTAATTTCCAACATTTTTATTTAGAATATGCAGCCTTAAGTCAGGACGGTCGTCAGATCCCATCAAAAGCTTATCAGCCACAGTTTGCACAAGGAAACGCGGTGAGGGAATACTACAGTTTATTTTCAGCCACAGGCCGTCATCTGAAGGATTCTGCTCTGATTTTTGATCGAAAGGATTTTCTAGAAGGATATGGCTTATATTATTTTAATCTAGACCCTGATGAGGACGGGTTGGCCTAATCCCCCGCTGCTACAGGGAATCTACGTCTGGAGATGAGATTTCAAGAGCCTCTACACACCACTGCAACTCTGATCGTATATGCTTGTTAGAAAATATATTATTAGAAAATGAATAATGTAGAATTACAAACGTTATGTTCATCCTTGTTGGGGTCTTGTTTTCAAGGTATATGGGCCTGTGATGAGTTAAAAAGCAATTTACAGAATACACTGATTAGACCCATCTATTTTATTGTTAATACAGATCCTAGCAATAAACATTGGGGTGCATTGGCTCGCTGTGAGTCTTGATAACGAACGAGAGGGTGTCTTTTTTTATTCCTTCGGGCTCAGCCCTAACTCTAAAGCATATCCGTCAGACATTAGTGAATTTCTAGAACAAAATGTTACAGAGGCCTATTACTATTCTACTCGTAGAGTGCAGAATGAACTCTCAGCCTATTGTGGACATCATTGTGTATATTTTCTATGTCAAAGAGCAAGAGGATACAGTCTGAACGATATCATATTTAAACATTATACAGGAGATACTTTGAGAAACGACCTCCTAGTTAGTAGATTTGTCATGAAATATAAGAAATGTATATTAAAATGCAGAGGTATCCATAGACAAGCGTGCTGTAGTTTAAGAATGTGTGAGGATTGGTTCATTCCCCGCCACACGCTCCGCTCCTTTAAGGTACTGTGTTGATTGATGCATTCCCCGCCACACGCTCCGCTCCTTTAAGGTGCTGTGTTGATTGGTGCATTCCCCGCCACACGCTTTTGGAGCAAGTATCAATTCCAGCGCGCACCTGTCATAGTTTTTGATTAGCGCCCCAGAGGCTTTTTATACTGGGACTTCCCTTCAATCGATGTCGGGTCGTTTTGGAATACACCTGCTTTTGCCTGCTTTTTCCCCGTTGCTGTGCCTCGTCTTCTTTCCCTTCAGGACTTTCTGTGGAGATCCGTTTGGAGCTGCGCCTCGTTTACCCGCTTTACGCGTTTGCGCTTGGGTGAGTTGGAACCAAACCCCTCTGGATTATTCTGTCTGTGTGTGTGACGAACACAGAAGATTATCATTTTTGCTTGCACTGGACTCAGTTGAAGTGTGTGTTTTGAAGAGACACTGAAGATATCATTTCTGTTTGCACTAAACTCAGCTAACTTGTGTGTTGTGGAGAACACTGAAGATTGTTACTGTTCATTGGTTCTGGACACAGCTAAGGGAGGAGGGAACCACACTGCCTCTGTGTTTCGTTGGACTGTTATTGATATCTCTCTCTCTCTCCGTTTTCCACCTCGAGTTAAAGCTGGGAGTATCTGCAGAGCCGCTACAACGTCAAATACAGATTCCCCACCGCTATCACCAGGATGATCTGCAGAGCCGCAGAGATCTCTGCCGATGGCAGTCTCCCTTGTTGTTTCATAATTGTTACTTTACCCCTTTTGTGACTCTGTAAATAAATACGCCCTAGTATTTGGCTAACTCTGAACTTCCTGTCTGTGCCGTGCGATTGAGGTCGGTTCAAACCCTAACAGAATGTTAAATGAACGTATGTAGCAAATATAATAAAACACACATTCTGAAAGTATTTCATTATTGTTGTAGTTTAAGAATGTTAAATGAATGTATGTAACAAATATAATAAAACACACATGTTGAAAGTATTTCTTTGTTGTTGTTTTTTATTTAAAAAAAATACAAAACATTAATGCATTTCACAAACTGAGCCAATCTGTATCCGGTTCATTATTTCGTATCCTTTTTCTTCCGGTGGAAAGATTTTCAGAAGGCATATTCATGTCTCCTTCTGAAAATCCTGTGCGGGTCTTTAGAGCATTCAAAGAGGAACGTGCATCTTTATTTGCAATATATGATAGGAGTATATTAACCTCCGATAAGGTTTGTAGAAAAACATCATAACCAGGACCTGGTGCAGAATGCTTAGAGGTAGTAGTCAACGCTTTTAAGTAATCAAGCATATGCGACCCTTTTATGGGGATACCGTCGCGAATAAACTCGCCTTTAAGATTCCATGATTCTGTGGGTATCATTTTTAATTGTTGCATAATCATGCATGCTTTTACTTGACTTCTAACGGGGAGTGCAGAGACTAATTGGTCAATATCTTGTAGGGTTCTGACCTCTGCCGTTTCTATCGGTGCTTCCATAGGTAAAACTTTGGGGGTAACATGTTCTTTTTGTCTGAGTAAACCTAGATAACGATGTAGAAGAATATTCATTTTCTTAGCCTTATCCGAATCCGCTGCATAGACACCTGGATTATGTAATCGCAATGCATTGGTGTCAATTGGAGGCAACACCTGTTCCTCTTTATCTGTAATATCGTTCAGAATATATATATTTTTTTATCCACTTTTTCTCCCATTTTCTATATTTTCTCCCATCCCAATTTCGTATCATCCAATTCAACCCTCCCCTGTCACGGACGCTGTTTCTTGCCTCCCACAAGCCGACTGCAATGTGGACTAAGTCATACATAGCACAAGTCCCCTCCGGTACTTGAGGTAACAGCAGTCGCATCTTTTCACCTGCGCAGCTCGATCTCTCAGTGGCGAGGAGTAACGCGTGGGAGGCTCACGCTGCCCCCGACACTTCCTGATTCTACTGCGCAGGCGCACCAACCGACCTGTAGGAGTCGCTGTCCACAACGCCCGATCCCCACCCATCAGTTTCCCACCCCCTAATACGGCCAATGTGTATTAGTACGGACGACCAGCTAAACTGAAAGCAAATGTGGAGCGCTGGGCTCGAACTGACGAGCCCAGCGTCTCCAGCATTTCGTGGCGAGCGCCTTGCCCACTACGCCACGTAGCCGCCGATATCGTTCAGAATATTATACATTCCTGTATGTAATTTATCTGACGCTTTCTCTGTGATATTAATAGGAGTTGTCATCCTGTTTGAGGAGACAGGATTCCATTGACTCTTAGGAATTAGGATCATTTTTTGCATGCTGGTCATTATTCGTTTTTTTTTTTTTTTTTTGAATAAAGACGTTAAAAATGGAATGGCTACGCTGAGTAACGGTAGAAAAAAAAGGCCCCAGTCTGCATACGCATTTTTCTCTTCTTTGACAGATTAACTTTGTTATCAACCAAGAGCTTTAGGATCTTCTTTTTTCTTCTCAGTTTATGTATGTGGACGCTTTTAAGGGGAATAACACCTTTCAAGACATTTAATGCTATCTCACACACACATCTCAACAGATCTGGTGAAGCCCTAGTTAACAACTGCTTTCGAATGATGGGAGGACTGTTATATAAAGCCTTCAATACATCCATATGCCCCGTATACGACAAGACATGATCCTTATTTTTTTATGTACACCACTGGAGGTCCTTCCTGAGGTGTTAGACCGGTTCTAAGTCTCAACTGATCAGGGCAGTGCGGTCGCAAATCTATTAATAGATACGAATACGGATGCCGTGTGGCCTCTTTGAAGCTGTCCAGTAGAATAGAGCGCTCACCGGGGTACATTTGACCCGCTAATACTGAAAGTTGTAATCTATCTCTAGGGTTTTTAAATAAAATCAAGTAGCTTGCGTTAAGACTAATTGTACGGTTATGTTTACCCTGTTGAAATAGATTTTGTGTAAGCATTATGACGCTCATATTCCTATGATGTCTGTATTGGGTAAACATTTTGGCCACTTCAAGATGTTCACCCGCTGAAAAAACCATATCATCTAGGATAATTAGGTGATGATTCCCTGCTAGGGAATAATGTCTCGTCGTTAAATGATTCTGGCAACCCTTTGACAAAAGTGATTTTTATTGTCTTCAACAGTTCATCATACATTGTTTGATAGCAATCATAAATCCATACAATATTATCTGGTACATTTGACAAAGATTCATTACAATTTTCTAATATTTTCTGTACAAGATAGGTCTTCCCACAACCACTTGGACCCGCTATAATTGTGGACATTGGGAGCTCTAAACGGGGATCAAAATCATATTCTGCTGTACATTTTTTATTTTATTTTTCACTCAATACCCAAAAGGTTTCGTCGTACCGTCAGAGTATAATCGTCTTTTATCGTAAACCACTCTGACCTTCTTCAAGACGTTGGCGTTAGAAAGAGATAAATCTTTTTTACATCTGTTTATATTGAACTGGGGCGCGTAGAGGATCTGGTCGGGGGCTGAAGGGTCACGTTTTAGATAATGTTCGACTAAATTACACATAGACCCAAATGAAACCGTTCTGCAGCTATCATAAGTCTGGGTTATCCCCTTAGCTTTCAAGACAACATTATCTTGGTTTGTACGATAGGCGTATGATTTGGGTCCACAAGTTACCCAATCGATGATAGATTCGCCCGGTCGTAGCTCGCTAGTCAGCTCGCCTAGATAGGATCTTAAAGGCAAACTCTCACCGTCCTTATCTGTCTTATAAATCACACTATCAGTGTCATGATATAAAACATTTTCGCCAAGTTTATGCAGATAGCTATACAGATGCATACGACCGTAGCCTGTCACAAAGGATGCTATGAAAATATTGGTATTTCTTTGACTGAGAAGATGACGCTCCGTATAACACCACTGTACTAATGCTACGTCATCATTAAGGAATTAAAAGTACTTGACATCATATTCTTCAGAGAATAAAAGTTTGAAGAACTCTGCAGGGTCTCTTAACAACACAGTGTTTGTTAAATTAGAGCGTTGAGCAAATTTACCCCAAAAAGAATTCAACATCAATTTGAACAGACATCTTTTTGCGGGGTTCGATATGATTGAGGCCTTATCTAACAGTATCCCTTCGCGGCTATGGTATTCAGCTATATATCTATCTTTATCAACCTCAGTGATCACGTCAGAGGGGTAACCGCTAGCCTCGGTCTTGCCCTTCAACAAAGCTTTTACGTATGAGCCAAAGATATCGTTACTACGTTCAGGGAAATCCCATACTTGGTGGATTTCTGCTACGCGATAGCCTAGCTCTATAGCTTTGTTTAACTCTGGGGTAATCCATACACCTGTTAACGAGCGTTCTACATCAGTGTGGAGACAATCACTATCCTGATTGTTTGCGAGAGCGCACGTTCGACACAATGGGAATAGGAGTTTACCGTTTCCTCTATAAGGGAGTACCGGAAAGTATAATCCCCTCGGAGGAATTACAGTTGCTTTGATCAGTCCAAAATAAGTGTTTAGGTCCTTGAAATCACTGCGTATAATAACTGGATGGCCTGTAGGGTAAAAATACTCGGAACTTTGCATAACGTGGGGATATAAAGAGCACACATCGTTATACGATATTGTCTCATCGGCTGTGGTTGTGTAACGTAATCTAATAGCGGATGTGCATCCTCCATACAAAGCATCTCTAGGATCAAAACATTCCTCTGTCAGACTGTACGGGTATTGTTTAAGGAAAGATTGAAGTTGTACGTCTGTATCTTTAAAATTTTTCCAGTCATGTTCCCACATCACAGTTGTTTCGATGCCGTACGTGGCTTTTAAAGCATCTATCTTAGCTAAACTATCTGTATACATTTCTCCATACAGTTTACGGGTCAAAGGATTCAAATCATGGGCCTTGTAACATTTTGTACAGCCGTGGAAGAAGCAGCCGTAAAATTCGAAAGCGTGTTTCTCTAGGCCGTTGTCATGATATCCGTCTAGATAGTAAGGCCCGACATGTGTCTCACCACCATTCAAAGCATGTTTTATGGAAATACCATGTTTTTTAGACATGTATTTGAGCCATTGTATGGCAGCACTAGAGTAACATTTCCGACTTTTATAATTGTTTGGATCTGGTACGGCTAAAGCGTCTGCTTTTAGATATTTTGTTTTGAAAACTCGTAAACAGGCCGATGCTATGGTGATAGACTGAAACGGATCGACCGATGTTTCTTTAATGAAATCCTCCCGAAATGTCAGACATCCTCGGCTAAGTATATCCACATCGTTGGTACAATAACGTAGCGCCTCTGATGCAAAATTAAAAACACCTGTCTTAACGCTATCGTACCAAAGAAAAAATTCCGCTCTTTCTGACGTGGACATTCCATCAGGGTTATAGCACTCTGGTGCAGGATAAGGACCTATGTAGTTAAGGTTGTCTAGAGAGCTGAATGAATGGGGAAAATAGCCTTTCATTTGATCAGTGAATCCCATCGCGGAGGGCAATTTACTTAATTTCATTGGTAAAAAGGAAACAGAGTCAATATAGCGTTGTTGAAATGTTTTATCGTTTAAACATAGGATTTTACTACCTTGTGTGATTAGATCGGGGGTTAATCCATCTTTAACCATCGGATTTAAGACTAGATAGCTATCGAAACCGCAACTATTATGGGCAATGAAGGTGTGATGTGACGTGCATAGCAGCGTTTTCGAAAATGTTTAAGAAACTGTTTAACGCAGTCAGGCCCTTTCCACGAGTCCTTACGATTATTAATTTGACTACAAATGAGATACGGCACATGCCTATTATTGCAGTCCACAAATGATTCAATATCGTAAAACACTATGTGGGGTTTGGGCTTCGTCTCGACGGGTAATGTTTTGAAATAACATTTATGATCACTTTGGCTGTCTCGTTAGGTAAAGGGTCCTTACATGTGTAACAGGTAGCCGTCCTGCACACGTGTTCTTTTGGTTTCGAGGCCGCGATGTAGACGATCTCACCACATTTTTCACATTTTTTATAGGCTTCGCAAACAGATCGTTGTTTTAGCGCGGTCGATCGCTTTGCTTTATGCTGGTCATAACAGAAAGACGAGTGACAAATCCGATTGCAATCTTTACATTTCCGTAGCGCTTTTGGCATTGTATGACAATCGACGTGGTGACATATGGAACAAGTAGTCTTACATGAATGTCCACCTTTACGCGTGTACCCCGCATAACACCCCGGACACACGTACGGTGTGCCTAGAAAAGCCTGCAGTCTTGTTATTCCGTAGTAATGCCCGGAGAGAGGGCTCCGATCCTTCAAACCCCGAATTATAATGCGAGAAACCTTTATCATCTCGAAAGAATACGACTATTGAACGATTTAAAACCTGTTCGAAGCGTTGTATATCGGTGAAACTCACACCTCCTTCAGGAAGATTTGCAAGTGTGTGTAAATCATTGCCTTTTTGGTAGGAAATATCCTGATTTATAGACGGGTCTAAGAGTAATGCAACGTTCGTGGCAAAGCATTGTTGATCGTCGGGGTTAGTTATGATGTTTAAGTAACATCGTTTCTTGGCGAGGATCTCGCTATCTAGTAGACCGTCGATTTTTCTTCTGACCCCTTCCCCCGTAGGCACTTGTACGATCTGGGCCATCAGTTGTAAGGATGTATCTGCGAGTAATGCTTGATTTGATTGCACAATCTGCTCGAGTATCAGGTAGAATTCCTCAAGACTTTCACAACCTTTATGTAGGTTTCTATAAACCACGTCTTGCACACAGTCACCTATTAACGAAACCTGTATAAAGTCTCCATCTGTTGTCTCGCTCTCGATTCTACTTAGAATGCGCTCCATGGTGTCCGTAATATTATTATGGAATGCAGCGAAGTCGGGTGCACCCTTCGTGGGTTTTAAGTTAAAATGTTCTCTCAACTCTATGTTATTAAAACGTCCACGGCGATGTATTGTAGCACAACCTCTTTTTTTATAGTAGGATTCTCGGCGTTTGAGGGAGGTGTCAAGAGGGTGGATGGTATGCGTGTCTCATTAGCTGGTACGGGACTCGCCACCGTTGCTTGTATTTCGTCTAATTCTGCAAATAGCTCATCCATAGCCGTAGAATCTTCAGGATTGTTGTCATTATCGTCGTAGCTATTTGTGCATAGCATTTGAATATTAGCCTGTGTCTCACTTATAGCAGCTAACAAGGAATCATTTTCGATCAACGTATTTGAGCGTAGCGCTAGAATATTAGACTCAGTCTCACGTATAGCTGTGAGCAAGGAATCATTATCGATCGGTGCAGGGGTGGGATCTACGAAATCTAAGATTTCAGTTACAGGGGTAATGTGTACAGAATTATTCAAAGCTGTAATTGCATTAATTATCTCTATTGTATGAATATAATCTGCAGGGTCAACATAGGTGTTGGTGATAGGGTTAATCATAACACGCAGGGAATCTAGATCTATGTTGAATAGCCAGGCGTTAGACTCCTCAGTGAACAGATAGGCTTCAAGGTCGCCCATATCAGGCATTGAGCAATCCTGTATATCTACATCGCTTAAATCTATAATACCATACGTCTGTTTCTCGCAGAGTATGGTGCTTCAGGACTCATGGGTGGGGGTGTAGCGATGGCCTTGGACTCGCAGGAGACATGGCTGTCGTCGAGGGCCTTCGGGGTGTGGAGAGCGACGAGGTCCTCGAGGGCTTGTTGGTCAAGGACATTTAACTCCTGCAATGTCGCAGGGTTCCATCCGTCTTTTGCTGTATAGAAGAATGTCAAATTTTTTATTGATTCACGATAGAAATTAATATATACCAGAGGATGCATTGTATACTCACAATATTTGTCAGAGTCAGCATTCTCTCCTTCGATGTTTACAGAGGTGTCCTCCTCCTCCTCCTCATCTATCTCCAGCCATGCGCTTCCATCTGTAAAACTTTTAAAAAAGACAAAAAAAAAACATGTTATGGGTAGGCTTTAAGTAAAAAAAACATTGTTATAATCTCACCGTATAAATGTATAAAAACTCACCTTGTGTAACCTGATCTAACCATCTGATCGTATCAGAGGCCGTCTCGAAATCTTCTCCTACGGTCGGGAAAGAATAAAGAATAAAAACAAAAGGGGTTATAATAGGCACCAGCACACACAGATATTCTGAAGATAGAATAGTATTCCTTAATTTGTACTTACCATAGGGTATTAGTGCGTCAGAGTATTGCCCGTGGTATGATGCTGTAATTTAGAGATTAAGGTTTTAAATATATTCTTGAGGTTAATTGCTGTATCGTGAATCAATAAAAAACCGCATTCAGTAAGGCATACCGCTGTCTGAAGACTGGAGTCTGATAGAAGTCAGCTATACCTACGAGGAGTCGGTATGATCTACAAAATGAACTAGAACCAAGGCCTTACTTTTAAGGAGGCTCGCTTCCTCTTTTTTTACGCTGACATATTAGAAAATGTAGGCTCCCCCTACATTTCTGCTGAGAGGGTCGGATCAACTTTGCAGAATAAGTGTCACTTTTCAGAAATGCGTGTTCTGCAGAAAAAAGGAGAACTAACAGTTTCCTTGAGTGGTTAGACAACCTTGCAGAATAAGTGTCACTTTTCAGAAAAAAGGAGAACCAACCTTGAGTGGTTAGACACCCTTGCTGAATAAGTGTGTTCTGCAAAAAAAAAGGAGAACCAACCTTGAGTGGTTAGACACCCTTACTGAATAAGTGTGTTCTGCAAAAAAAAGGAGAACCAACCGTTTCCTTGAGTGGTTAGACACCCTTGCTGAATAAGTGTGTTCTGCAAAAAAAAAAGAGAACCAACCATTTCCTTGAGCGAACACACACACCCACACACACCCACACACACCAAACTGGCAGAAAGGAGAAGTAAGACACGTCGTAAATCTTTTGGACTTGGCAGAAGCTGCATACGGTACTTTTGAGTCCACCTATTCGATATCGTCATTCTCACGCCTTCTATGACAGCGAAGGGGGATGTCACTTTTCAGAGAAGCTGCAGTTTGACATTTCAGAACTGCAGTGAACCTCCAGAGCGTCATTTCAGCCTACGGAGTGGAGACACACACAGCATGGGGAGAATTCTTTCTGCTCAAACCATACCACTTGCAAGAAAACACACATTGTATTATTTTTTATTCTCACACACACACACACTTTAAATGTTTAATCTGTAAACCTTGGAATACACACATTCTTAAGAAACAGACATTTGAAATGTTTATGTCCACACAAATACATATTGTGAAGATATTGTATTTTTCTTAAGACTTTTGGAATACATATTGTGAAATGTTTATTCTGAAAACCTTGGAATACATACAATCTGAAAATTAAAAAGAAATCTTTTATTTTGAAAAACTTTGTATTTTGAAAAAAATCTGAAAACTCCTCCCCTTCCGTAACCAGATGTCCCTCCCCTCCTAAAACCGGATGTCCCTCCCCTCGAAACCGGATGTCCCGCCTCCTTGAATCCTCGACCAATCAGAAAAGGGGGTGGGACTTAGGGGGTCACAAATCATCTAAAAGGGGGCGTGGCTACAATCAATCAAACGTTCCGTATAAGGTCTGACAGGTGGTGTATCCCACTTCTCTCTCTCATGTTCAGTATGATGCACGTCTACTAACCCTCCATGTTCAGTATGATGCACGTCTAGTAACCCTCCATGTTCAGTATGATGCACGTCTAGTAACCCTCCATGTTCAGTATGATGCACGTCTACTAACCCTCCATGTTCAGTATGATGCACCTCTACTAACAATCCATGTTCAGTATGATGCACGCAGGGCCGCCTGGGAGAAATGCGAGGCCCTGTGCGAGATTTAAACGCGAGGCCCCCCCCCCCCCCCCCCCCCAAAAGGTTAAAAAGAAAAAAAATAATTCATACAGTCAACATATTCTTAAATAATAGCGCTGCCCGAGGCGGGGCATGATACAGTCAACATATAGCAAGAGAGAGAGCGAGAGAGAGCTCCCGTTCTACAGTCAATATACAGTGTACAGAGAGAGAGAGAGAGAGACACATTGGAAAGAAATTGAAATGCTATTTGGCCCTAAACAGAGAGTACACAGTGGCAGAATACCTGAGCACTGTGACTGAAGATCCTTGACTAGGTACAGACTCAGCGAGCACAGCCTAGCCATCGAGAAAGGCCGCCATAGGCAGACTGTGTGTGTTAGAAAGAGAGAGATCGAGAGCATGTGTGTTTGTCGTGTGTGTGTGTGTTAGAGAGAGAGCATGTATGAGAGATCCAAAAGGACAAAGATCAACACTTAAATCCAAAGAGAGAGAGAGAGAGACACATTGGAAATAAATTGAAATGCTATTTGGCCCTAAACAGAGAGTACACAGTGGCAGAATACCTGAGCACTGTGACTGAAGATCCTTGACTATGTACACTGTATGACATTTTCATTAAACTTACCTGCACCAAGGAACGCAGGGCGAAAGGCCGCAACACAGGTCTCCACGTTGACGAAAGGCCTCTCGCTGGCGGGACAAAAATAACCCCCTGCTATTCTCACGGCTAATGTCAATGGTCGTAGCACAAGCTAACAGCTAACTCAAGGCTAACTGATAGCATCAAACGAACGTTCCCAGCCGAGCGCAGCCGGCAGCTAACGTCGACTCGTAGCTAAACAGCTAACTGGCTAACAGTTAGCTCAACCAGGCTATCGCTAACCATTAGCTAACGCAGAAGCAAGCTATGCGGCTACATTCATACAGGTGCTGACACCATGCCACACACCGTTAGCTACTAGTAGTACTACAACAGCTAGTCGGCCAGTTTAGCTCCAGAGAGAGAGAGAGAGAGAGAGAGTGATGTCCACGGCGGGAATAGAATAGAGTTAATAGAATAGGTTAAAAACTCACCAAACGTCCAAGAGGATGGAGACAACCGCGTGGAGTTGACGAAGTTCATCTGCCAAACGACCATCCTCTTCATCTTGGCTGTATGTGCTGTCTCTAGGTTAGCTAACGCTAGTTAGCCTTTAGCTAAGCTAGCTACTAGCCGACATCATCATGGCTATACCATGACAAGGGTCCGGCCATTTGTCCCGCCAGCGAGAGGCCTTTCGTCAACGTTCCTTGGTGACCGACCGACTGATAATGACCGACCTCTTTCTTCGTCTTGGCTGGCATAACTAAGCATAATAGTCAAAAGCTGCACGCGCGAAATAGTCAAACGCAGCTGACTCACGCCGGCGGCCGCGTACTACACATGATGTAAGTTTAACCACTCCCTTCGTTGAAACCAATAGTATGTCTGCTGCAGAGCCCCAGAGGCTGAGCTCCAATAGTGAGTATGTCACTGCAGACCCAGGAACAAGTCAGACACATTCTACAAACGTGTCTAATGTGAAATATATAAGCATATAAGCAAAACTAGATTTTAGGTCTGTGATGAAAAAGGGCCTCGCGGGAAGGGGGGCCTCGCAAAAAAAAAAAAAAAAAAAAAATTATTTTTTTTTATTTTTTATTTTGCGAGGCCCCCCTTCCCGCGAGGCCCTGTGCGACCGCACTGCTTGCACACCCCCTGAGGCGGCCCTGGATGCACGTCTATACTAACCCTCCATGTTCAGTATGATGCACGTCTACTAACCCTCCATGTTCAGTATGATGCACGTCTACTAACCCTCCATGTTCAGTATGATGCACGTCTACTAACCCTCCATGTTCAGTATGATGCACGTCTACTGATGTAGTGGAATATATACATTAAAAGTAATATATAATGTAATGTATATGTAATATGTAACTTTGTACTAGTGTCCTCGAGACCTGCATCTGTTGTCACTGGCGCTGAGAATAGGAGGCCTTTAACAGGGCGGCAGGAAGTGCAGTAGTAGGAAATCCAAACCACACCGGGTCCCAGTCACAATGGCTTGTTGGCCTTACAAACACACACACATACACTTTACGCACACTCGTTTACACACATATACACACACACACACACACACAGACACACACACCCACACACACATAGACACACACACATTGACACACACGCACACACATACACTTTATACATACTTTGACCAGTTATGTAATTAACAGGAAATATCAGAGAGACATTAAGACGCCAGTAAGACACACACACACACACACACACACACATAGACACACACACACACATAGACACACACATAGACACACACACTCACACACACACACATAGACACACACACACACACGTTGACACGTACACACACACACACACATTGACACGTACACACACACACGTTGACATATGGTCTTTTGCACCATATGCCGGTAAGCCTCTGATCAGCTATATGTAGGAACGGAGGGAGGCCTATAGGATACTATAATACTGTAGGGCTATAATTATGAACTATGCTATATTTAAGTAAATGGACCCTGTTGTGTGAACTAAGGTGCAATCACTAAGAGGAGACAGTCTGTCTCATTTGGATTTGATAACTACAATAGAAGGATATCACATATACGCACACACACACACACACACATGAATTCACACATACTCACACCAGCATAAAGTCATTTGCACGCATTTTGCGCCCATTTTGGTAAACAACTTAAACACGTAAGTCTGACACATGTCTGACGTAGGTTATGTGTCATATGGGGTATAAAAGAACAATGCTAGTTTAGGAATATAGGATCTTTGGCTATCTGATGTCCCTGATGATTTTGTCTTGCATTAAACCAGTCCTCCGCGGCAATTCCAATTGAATTCTGTGTCCGTCTCTCTATTGATAATATATTGATTTATTGAGTATTAAGTATTGAGTCCAGCTTCTTTATATTGGCGAGCTAGTCCTCGTTGACCAACGCTTCCGGGGTCTCTGGACCCTGAAACAAAAAGACAGCAGCCGGCAAAAGAAAAAACAAGGTGAGGTTTGCTCAAATTATTTGAAATGCTGTGTGTTTTGTGTTGGGGAAAAGAGACTAGGAAGTTGTTTTTCAAAAGAACCTGAGAGACGGAGGAGGGATTCAGTTGTGAATAAATTGATCAATGCTGTGTTGTTCTTTTTTCTTTATTTTTTCTATGACTTTTTTTTATTCTTTATCTCAGAAAGGTTTCCCTTTATGTTTTCAAAATGCTGGTTGTCGACAATACATTGAACTGGTCTGTGGATTCAGTAATTTGAAATATACCAAGTAAGATGGTAGGATTTCGGGGACAGTAAAAATCTGATGAAACCAATGTGTGATTGGTTTGAGATTTTTGGACAGTGGACACTGGGCCAAAGTGATTAAGACTGAGTTCCGGTTTAGCTGCAATATGTAGCACACGCATTTGGTAATAGCTCCGCTCCCGTCGTTAATGTTAATTTCGTTTAAAAACCTTATTTGGACAATACCAAAAGAGATTAGACCACATCGTATGTATTGATAAGACCTTCTACTAACTATATCAAAAGACAACATGGTTAAGGATAAGGAAAAGACGGGAAAGAAACAAGAAACGGCAACTTCAGCGGCGCAGATTGAAACACGTTCAAGAAGAAACGTTCAAGGCGACGCTGCTACAGATCCGTTGGCGACAAGCCCCGACGAGGAGAATATAGAGGAGATTACACCGAGACCATCGACTATTGGCCCCGACAGGGAGACAATAGTTGTCAACATAACAGGAGCGACAGGAACAAGCTCCGTGAGAGATAAAGCAGTTGATTTTGAGAAGATAATAGCAGACAAATCCATCGGTACCATCACTGCACCTATACCACCAACTGACACAAGCAGTACAATTACACCACCCGATTTCAACTCATTGACTACCCTGATGAAAGAACAGATGGTCGCTTTCAAATTACACATCGAGGAACTCAAAGATGAATTCAAAGCACACGTCGATGCTAAACTCGAAGAGGTTATGAGAGCGGTCGCTGTACAGTCCGAGCGAATCACGACAGTGGAGAATACAGTGACAGATATTACACGGGCAGTCAAAGTGAACGAGAACACCATCAGCATTGGCATGACAGAGGTGACAAAAGAGATAGAAAGGGTGGAAGAAGCATGCCGGAGGAAAATACAGGAGGTTAAAGATGAAGCGATGGAGAGGCTACTCGAAACCCAACGCTACCACAGGCGAAATAACATCTGCATTGTAGGACTTGATGAAGCAGTCAATTGCGCAGACGACAACTTTCCAACAGTACTATCAGTGATTTTGGGTAACAACTTTCTAAACACAGTGCCGAAAGTGGACCAAGCTTACAGAATCGGTTCTCGGGAGCAAAGAAGCAACGGGCCAAGAGTCATCATTGTTACTCTGCGGAAGACGGCAATAAGAGATGACATCATCAAAATTGCTCGCATCCAACGGGGGAAGCTGAAACATGGTGATCACTCAATATTTATCTATGAGGATCTAAGCAAAGACGCCATCGCTCGACGTCTACCCTACAAGGAGGTGATGCAAAAATTGTTCATGTCTGGCCTCAGACCAAGGCTAACATACCCGGCGCTGTTATCGATCGTGGGCAGGGACGGCCGTAGGATTGGATTACACACACCTAAAGAAGCTGAGGAATATTGGAATCGATATGGAGCAGAACCCCCAAGGCAGAACGAAACACTGTCTGAAAACAGATAAGCCGTTTCATCTCTCTCTTTCTCTGTGTATATCAGTATTAGAATTACTTTATTTGTGTTCATCAAAAGTAGCAGATGATATGCAGGCCGTCTACACCAATGCGTATTGTGTATAATACGATTTGTAATACATTATAATTTCAGACCCCTGGTCTCCGTGGAGACAAGAACATATCATTGACAATAAGAACAACCTGGAAGATTCTGGGCTTATCGCTCGACTGCTCTGGGTCACTTAGATCATTCTGGAACACAACAACAGTCTATTAGTACTAGTGTATTCTACAACCTTCTAGAATATAATGCACCATGACAACGAAGGCTTGCAACTCTAACATTAACATCCGGTGTGTATAAACATAGCATATGATCAATTGACTGAAGTTTAATCAGGCCTTAATAAAACTTTAAAAAAATCAACCACACCTAAACGTATGAGCACAACAAGGTTATTCTAACAATTTAAGTAATCACTCCACTGATGAAGAGATTGGCACATTGTAGCTCTAAAAGGCTCTGTTTTTCTATTTTATCGAATTACTCAATTCTGTTCTAGTGGCTTCTCCACGTTGAGTATTATTCTATCTCTCACTCCTTATTTTTTATCTTTTTTTTATTTCTATTTTTTATTTTTTTTTCTCTCTCTCTCTTTTATCTTACATTGTTCTTTTCCATTGTTCTTCACATTAAGGTGTTAATATTTCTCTACAATCTTTTCCTTTTTCCTGATGTATCCTACATAATTATGTTAGTAGAGGGTTCAAATGAATATGTCGATGAAAGTTTATTCTCTTTTTTTTCATTTTTCACAATATTTCATTACAGTAAGGGAAGGTGCAAGACCAAAAGCGACATTCTATTGTATTAGAATGAAAATGTTAGATCCTATGGCAATTAGCATAGGAAGATTAGGATTACAATGCTCAGTTTGGGCAATCCGGTGGCCTAAGGGAGAGAGTCATACGCGGAGGATGTGTTTTTGGAACACAGGCCTGTACGACTCTCTGGGTGAGGGGAAAATAGGGGATTTTTATTTGTATATATATATGTTTTTAAGCTCGGCTCTCAACGGGACCTCAATAATTGGATGTACATCTATTGTAGCTTCGCACTCCAGAAGCATTACCAAAAACTACACAAAAACATGCATAGATTATGGCTAGTTTGAATATAATGATATGGAACACTGGTGGGATAAACAAACGACACAAACGCAAAAGCGTGCTCACACTGATGAAAAAAGAACATGTGGACGTGGCTCTACTAAGTGAAACGCACATTTTAGAGGAAGACATAGATACGTTAGCGGATAACACATACCATAATATTAGTCACTCTTCTTTTGTTACGAGAACTCGAGGTGTAGCCATAGTCGTCAGACGTAAATTAAATATCGAATTAAAGGGGGTATGGTCGGATGCTGAGGGGCGTATAACTATAGCTAGGATTGTACACAATAACAGGAAAATAGCGTTGGCAGCGGTATATGCCCCAAATTTGTACGAAGAGGGTTTCTTCACTTCACTAACCGATGAAATGTTAAACCATCCCGAGTACTCATTTATAATAGGTGCGGATTTTAATGCCATTTGGAATCCAAGGATGGACAAATCTTACCTCGCCTTTTCCAGCGAACAAAAAAATTCATCTAAAGCATTAAAAGATTGGTCAAAGACTACAGGGGTAAATGATTTATGGCGTTCACTTAATCCCACGACCCGAAAGTACTCCTGTCGATCGGCGAGACATAACACATTATCCAGAATTGATTATGTCTTTGCATCCCCGAGACTATTTGATAAATATGAAGTGGAAATGATACCCAATGCGCTTTCAGATCACTGTTATTTACTCCTAAAAGCAACATTTGGTATACTATCTTCCCGGGCCCCAAGATGGCGTTTTAATACGATGCTGCTTAACAACAAGGAATTCATTACACAACTCAAAGAAGCTCTCACAGTATTCCTACGGGAGAATGCAAACACGGTGCAAGACCCCAGAATAATATGGATGTCGGTAAAGGGTATGATCAAGGATTTCACGGATAGATTTTCCTCCATATTGCGTAAGAATCAATGCACAAAACTGTCTGAACTGGAAACGCTTTACTCAACGTTATTTAATTCTTTAAAATACAACAACTCAACTAGACTAGAAAATCAAGTTAACGTACTAAAAACAGAGATCAATGCAATATACAGAAAAAAATCGGAAATGCAAATACGCAGCACAAGACAACAGCAGTACTCCCAAGGTTCTAAACCTAGTCACCTATTAGTCATGCGATTAAGAATTAATGCAAAATTTGCAGATATAACTGCCATTAGAAAACAACAAGTACTTGTAACAGACCCCAAAATAATAAACGATACATTCAAAGAATTCTACTCCAACTTATATAAATCAGAAACGACCTTTGATCAAAACAAATTGGACACATATCTTAATCAAATTATTCTCCCTAAACTTTCGGAGGGCGACGCTAAACAGTTAGAAGCACCGATCACATTAGAGGAACTCAAGAAGGCCATATCCGAAATGAAAAATGGTAAGGCTCCTGGAAGAGACGGTATCCCATCAGAAATGTACCTTTCTTGTTGGGACATATTTGGACCCTTATTACTAAATATGATCTTATACTCAGTCAAGGAGGGGAGCTTCCATAAACACGACAATATTGCACTCATTTCAGTCCTTCTCAAAAAAGACAAAGACCCCACCGAGTGCGGTAGTTACAGACCTTTAAGCCTCCTCGGAACTGTACTCTAAGGTATTAGCCATCAGATTACAAAAGCATATGACGTCTTTAGTTCATCCGGACCAAACTGGCTTCATAAGAGGTCGCCTGATCAATGATAACATAAGACGAATACTGCACGTACTAGATGCAGACAAAGAGGACACCATACCTAAGGCGATGCTGTCCCTGGATGCTATGAAAGCATTTGACAGGCTGGAATGGTCGTTTCTATGGGCAGTATTAGAAAGGATGGGGTTAGGAAAAGGATTCATTGATATGATTAAAGTATTATACAAGGACCCATCGGCCATGATTACAACAGGTACATTCATCTCCAAAATCTTTCCGGTATCACGCTCAGCCAGACAGGGTTGCCCTCTTAGTCCCGGACTATTCGATCTATCATTAGAGCCTTTAGCACAATATATAAGACAATCCCAATACATAGAACCAATCGTAATCAAGGGCACACAACATAAAATTAGTTTATATGCGGACGACGTAATATTGTTCATGCAAAGCCCCAACACCACATTGCCTCATCTACTCAAGTTGATAGAGAACTTTGGTGATTTATCGGGATTTAAAATAAATTGGCCGAAGTCGGCTTTCCTTCCACTTAACACCCATGCAAAAAAAGACACAACCCTCCCAGGTGCGATACCCATGGTAAAACATTTTAGATGCTTGGGTGTGGAAATATTTCCCACCATAAGACAAACGGTGAAGCACAATTACACAAAAATACAGAACAAAATCAAAGACGACCTGGACAGGTGGGCAAAACTTAAAAACTCAGTACAGGCAAGGGTATCAATAGTTAAGATGGATGTACTACCAAGAATCAACTTCATCAGCTCAATGCTACCGTTACCCCCTCCAGAGGGCTACTGGAAAAGATTACACTCCTCCACATACAAATTTATTTGGAATAACAAACCACCTCGCATAAAAAGATCCACCGCACAGAGAAATAAAGCAGACGGTGGCATGGCAGTTCCAGATTTTTTCCAATATTTTAAGGCTTACACATTAAGACCATTGACAATATGGTTTGATCCCCAGGCTTTGGTATCCTGGAGAGAATTGGAAGAAAACATAGTAGCCCCACAGAGACTGAAGGACATAGCACACACTAAACTTCCAATCAAGCACTGTGAGTGGAAATTTGGCCCCATAATTACCCATGCAATCCGAACATGGCGGGAAACACAAAAAAAATATCCTAACCCTCAAAAATGGCATAATCACACTCCCATATTCAATAACAATGCACTCTTAATGGCAAAACGTCCTATAAGATTCCCTATATGGGAAGAGCAAGGCATACACTCATTAGGGGATATTTTTTAATAACCAGGGCTTTTGTAGTTATGGAGAAATATGCACAAAGTTTAACCTCACCGAGTCCACATGGCTTTTTTACAGACAGTTACGCCTATGTTTGAGGTCTCACGGTGTTCCATTAGACATACCAGTTGAACACCACAGATACCACAAATTCTTCTATGAAAGAGAAACATTGAGAGGTTTTGTATCAGGTTTTTATTATCAATTACTAACGTCCTCGTATGAAACCCTCCAACTAGACACTGTCTGGAGGAGGGATATACCAGACCTGGAAAGTGACTTTGATTGGCAAGAAGCATGGGCAAATGTCCGTCTTACATCAAGGAACCCGGACCATCAACAAATCAATCTTAACTATATTCACAGGACATACTTGACTCCTATAAGACTGAACAGAATGGGCCTGAAACAAGACTCAAAATGCTCCCAATGTACAAATGGAGACGAAGGGACATTTATGCACATGTATTGGGACTGCCCACCAGTTAAGGCATTCTGGAAAGATGTGACCCATCAATTATCAAAACTCGTATCTTGGAATATACCAGTACACCCCTCTGTATTGCTTTTGAATGATGTTTTTGAGTTTGCAGTAAATCCACAGCTAAAGAGATTGGTTTTATCGGGTATCACAGTAGCTAAAAAACTGATCGCATCACGCTGGTTTCAACCGGAAAAAAAAAAGTTTGGTCTCTTACATATCTCGATGTGATTTATCAAGAAATATCTACAGCAAGAATTCTGGGTCTCAACAAATCCAAAATGTCAATGTGGTTAGAAGTGGTGGAGAGAATAAAAGCTAGCTTATAATGGTAGTGTCTGGTTAGGTATGAGGGATAATGGAGGTACTATCCAAGGAGGGGTCCGGGAGGGGGGGGTTCGAGCTGGAGCATATGTGTGTAGGGTTATAGAAAATAGGTATTAGGGGTATATCCTGTATAAGGCATTTGTATAATTGTTAATTTCGTTGGATATACACTGTATACGGTAAAATATTATTATAGACTTTTTTTTTGTCTTGCTTCTGTACTTGCATGTAATTTTAGCCACCTTGACTGTTAGTTTCATTATGCATTGTGTGTTGAGTACTGACTTTTAATAATTTCTGTTTTGCAATAATAAAAAAGAAAAAAAAGAAAAAAAGACTGAGTTGCATTGGAAAAGCGGTCGGTCTGGGCATGAGGCCAACAGCTGTGTTCAATTGTGTGGGAGAGCAGGGAGAGAGAATCTGTGACTCTCCAAAAACAGACACAGATGAGTGTTATGGTTGTAAAAAGAGCAAGGAACTACATGGTTGAACAAAAGTTGCTTGTCAGACAAAATGTGTTGTTGTTTGTGCTACAGGGGCTGTTTGGTTCAAAGAGACAGTTGATTTGCTTGAAACTACATGGTTTTATCTTTTGAACAAAAGTTGCTTGTCAGACAAAATGTGTTGTTGTTTGTGCTACAGGGGCTGTTTGGTTCAAAGAGACAGTTGATTTGCTTGAAACTACATGGTTTTATCTTTTGAACAAAAGTTGCTTGTCAGACAAAATGTGTTGTTGTTTGTGCTACAGGGGCTGTTTGGTTCAAAGAGACAGTTGATTTTTTCTTTTTTTCTTACCTTCATAAGCAGGTGTGTGGTCACCTGCTCTCCTCCTTCCCAAGCTTTCACCACAAGGTGAGGTCAAGGGCTGCAGCGGCCGTCTGATGCCAAGCGTCACCCCTAACTAACAGAACTTGGTTATAGCCATAACCTAACGTTCTGTTTCGTTAGGGGCTCTGCTTGGCATCACCTACTGCACAAGGGAGGCCAAGCGGAGCCGCTGGCTGACAAATACACCCCGCTGACAGCCCCCCACAACCATCAGAACAGGGAGGGCCGAGCCCCCCCGACCCCCCCTAATGGAGGGCATCCCCCCTATTAGGGGCTTCACGGGAGGGCGACGGACCCGACCGTGCGAAGAGGCACTCAAGCAACCCAACGCACAGGGTGAGCAGACCGTGGCTTGACCCCACGACTACACCCACGCACAACCCGCATGCCACCCGGGAACGAACGTAGGAACAACCTCGTCACTGCCCCCAGAATCACGGGGTCAAGGGCAAACCCAACCCCGTGGCAAGGCCGTAGCAGCGGAGCGCGAAGGAAGACCCAGACCCACCAAAAGGACTGGACTCCCTGGAATGGGGGCCCGGAGAAGTCCATGATGCCAGCATCAAGACCCCACCAGGGGGGCACCTAGTGACCCCGCCCCCCACATCGCCAGCGTATTCGGACAAAGGCCCCTCAGCCGAGCGGGCCCTGTCCTCCCCAACAGCACACCGCCTGGAACACAGGCCCTGCAACAGGCAGACAGCATGGTCATAACACACAAGAGTTAACCAACGGAAGCAGGCAGTGCACCGGGGAAAAAGACCAGGCAACAGGCTGTCAACCCAAGCCTGGAAACTGCGGACGAGGCAGGCGCCAGAAAGGACAGCTGAAAACAGCCGCCCCGGCGGAAGGGGCGTATGCTGGCGTTGTCGCATAACCAAGCTTTCAAACAGCACGTCAGAAGTGGGATCCTTAGACCACTCGGCCCCTGACAGCTGCCCACAGAAAAAGCCCATACGATCGGCAGACGTCATGAACGTGCAGGGGCACCCTCAACCGGAGAACCGGGAGTTGACACTGCAGCAACACACCAGAGAACCAACCACCCAGGCATCACCCCATGCAACGGTTGGTCCCATAACCCCTCAGGAAAGAAACCCCAAAACACATCTGCGGCACCGCCGCAGCCCGCGTTCCGGTTCCCAACAGGGCTATCCCGGGCCTACGGGTCAACGAGCATCACCCCGGACCGGGCCCGGTGATACGGGGAGCACAGGGTCCCCCGAGGAGGTTAAAACCACCCAAACAGGCCCCTCAGCGCCAAAACGCAAGAGAAGAGCGTAAAAATGGAAGACCAGCCCCAGCACCCCGCACTCGGTATTCCCAGGAGGTCACCCAACCAAGTACCAACCAAGACCAACCCGTATAGCGGCCGAGATCCGACGAGATCGGACGCGTACAGGTCGGCACGGCCGTAAGCCATTACGACAGTGCAGAATACAACGCACCCAACAAGGGTCCCATAACGCTCAACCCTGTGACACCCGGATCGACCTAGCATTTTTCCCCCTGAAAAAACCCCAAGTCCCTCAGGGTACCAGAACAGCAGATCTGCATCCCCAGCGGACAACGGGTGCAACTGATCTGGACCAGCGCGACCAGAACCAGTCCCGTGCCCTAACCACGCCGACCTGCCAACCCCAGGAGAAGGGGCAGATATGCGCGTTTGATCCCAACACAAAAAAGAAGGCGCCACCCAGACGTGTCGGTATGAACCGCGTCCGGTGGCCCACCCCTAGGGCGTGAGACCCTTCCCCATATGTCCAGACCCATTCCGTCATCATCCCCTGACATGAACGGGAACCCATCGACAACACACAGGATGTCGGAAGAGGAAAAACCCCCATCCCAATTGCTCCATAAAAACGCTGTTTCACCCAAGCAAACAAGGCGCGCTAGTCAGCCAATGGCCCAAAAGCACATCCTGAGCCAGCACTATGTGTGCGTTTGGACATACCCACATCAACAATAGGCCGTTTAGACCACCATATTGAATCCCCAAGACGCCCAGGGAAACAACAAGAGGGGCGAGATGCAATCAACTCCATGAATGAATGAATGAAAAAATTTACCCAACAGACTGCAGTACAGGAATACACACAATAGGATAAGGGGAGGCAGACCTGAGAAAGACGTTAGTCTTGTTTCCATCAGGGACCCTCATTTCCAATCCATCAAGACACATTCAACTCTTTATAAAAATAAAGAAAAGGCATCACCCGTATGACCCAACTGCACAGCTGGGAGTAAAAACCCTGTTTTTCACATGATTTTAATCCAGTCACTCCTTTTAATCAGAGTGTAAGACCAGACCCTCCCAGAAACACCTTCCCACATGAGACTACGGTCAAGAAAGAAGATATGTAAACTGTGAGACACGTGACCAAAAGACTCAAGTTTGACACATAAACCGGGCGCAGCAGGCCTGTAAGCCCTGCGGCCAACCTCGACATCTTTAAGACACCAGCTCATGGAAGGCGTCACCATAGCAACAACGCTACAACGGGCGGGGAAAACCCACCGGATCCTGTCATAACAGGAGTCGGTAGAATACCCCTCCCCCCCCCCCCTGTCAAGCACTGGCTTGGCCCTGACTGGCTCAGCAGAAAAGATCAAAAATCCCCTAAACCAATCAAGTGGGAAAGGAGGGGTTTATTCGACACCCCCTCCCGAAAACACACCCTTTATCCCTACACACAGAAACACAACCGTAGCCATCTTGAAAAACCTCCGGTAGAAAGCAATGCATAGCATAAGCTAATACAATGCCTGCTACCCACAAAAAGTGTAAAAGGGTTTACAACAAAACACAAGTCGCCTGTGCGTGAATCCTATACCCGTTGCCTATGTCATACATAGGAAAAAACGCAGAACGAGAGTAACGGCTAGGCCGTGAAAAGTGTGCGTACGAGCATTACTGCAACTAGACAACACAGCATTGTGAAAACACATATACTTAGTTAAAGCAATGGAATAACACCAGTTCTAATTGCATGTGGAGCATCAAGCTAAATAGAACCTATTACCGAGTGTAAGTTGCAGACCTTGCTTAACCTCGTAACACAACACAACTCACCCCCCAACGTAAACAGGGTAGATCCATATATACACAACCCCACCATATGATTTGTTTGAAGAAACACACAGTTTGTTCGGCCAAAACACAGTCCCCCTTATGTCGGGGAACTTTTTTATTAAATACTAATAAAGTTTAAGGCACAATATCATAGAGGGGCCGGGAAGGGTGTAGGAGAGGGGATACAGAGGGGAAAAAGTCACTCCTAACGGCGTCTGCCACCTCGCGCCGCTCGAGTCTTGCCACCCCGGGGAGCCCCGGAGGGACGGTAGGTTACAGTCTGCTGGACACGACGTTCCCTACCGTCTCCTCCGGTCTGGGATGGGCCGGCGGTGGCCGAAGCGCCGTTTCGTCCCCTGGCCCTCTTGGCAGGGCCAGCAGCGGCGGCGGAGGCAGTGGTAGCGGCGACGGAGACAGCTCGACGTCGCGGAAGCCTTCTGCCCCCACCGGCAAGGACGGGAGGCGGAAAATGGGGTTGGAGGATGGATCTCTCCTCTGCCATCTCTCTGCATGTTGAGGTCATCAATTGCAGGGCCTTCCCGAACAGGCCAGCGTCGGAGAGGGCGGCCGTCAGAAGAGGGGCTCTCTTCTTCTCTGGCACACGGGCCTGCTCCAGCCAAAGGTGACGCTGGCCCAGGGTGGCCAGGGCGCGCACTTTCCCCATGGCTATGGCCAGCACCTGGGAAAGGTGCAGGACAGCTCCCGCAGCCTGTGTGATCTGATTGCATTTTACCTCGGTCAGATCCGTGCCGCCCGTCATTATCCCCGATACAAATCTAGCCAGGTGGGCGATGTTAGACGCCGCAGCCAGCGATTGTGTACCAGCGATGAATGACTGGTCACCCCAATAAGCCAATCGCCTAGCCGACTTCCCCTGGAGGACCGGCTTGCATAGGGGTTCCCACACCATATCCGGACAGAGGAGCGCGGCCATCGGATTGTCAAGCCGAGGCACGCCCTCCCCCATACCTTTGACTAACCCCGACACCCGCGTAACTGGTACGTAGGCGGGAGTTAGTCCCATGATGTTGGACACCGCCTGACCCCGACGAACATAGGCCCCCATCGATGGGAAAAATGGGTAGACAACATCCACCCCTCTCACTGGGGGACGCTGCCAGGGATGGCCTATGAGGTCATCAGGGACAGGTGCAGGCAATGGCAGCGGCAGCGGCACACCGTTTGCGGTGGCGGCTACCGCCATGAGCTCGGGAAACAAGGCCTGCAGTTCCCCCTGCGAACCTTCCTCCACCGACCCTGCATCCCTCGCATACAGCAGGCTGCGACTGGTCAAGGAGCCACAATCCGATGCGGCCGACAGTAGGGCATCCTGCTGATGAGGCCAAGGTGGTTCCTCGACATCCTCGAACAAGGCGCCCCATGGAGCCATTTCTCCCCCCTCCGGGGTCTCCGGAGGAGGGATACTCTCCTCCACGGGACCATCATACAAGAATCCGTCCGCCTCTTCCATGAAGTCCTCAGTTTCCATCAGAAATCCAGAGTCGGACGCATCCTCGCTGGTCTCCAGCAGCTCCCCAAACCCAGGCCGTTCGCGTCTGCACGCCACTATCTTGCGACGCGAGCGAGCAGACGCGAAAAGTTTGCGTCGCAAATCCTCCGGCTCCAAAACAATCCCCCGTTCATCAACGGGCGATTCCCCAGAACCAGAGGAACCAGAGTCGAGATCAGGCCATCGCCGGAGCGACGGCACCGAACCCTCGGCTCGTCGGTGAGGAAAACTATCCACCGGCAGTCTCCCGGGCTGGGTCGGCAACCACGAGAGTGGCAACAGCCCAGCACCGAGGCGCACGACGGAGGCGGGAATGGAGAACCGGTGGTGAAGAGTAGGTCTAGCGGGTCTACTCTCCGCGGAATACATTATGACCCAAACCTTTTCTTATACAACAAAGTGAGAGAAGAAAAGATTAAGCACAATGTAAACCAGTCACAACTCTTTTCAACTAACAACACGTCAAGTGGGGTACTACCGAGGCACTTCCTTGTGGTGAAAGCGAGAAGGAGGAGAGCAGGTGACCACACACCTGCTTATGAAGGTAAGCTGATGAGGGGTGTGGTCAGACTAATACTGGTATTAAAGGTATATTTGTGGAATGTTATTCAGTACGCGTGCACGTACGCGAGGGAGTGCAGTAGGTGATGCCAAGCAGAGCCCCTAACGAAACAGAACTGTATTCACTATAAAGCATTCAGAACACACAGAGGATAAAACTCAACTGAACCACGGGTTCCGTTACAGAAAGACAGTATCAAAGGGAGGAGTCTAAAAAAGGGGTTGGAACTTAGTGAATCTGTTCTGTGACATCAATAGACAGGACAGGACAGCAGGCAGACTAGACTATAGTTGAACTAAAGACAAATACAACTATAATATATATACATATATTATTGTAAACATTAAGAATATAATTATTAATCATTGTTTTGGGTTATCACTTTCAACACAATTTATTTCAATACACACACATTTAAAACATTTTATTATTTCATTTTGACATTTCTGTTTTGTGTTTCAACAGTAGGTGATTGTTGGTTATTAATCACTGCTTTGTTTATTTACTTTCTTTTCTTTCCGGTTTTCAACACAAATGAGAGAGACGACACAAGGAGATTCAAAGAAGCAAGGTTGTATAAATTGATCAGCTTCTCTGGGTCTTCTGTCTCATTCATTCATTACACACACATTTAAAACATTTTATTATTTCATTTTGACATTTCTGTTTTGTTTTTCAACAGTAGGTGATTGTTGGTTATTAACACTTTGAGCGCCACGCCTGGTTTTCCGTTTTACCGCTTGAATGCCACCATCGGCGCCAATGTTAACGTTAATATCGCCTAATCTATGTTTTAAATTATGGCTATGTGTCTAATCTGCCCATCGCATTATCAAATACTATTTTCCAGTCAGTGCTGTGAAGGCAGATTGTTTTTTTATCACGTCGTCTCCGTTTCAGAGCAGTTAGAAAAGCCCCCGTTTTGATATAAAAAACAGCTCATTTTGGAGCATTCTATGAAAATCGTCTTTTAGTGGAATATTCCACAACGTTGATATTCGTCTGCCTTTTTATGAATCGTTTTCAAATAAACGCTAGATGATCAATATTATACGTGCACGCAAGCACATTACGGCCGCGCACTGATAATCGCTCCGTTGATTTCCTCAAGGAGTTTTACAGTGAAACCGAAAGAAGACATTTCACAAAACAGCTTATAACTTCATCAAACTTACTCTGATTATCCTACCACTGATAACATAGAGTCCTTACCTGACATCAGATGGTATCCAACTGGTATATTACAATTCCTGATCACCATTTGAAAAAATCGATACGTGTATGGATCCAACGTGATACAGTAGAACTCCATGATCCGCGGGGCTCTGAGGCTCCAGAATGAACTCTGGTAACCCCGGCTGGATCAGTGAACTGGAAAATGTGGAGTACCGGATTTTTTTCCCCATTCATTTTCATTGAGTCCATTCCAAAATCACTTATGTCATCTGGGAGACGACAGGGGGCGCTTTTTTCCACAGTGATCGCCGGCGCCCCTCGGCCCCTCGGCTATACTCGGGATGCAATAATTTTTCAGATCGCAAAAAAAAAAATAATAATAAAAATCCGAGAAATCTCGTGAGTGGCACGCAAACACCTATAAAAAAACCAGAGAAATCTCGTGAGTGGCACTCACTGCTTTGTTTATTTACTTTCTTTTCTTTCTGGTTTTCAACACAAATGAGAGAGACGACACAAGGAGATTCAAAGAAGCAAGGTTGTATAAATTGATCAGCTTCTCTGGGTCTTCTGTCTCATTCATTCATTACACACACATTCAAAACATTTTATTATTTCATTTTGACATTTCTGTTTGGTGTTTCAACAGTAGGTGATTGTTGGTTATTAACTCTTTCAGTGCCACTCACGAGATTTCTCGTGTTTTTTTATAGGTGGTTGCTAGCCACTCACGAGATTTCTCGAATTTTTTTTTTTTTTTTTTTTTTTTGCGATCTGAAAAATTATTGCATCACCCGAGCCTACCCGAGTATTGCCGAGCTGCGCCGGTGATCACTGTGGAAAAAAGCGCCCCCTGTCGTCTCCCAGATGACATAAGTGATTTTGGAATGGACTCCACATTTTCCAGTTCACTGATCCAGCAGGGGTTACTAGAGTTCATTCTGGAGCCTCAGATCCCCGCGGATCATGGAGATCCACTGTGTCGCGTTGGATCCATACACGTATCGATTTTTTCGAATGGTGATCAGGAATTGGAATATACCAGTTGGATACCATCTGATGTCAGGTAAGGACTCTATGTTATCAGTGGTAGGATAATCAGAGTAAGTTTGATGAAGTTATAAGCTGTTTTGTGAAATGTCTTCTTTTGGTTTCAATGTAAAACTCCGAGAGGAAATCAACGAGGCCATTATCCGCGCGCGGCCGTAATGTGCGTGCGTGCACGTATAATATTGATCATCTAGCGTTTATTTGAAAACGATTCATAAAAAGGCTGACGAATATCAACGTTGTGGAATATTCCACTAAAAGACGATTTTCATAGAATGCTCCAGAATGAGCTGTTTTTTATATCAAAACGGGGGCTTTTCTAACTGCTCTGAAACGGCAACGACGCGATAAAAAAACAATCTGCCTTCACAGCACTGTCTGGAAAATAGTCTTTGATAATGCGATGGGCAGATTAGACACATAGCCATAATTTAAAACATAGATTAGGCGATATTAACGTTAACATTGGCGCGGATGGTGGCATTCAAGCGGTAAAATGGAAAACCAGGCGTGGCACTGAAAGAGTTAATCACTGCTTTGTTTATTTACTTTCTTTTCTTTCCGGTTTTCAATACAAATGAGAGAGATGACACAAGGAGATTCAAAGAAGCAAGGTTGTATAGATTGATCAGCTTCTCTGGGTCTTCTGTCTCATTCATTCATTACACACACATTTAAAACATTTTATTATTTCATTTTGACATTTCTGTTTTGTTTTTCAACAGTAGGTGATTGTTGGTTATTAATCACTGCTTTGTTTATTTACTTTCTTTCCTTTCCGGTTTTCAACATAAATGAGAAAGAACGACACAAGGAGATTCAAAGAAGCAAGGTCGTATAAACACGTTTAAAGTATTTTGGTATTTCAGTCTGTTTGGCTCTGCTCTTTCTTGGTTCTCAAATAGCAGAAGGTTGGTTGTTGTACATGAACCCAATTAACTTGAAGTATTAATAATAAACTATAAACTATTTAGCAACTAGTTAACTACTAGACAGACTATTAACACAAGATGAGTATAATAACGTCAGTTTGCATAATTGCGAGCCAACACCCAGAATTAAAAGAACAAATTCTGAAAGTTTCGATCAAATGGAGAAAGAGAACGAAATCTTTAGCTACATCGTGGCCAGAGGAAGGGACCTTTGATGTAAGTGCATGCGATTATATGGAAATTCAAATTAAAGATTACAAACCAAGACAGAATTCAAATAAACGTCAAGGCAAAAGGGAACAAGAGTTGAAAATTCTGGATTGGTTTAGGAAGGAAGGCCAGAAATACAGAAAACAGGTCAGAAATGCCGTCAGAACCACAAATTATAATAACAAACAGATAAACATAGACACAGACAAAACGGCAGGACTCTACCCAGCTTTAACAGGGACAATTGAAATCAAAGGAAATTATGAGTGGGAGGGGGAGGGTGTCCAAAACGCAGCTCCCCAAGGAGGGTCATCTGGAAGGGTAGACGAGAGTGAGTTGATCAGTCTTGGCACTCCAGATCCCCGACAACGTACAAGTGACAGAGAAAGAGGAGTGACATTTACAGCAGAGAATAACCAAACATTACCACAATCAAAAGGGTGGGAGCCAGGACACTGCAGTACTGGAAGGAAAAACAGAACAGGGCTAATAGGGCCAACAGGGCCAACAGGGCCAAGTATGAGACCAATATTGGATTGCTATGCAAAAAGACGAGAGACAATGGGTGCCCCTACATCCCCAAATCACTCATACTGGATAGATCCTCAAAGAGAGACAACAAGAGTAGATATTAAACAGCTGGAACTTGATATAGATGAACACTACAAGACCGTGATTGATCAGGACACACAGGAGGGTGGGGCAAGAGGGACAAGGAAGGAGTCACCAAGGGAGGATAATCAACAGGGAGGAAGCAGGGAGGTAGAGGCAAACTTCGCTGTAACATCTAAACCAGTTTATCTTCGACGCACAACGAGGCCACCAGATCGATACACAGATAAAGGGATGTATCCAATTTTGATAAAGGGCACAGAAGGTCATTATATTCCGTGGCAGACACTAGATCTTGCAGGGTTAATTGCTAAATTGCCTGACATCCATGAGGGTGCATCAAAATGGATCAGGGCATTTGAGGAAGAGACAATTGGCAGAATGTTAGCGATCGGAGACATAAAAGCCATATGGGCCCAAAGTCTTGGCGCTTCCACTATGGAACAAATTCTCAGGTATCACACAAATGGATGGATGACTGACTCTATGGCAAATGGAACTGAGTTCAATGCATACCGAACGGAATTATGGCGGGCATTGAGAGATGAGTACCCGACAAGAATTGAGCCTAAATCTCTTAAAGGGGAAGCGCTCAAAGAAACAGAAAACCTGGCGGCATACATTAACCGTTTGTTTAAACAGTGGAAACAAGAAACCGAGGAGGAAATTGAACACATTCCGGTACTAGAGACGTTGTTTAGAAACGCTGTGATTGAAGCAATGCCGTTACCGGTGCAAAATAAATTAGCCGATGTGGTTGCTCTCACATCAATGGCATACCGCCAGTTCTGTGATCATGTGTGTCACGCTGTGGAAAAACACAGAAAGGATGAAAAAAGACTGAAAGACTAAGACCTGAACACCCAGCGAAAATTTATCCAGTTACAGATTAATGAGATTAATCACAAAAACAAAATACAAGCAACTGTCATGCCTGACATTAGCCCTGCACCACCTGCACAACCACCGGTAGTTAATGTGTACCCACAACAACAAACCATACCACAATACGGTGGAATGAGAGAAAATGGCCGCCCAAATGGTCAGAGGAACATAGAGGAAGTTAAATGCTATCGGTGTAACAAAATAGGGCACATGTCCAGAGACTGCAGAGCTCCTAACACTGGGCCACGCCCACAAGTTTGTTGGCTCTGCGGAGATCCAGGTCACCTGGCAAACACCTGTCCAAAACAGCAGGTGAACCGCAATGGGGGTGGAAGGGGTTATGGAGGTCAGTCCAATAGACAGAGAGGACCTGCCAATCCATGGGCAGGGCCAAACCATGGTTACTAGGGGTGCCCAGAGAATCCTAAAAGGGGGGTTCAATTTCCAATTGTAAGCATGGCAACTGATATAGCGCCCATGTTGCAGGTGGAAATTGAAAACAAACCAGTATCAATGCTAATCGATACCGGAGCAACGTACACGTGCGTCAGTCCAGAACATGCTAAGCATCTCCCCATGTCTGGTAAATACGTTAAGACGACAGGATTCTCGGGAGTAAGACAAATGCTACAAATAACAGCACCCGTCAGATTAGTAACACAAGGAAAAGAGGCAATAATTCCTGTCATAGTCTCTGATCAGACCCCAATCAATCTACTGGGACGAGATGCATTATGTAAACTAAAGATTCAAATTTGGTGTTCTCCACAAGGTATTTACATAGATAGATCAGGGGTAGATACACAATTTGTTGTTCAATCAGACCAGGCAAAAGTCTATTGTCTGAGCGAGATAACTGAGCCAGTAACGAGAGCATATGACAGATGGAAGGGGTTCATAAAAGCGCAAATTCCAAAGGCAACAGTGCCACATCTGCAATATCACTGTACAATGTACTACGATCATTCAGGGAGCACAGGATTTGAAAAAGAGTGGGACAGCAGAACAAAAGGTCAAAAAATCGATTTGAGAGGTCAATATATAATAATTGGGGATCAGGGGGCCGCGTTAAATATAGATTCAAAAAACAGTTTTATCACAGAATGGTATAATGTTCCTAAATCCAGGCCACATGTCACTTTACTAGTAAACAAAAACTTTGAAACTAGAGACATAGGACTCATGATGCAGGTTGCAAAACAAACCACGTGGGAGAAAACAGACAATCCATTGATTTTTATGTCACACGATAAAACCATGATCAAAATCATGTGTGACGTGGAAATGACGAGTCAACCTCAAACAATAATGATACCAGTGGAAATGATGACGCAGCAAACATCAGATGATGATGAGAGGAAAAGTCCATTGTTAGAGGACATGCTCAAACAGGTCCCAGATCAGTTATGGTCAAGCCATGACACAGATGTGGGGGTGGTTAAATTTGCAAACCCAGTAAGAGTAGAGTTGAAACCACACGTAAAATTACCAAATCGACCACAATATCCTTTAAAGTGAGAAGCAGAGGAAGGCATAAGCAAAACGATTGAGGGGTTAATGAGATCAGGAGTGTTAGTACAAACTGACAGCAGATGCAATACCCCGATTTTTCCAGTATTAAAAGCAGATAAATCAAAATACAGATTGGTTCACGACCTCAGAGCGGTAAACGACATTGTGGAAGATTGCCAAACCGACGTGCCAAACCCCCACACCCTTTTGTCAAATATTCCTGTTGATTGTAAATTTTTCACGTAATAGATTTATGCTCAGCATTCTTTAGCATTCCTCTAGATGAAGAATCACAATACCTGTTTGCATTCACGTATAGAGGAAGGAAGTTAACATACACGCGATTACCTCAGGGATTCAAAAACAGCCCACAGGTTTTCAACCAAATTATGAAACAGGACCTTGAGGGTATAGATACACGAGGGACATGTATACACTACGCGGATGATATCATTATATGTGCTAAGACACTAGATGAGTGCCATATGGATTCAATAAAAGTGCTACAAAAGTTGGCAGAAGGAGGACATAAAGTTTCAAAGGCTAAATTACAATACTGTCAGCCAAGGGTAGAATACCTGGGAAGATCAATTTCAGAAAATTCCATTGCAATATCGTCCTCACAGTTAGAGGGGATTGGTAAAGTGCCACGCCCCAGAACTGTTCAACAAATGATGACATTCCTGGGGATGACAGGGTATTCCTCAGACTGGATTGAAAATTATGCAGAGGTCACAGCGCCTCTAAGGGAAATAATCACTAAGAGCTCCCCTGAGATGGACAGAGGGGGCCGAGATAGCATTTGAGACAATCAAACAGGAAATGCAGAGAGCTCCTGCCTTGGCAACACCAAACTATAACAAACCATTCTTGTTATATGTTTCAAATCGACAAAACATGTATGCTTCAGCAGTGTTGATGCAGGAAGCATGCAGTGGACGACAGAAGCAACCGATTGCATACTACAGTATAAAGTTGGATAATGTAGTTCAAAGTTGGCCACCATGCTATCAAGGACTAGCAGCTGTACATTATGCATATGAGAAAGCATCCACGGTAACTATGGGGTATCCAGTGACCATTTACACACACCATAAGATTGCTGAACTGACAGATCAAGGGAAGTTTGTAGCTACACAGGAAAGGTGTTTACAGTACACACCACTCTTGACCTATCCTGATATCACAATAAAGAAATGTGCAACAACCAACCCAGCCAATACGATACCACTCGATTTTGAGGGAGAACCACATGAGTGCATTGCTGAAACAATGAAGTACACGAGACTGAGGCCTGACTTAGAGTCAGTACCAATACCAAATGCGGATGTGGTATATTATGTGGATGGATCATGCTATAGAGATCATATGGGTAATCATGCTGGTTTTGCTATAGTGAAACAGGAGGAGGAGACATTTACTGTAGCAAAAGCTGAAAGCTGTGATCAACCATGCTCAGCTCAATTAGCCGAGCTAAAGGCACTTACCGAGGCATGCAAACTAGCACAAGGTAAAATAGCAAACATATATAGTGACAGTGCGTATGCACATGGTGTCTGCCATTTGTTCGGCTCCCTATGGAAACAGAGAGGCTTCAAGAAAACGGATGGTAGCCCTATTCAACACAAACATCAGATAGATGATTTAATGTCAGCTATGATGTTGCCTACACAATTAGCCATCATCAAGTGCCAGGCCCATAGGAAAGGTAATGACGATGTAATACGAGGGAACAATACAGCCGATGAGGCTGCCAAAACAGCTTCAAAGTGCCAAACAGCCATTTTGGCACCGGTAGTATCACTAGAACCTATTATGACACCTGAAGACATCATATTGGTACAGAAGGAGGCAAACCAAAAAGAGCAGGATACGTGGCGAGAAAGAGGGGCTACGGTAGATGAAAAGGGGTTATGGAGGTCACATGAAGGACTTTTAATAGCGCCAGTAACCCTACTAACAATTCTAACTTCACAGGTGCACAATGTAGATCATTGTGCAAGGGGGGAGGTGATGAGGAAGATAAGGCAACAAGGATACTGGTCACCATACATGCAGGCTATGGTTGATGAGATACTGTATCAGTGTGAGGTCTGCGCTGAACGAAACATTCGTAAGGGAATAAAAACACCACTGGGGCATATTCCAGTCCCAGAAGGGCCATTTAAACACTTAGTATTAGACTACGTAGACATGATTCAAACTGTACAGGGAAAACGCTACATGCTGGTAGTAATTGATCGCTTTAGCCGATGGGTAGAAGCAGTTCCATCCAAAGATTTGGGTGCAGAAACGGTTATCAAGTTCCTAACGCGAGAAGTCTGTCCAAGATTCGGGGTCCCCTGTGAAATTTCCAGTGATAATGGGGGCGCGTTCGTGCAAAAGGTAGCTACAGATGAAGCCTTTAGTTTTCATGGACGCTTTGCCGCATTAATTAGGAACCCAGGCTGCTGTTCTATTTTATGCCACCAGGAGGCGCAAAGTCATTAGACGGACGCTACAACGTCCTACACAGTATATACTGTATAACGATCTGTATATGTTTTGTTGTCTAAAATAAATACCATACCATATGTCTACAGGCGTATATGTGAATAGGCGCTCTAAACCTTTAAATTACAATGACGGCGAATTGCTTAGGAATGCCGAACAATGATCCGCGTTTATGCCGGAATGGAATTTAACTATGGTTACCTGGAACAAAACAACAAGCCGACGTACGTCAAAGCGGTAATATAATGGATCTATTTTGTCTGGTACCGTGGTTTAACGGTTTATGCTCATACCTCTCAAGCGGACAACCGGGGTTTGAATCCCAGCCATTCGGATATTTTTTTTTTAATTATTTATAAAATGAAATTGCCCGCAACGATGTGCATAATACAATAGTAATAATATATAATAAGAATCCAACCAATAGATCGACATTGTGCAATAAACAAGTAAACAAAGTAGGGCATATCGGTATTTGTACATGAGTTATTCTCTAAGTCAACTTCTTGTCTGTTGTTGCTACGCAACTTCAGCGTGGGGAGAACCTGTTCAGTCTGGTACAGTACATTGTGTCCGCTTCATTTAGTGGAGAAACGGATCGTTAAAGCGGCAATTTAAAGACTTTCAAGCGGAATTTTCTTCAGTCCTTCACAATGCCAAAGAGCTGCTGTGTTACGCATTGTACTAATGACAAAAAAAATACCCAAATCTGCAGTTTTATATAATACCCGTCGAGGAATCACGGAGGGAAAAGTGGCTGGCAGCTACAGTATCAAGAGGGCACACGTAGATGCAGACGGGAGAGTCGACCAAAGCAGACCCTGGTCCCCCAAGTCAAATTCTACGTATGTCTGCTCTACCCATTTCATAACAGGTGAGAATAAGGAACAAATATTTATATAGTAAATTAAGTTGTATTGGCTGTGAGGCTGTAAACAGCAGATGTTAGCTGCTAGCTGATTGATTGATTAGCTAGCAGTCTCTAGCTACTTCCCCATAATAGTCCATTCTCAGTGTAGCTTACATCCTTTTTCATTTTTATATGTTACTAGTATACTATTTATCAATCACATTCAGTGTTGTTGTCCTTGCTCTAAGAGACTGGTAGCTACTTCCCCATAATAGTCCATTCTCAGTGTAGCCTACATGCCTTTTTCATTTTTATATGTTACTAGTATACTATTTATCAATCACATTCAGTGTTGTCCTTGCTCTAAGGACTTGTTATTGAATAGTCGTATTGCTTGTAATATACATGTCATATGTATATACTCTCTGTCAGGATCTATGGGTAACAGTACTGTATATTTGCATATCATATTATGTCACAAATGTAACAGTACTATATACCTGTATGTCATGTATGTCCCTATGCCATAAATGTCATGATGTCATGTATGTTGTTGATAAGTGCTCACGCAAGCCTCGGTCAGATTGATAACCCAATAACTCATTGGTCCGCATCTCAACATCAAGCAGCGTGCTGCGATGTCTGTGATATCCAGGACTCAATGCGTCCACAAACTGCAGGGGTTAAACCCGACCGACCTGAGCCTACACACGCACCACTCCGTCCTCCCCAGTCATCGGTCGAGTGATTGGAGTTGCGGAGTATTTTTATTTTATTTGCATTGGGAAAGACTTTTCCTATTCAGATGATTTCCCTTATCCGGTTACACTTATTATCACTGTATGGCTTTACTTGATAATCTCATTTATACAGAACCCACCTTTAGTCTATATACATATATATATTTCTCTCCTTAGGTCTCCGTCTGGATAAAGCCACACTTCTAAAGTTTTTTACATCATAAATCAGGAACATTACGGGACCGCGTGGTTGTCGGCTGGTTAAAGGGTCACTTCTAAAGTCTTTTCATCATAAATCAGGAAGCAATGGGTAAAGTTACAATGCAAAAAACATTTCAATGCTTACCCGTCGTCTTTCAGTTTTAGAAGAATGGAAGCAAAAAGGTGTGTTCCAAAAGAAGGTTGTTTTATTTTTAAAAGTATACGATTACATTAAAGGCACAGTTTCATGTTTATAAGTACACAGGTTTCTGCTCACAATATATCAGAATTCAGTCATCTCCACAAAATCTCTCAAAAATCCGCCTCTCGAAGGAGCAACAGTCATTTTTATATTGATCCTGTATCATATTCCGATTGGTCTAAAAACAGTGATGTCACAGGGATGTCATTTCACTAGCAAACCAAAGTACAATACGTAGTAAGGATGGACTCCCCTCCTCCTTTCACTTGCGTTACCTTTAGTTACCTAGTTTTTTAAGTATGAGAAAGTCCCTCCATTTTTCAGAACAAACAAAGGGTTAGCCTGTTAACCATGCGGTACCAGGCAGTACCGGGCAAGGCCATCCATGAGATTTCTTATCAAGACTCCTTAGAGTTTATAGCAGAGAATCTTCAGAGATGCCCTCCTCCAGAAAACAGTTTACACAATATATAGTATTATTCTCTACTGACAGTTAATTTTAAGCATGACATTATGAAACATATAATTAATGCAGCAGAAATGTATACACCTCTTACTCCAACATTTCTGACTGTAAACATTTAACATTTAATTGTTATATAGTTTTAAGATTCTCTCTATCGTTTCAAGACTCTGTATAAGTTTATAACACAGGTGGCGCTTGTTGATTTGTGGCACACATAACGTGTGTCTCCTCTACTCTAAAACTTCACAACCGCAGCCTTTATCTCCCTGGAGCCCCCTCGCTTGCCATGTTATCAGCAAAAAGGGCGGGCCAGTAAGTAACAGGTAGTAACAGATGCAGGCAGTCTAGGCCCTCTGTGCGCTTATGGCCTGCTCTCAGAGGCAGAGGCCTCCCCCCTTTTTCTGTTATCCCCTGCACAAACAGAACAGGCAATTCATTCTTTAAGCTGAAGAGGTTAGACTCACACAATCACTGTCTTCCAACCAGAGTTTAGTTTTAAAGTGTATAAAGAATATACAGGTCATATACATAGCTCTAATCCTATATACTAAACATATGTTTAAACCTTTTACATCCCATAATTGACAGACAGAACAGGATGTCATTTAACCAGTGTCATTGTTTGGCTGTGACACTCTACACCCTCTCTGTCATCCTGGTCGGTCATTTTCCATTGTCTTAGTAGCGTCTATACTGGGGGACGAGATGGCGACTGCGGGGTCACGTGGCTGTCATAAATGTCACTATGAATTGAAAATGGGGGACCCTGATGCAGGGCCGCCTGGGAGAAATGCGAGGCCCTGTGCGAGATTTAACGCGAGCCCCCCCCCCCCCCCCCCCCCCCCAAAGGTAAAAAAAAAAAAAAAAAAAAATTATATATATATATATATATATATATATATATATATTTTTTTTTTTTATACAGTCAACATATTCTTAAATAATAGCGCTGCCCGAGGCGGGGCATGATACAGTCAACATATAGCAAAAGAGAGAGCGAGAGAGAGCTCCCGTTCTACAGTCAATATACAGTGTACAGAGAGAGAGAGAGAGAGAGAGAGAGAGAGAGAGACACATTGGAAAGAAATTGAAATGCTATTTGGCCCTAAACAGAGAGTACACAGTGGCAGAATACCTGAGCACTGTGACTGAAGATCCTTGAGCACAGCCTAGCCATCGAGAAAGGCCGCCATAGGCAGACTGTGTGTGTTAGAAAGAGAGAGAGAGAGAGAGAGAGAACATGTGTGTTTGTCATGTGTGTGTGTGTTAGAGAGAGACTATAGCATGTATGAGAGATTCAAAAGGACAAAGATCAACACTTAAATCCAACAAGAAGAGGGTCAACAGAGAAACCAAAGCAGCAAGGAGCCAATGGCCGACATCAGTTAAATAGGCTAGCCAGGTACTGTGACACCAGGCCACGTGACACACAGCTTTGGCCAACGGCCCAACGCTACCCAAGCTACACAAACGACCATTCACACACAGCACATGTCGTATCTCCAAATGTTGTGAAGTAGCATATGTTTTGCCTGGAAAAAAACATCGTTATTAACAAAACATTCGGGAGGGGAAGGAAGGAAGAGTGGGGTAATGTCATGACATTTTCATTAATCTTACGTTACCTGCACAAGGAACGCAGGGCGAAAGGCCGCAACACAGGTCTCCACGTTGACGAAAGGCCTCTCGCTGTCGGGACAAAGCTATGGCCAGAGCCTTGTCATGGTGCAGGCCCGACTACATCTTCTGTCAAAGATGATGTCGTAGTCAGAGTGCCAGGGCCTGCTATTCTCAAGGCTAACTGATAGCAACAAACGAACGTTCCCAGCTGACGCTAAACAGCTAACTGGCTAACAGTTAGCTCAATCAGGCACCTGGCTGTATGTAGTAGCCGCATAGCATGCTTCTGCGTTAGCTAACAGCTAACAAGCTATGCGGCTACTGTCTACATACAGCCAGGTGCTCTCACCAGGCACACACAGTTAGCTACTAGTAGTACTATATATTAGCTAGTCGACCAGTTTGGCTCCAGAGAGAGAGAAAGATAGATAGGTCAGGTCCACGGCGGGTATATAATCATAGGTTGACTCACCATAACGCAGTATCAATGAATGCGGCGTGGCCGGCGCCAATGGTAAAGTTGGAAGGAGACTTGGCCCACGGTGTAATTTCTTCTTCTTCTTCTTCTTCGAGTACTTTCCGGCAGACTGGACACCTTTCGGCGTATTGCTGCCTAACAGATTTATCTGCTCACAAGTTCTCTTCTCCTTCTTTTGAAAAGACATCCACTCGCCTCGCCTCGCTCCTCTGGATAGGTTAGCTAACGCTAGTTAGCCGTTAGCTAAGCTAGCTACTAGCCGACATCATCATGGCTATCTTGACTGAACCACACGTTAGCACTCAATATTATAACGTAGCTAAAGCTAACTAGCTGTCCCTGTCTTTAGCCGGGATGGCTAGCCTGACTGAACTGTCTAACATGCAACAACTTTCATCTTCAGTCCATCTGCCGAACGATGTCCTCTTCACCTTGGCTGGCATAAACTCCAATGCTGCACGCACGGAATAGTCAGACGCTACCTTACCTGTAACCCCTCCCCTCATTGAAACCAATGCCTGCTGCAGAGCACCAGAGCTCCAATAGTGACCCAGGTGCAGACCCAGGAACAAGTCATTCTACAAACGTGTCTAATGTGAAATATATAAGCATATAAGCAAAACTAGATTTTAGGTCTGTGATGAAAAAGGGCCTCGCGGGAAGGGGGGCCTCGCAAAAAAAAATAAAAAAAAAATAAAAAAAAAAATAAAAAAAAAAAATAATAAAATTTAATAATTTTTTTTTTTTTTTTTTTTTGCGAGGCCCCCCTTCCCGCGAGGCCCTGTGCGACCGCACTGCTCGCACACCCCCTGAGGCGGCCCTGCCCTGATGTAAACAAGACAAACGTCTTTTTCTGGTCTGCATCCCCTTAACAATTGTGTGTATTGAGCCGTACTGTATTGTACCCATTCTGCAATCTGTTAATAACGTTTTCATTCATCCATCCATTCATTCATTCATTCATTCATTCATTCATTCATTCATTCATTCATTCATTCATTCATTCATTCATTAATTCATTCATTCATTCATTCATTCATTCAGGAGCAAAGGTCAATGACCAAACACACCCAGACTACATACCATCTGTATTCCCTTCAACATCACAGTCTACACCATCTACGTCAACAAACATCAGTCGCCATGAGCGGCGTGCAAAAAGGAGAGGGATGCAGCCAAGGAAGATGGTGACCAACAGAGAACCAAGGTCGAGTCAAGCTCCTTGACCGCTTCATCTGTGGACAGCAACGACACCAAATGCAAGATGATGACAGGTGTTACCTGGCCAGTGCTTCAGCACTTGTTTTCTTTCTTGCACACAGAGAAGACAAGGAGCACCATAATCTCACCCATAGATCAGCTATTTATCACCCTTGTCAAACTGCGTCACGACATGTCCTTTGACCTCATCTCCCACATCAGAGGTGTGTCAAAGGCAACAGTCATCAAAGTGTTCTGGACCTGGATAGACCTGATGTACGTCAAGCTTGACTTCTTGATTAAATGGCAGGACAGGGACCACATATTCTCAACCATCCCCCCAGTATTCAAAACAAAGTTTCCTCGTCTCACATCGATCATAGATTGTTTTGAAATTTTCATCGATGCACCCAGAACTCTTAAAGCTCGTGCTCAGTGCTATTCCTCCTACAAACGCCACGCCACAGTGAAAGTGTTCATATCGTGCAGCCCAGTGGGTCACATTAACTTCGTGTCCCAGGCCTGGGGAGGCAGAGCCTCAGATATCCATATTGTCAGGGAGTGTGGATTTATAAACCCTGCGCTGCACATGCCTGGGGATCAGATCTGTTTGCGGTGCACAACTAATTCTACCCCCATTTACGAGGAACAAGAAGCAGCTGTCTGCAGAGGAGGTGGAGAGAGCCCGTAAAATCTCATCAGTGCGGATCCACATTGAGAAGGTGATTGGACTAGTCAAGAACCGATACACAATACTAAAGGGTCCAGTTCCAATTTGCTGTGTTCAGAGTCTAGCAGGTGAAGCCAATCGTGATCAATACAGCAGCATCGACAAGATCATCCGAGTCTGTGCTGCTTTGGTGAATCTGGGAGACAGCATTGTTCTCAAGGATTAGAGAGACATTTGTGATTGACCTGTGATACAGTCCACATTACAGTTCTACTTTTGTTTTGATGTGAAAAGTGATGCTGCATAAGAGGACTGCACTGACTGAGAAAGTACATATTACAGTTCTACTTTATAAAATGCTAATTGTAAATATGTTTGGCAATGTTAATTAATAGGAGAAGGTCCACATTACAGTTCTACTTTTGTTTTGATGTGAAACGTGATGCTGCATAAGATGACTGCACTTAGCACTGACTGAGAAAGTACACATTACAGTTCTACTTTATAAAATGCTAATTGTAAATATGTTTGTCAATGTTAATAATATGAGAGTCCACATTACAGTTCTACTTTTGTTTTGATGTGAAAAGTGATGCTGCATAGGAGGACTGCACTTAGCACTGACTGAGAAAGTACATATTACAGTTCTACTTTGACATTTAAAATGTTGGACCAAAGCATTGCATGTAATTAGAATACAGGCAAATAAAAGTAATTTAGTTTAAAGTACAATCTTGGCTGTCTTTTTCTCTCAACTCTTCAATAGGTAGATCTTGCCTTCACCAAAAAGAAAAGTGATCTTGGGCTTAAAAAGGTTGGTGACCACTGTTCTATGGTTCTATGGGTCCCCCATTTTCAATTCATCATATGTCTACATACTGTAGACATACTGTATCATTGTCTCTAAAACACAGACTCCAAAAAAGCTGGTTCTTTTTTTTATCATTTTATTTTTCAAACATATTGAAGTACAGTACACATACAGTAACCAGAATCAGAACAGCAGTTATAATGTAGTAGAAAGGGTTGAGGAGAAAAGCATGTGCCATCCTCATCATCATTATCATTCCACTCTGCAGTCAGAGGCGTGAAAAAAAGGGAATATTTTAAACAATGATTATATGATGTGAGAAATGATGGTAAAAATCTATGGAATGTTTTAAATCACACCTAACTAACCTTACTGTCATGCACTTGTCATAATAAACTAACCTACACTGTAACACGCAACACTTTGATGAACATTGTTACTCAGCTGATAAGAGTTGTGCCCTTCCTGATGACCTGTCGTATAGAACTTGTAAGTCGCTTTGGATAAAAGCGTCAGCTAAATGACTAAATGTAAATGTAAATGTAAAATCAAATTTTAACAGATTGCAGAATGGGTACAGTACAGTACAGCTCAATACATACAATTGTTAAGGGGATGCAGACCTGAGAAAGACTTTCGTCTTGTTTACATCAGGGTCCCCCAACATATATGACATACATGACATACAGATAGACAGTACTGCTACATTCATACATTTATGACATACCAGATTTGCAAATACAGTACTGTTTGTGATACAAAAAATAGAGTGCAGTTATTAAAAGGAATGGACAGTGGAAATTATTATGCACCAGTGACCATCTTTGAGGACAACCAACCTGTGTGCCTGCTGCGCCAACAATTAGCATTTCAATGGTGTGTGTGTGTAGGGGTTGCGCCACATTCCAATGTCACACCTACATATACACAGGCTAGTCACTCTACCCCCCTGTTGGGATGGAGGGAGAGACGAGACAGACTGTTTTCAAGTTTAATGTACATTAGATCTCTTGTTTTCAAGTTCAATGTACATTAGATCTATTGTTTTCAAGTTTAATGTACATTAGATCTCTTGTTTTCAAGTTCAATGTCTGTTGTGTTAATGGATCTTAATCACATTAGATCTCATGTGTTCCAAGTTCAATGTCTGTTGTGTTAATGGATCTTAATCACATTAGATCTCTTGTTTTCAAGTTCAATATCTGTTGTGCTAATAGAGTGTAAGGCAAGACAGTAGAAGTAGAAGTCTGACCAGTTTGTTTTGTGATGTTTGTAATCTTGTTTTTAGTGCCTTTGAGGTGCTTTGGTATCATGAGGTGCAAGCATAGTCGTAGTACCCTTGAATGAGTGCTCCTGCCAGAGTCTTCAGCCATGTCCTCCAACACACAATATTTAATACGTATTCATCTGACTCTGCTGGCACAGTTGTAGTGCGGGGGACATCCAGACTAACGTTAGCTACTAACTGTCAGTTAACCAACACTGTCAGTTCGTATTATCTTAGGTTGATGTTAGCTTGCCGTTTACCTAGGTGTAGCAAGCTGGTAAACAAATGTTTAAAACATACACTAGTGTATTACTACTGGACTATTCTCCATATGGTTAACTCAGGTAAACTTAAAATATTATGTTATGGATATTAATAATATTATTAAGAGGAGGCAGCAGGCCCCTCAGTGCAAAACCCCACTCTGTAGCTGAAGGCGATGGAGTGGAAAGTCTCCAGTTTGACAGGTACCTGCAACATAAAAAGAAAATACATTAGAGAAGAGAACTGGGTATGGAAAATGACATGAAAATAGACACAGACTATAAATAGCTAATGCATCTATCTACTTACCTACAGTACATGGTGAATGCTAAGTAAAGACACAGAGAGAGCAGTCTATTTTAGTAAATTTGTTGCGCCTTTGTACTCAAGTTTGCATTTTGTGAAGGGATCCTGGTACCTCATACTGTCTGTGTTGGTGTTGTTGTTACTGTGAAAAAATAAATGAAAAATACATACACTGTAATGCCGCAACAATTTCCAATGTGTTTTTACACAAATGGCTTAATAAAGGAATCTGAATCTGAATCTGAATACTCGGCATGTAAGACATGGGAGGGGTCCGAGACTATTCTATTGGCTTGCCTTAGAGTAGCCTGTTCAAACATAGACTGCAGGGATGGGTGACCTTTCACCCCTATGATCTTCCATGCGGTCTGCATCAGACGGACCAGTTTGGACTTTAATTGTACAGACAGGTTACCAAACCAAGCTGTAATACCATATCTGATGAGACTCTCTAATACAGATTGGTAGAAAAGTAACATACATTTTTGATCTACACCATGCACTCTAACGTAACGTAGTCGTTGTTGTAGTCTGCTACACAGGCTATCTACATGGGTGTTCCAGGTTAGTGTGTTATCGACAAAAATCCCAAGATATTTATATGAAGAGACCTGTGAGATGGACTGTGTGTGGATGACCACAGGCCTGTGGTCCCCAACACCTCTGGTGTCAAACACCATCTCCTCAGTCTTCTTAACATTTAAAACCAGACAGTTATTGTCGCACCAGTTTACAAACCTCTGGATTTCCAAATAATAGTCAGCTAGGTCACTGTCATTCTTAATTAGAACTAAAATGGCAGTGTCATCAGAAAATGTTATGAAGCGGTTGTTAGGATACAGTAGATGCTTCTGCACTCGTTTGTATATAAGGTAAAAAGCACAGGTGAACTTACTATACCCTGGGGAGCTCCAGTGCTCAGGGTTCTAGATTCTGAAAGAGTGCCGTTAACACTGACCCGCTGTGTACGGTTAGTTAAAAAGGAATGATACCATCTTATAATGAGAGGGTGGACATTAAGCCCATTCAGCTTCTCAATTAAAAGATGCGGCTGTATCGTATTAAAAGCTGAACTAAAATCTACAAATAAACGTCGGACATAAGAGGTAGAGCACTGGGTATTTGATTAGCCAGGATAACGACCCCAAACACAGCGCTGCCAGAGTTTGCATTGAAGCAGAGGGGATCAATTGGGTCAAAACGCCTGCTGAATCTCCAGATTTTTGGCACATTGGACAATATTGGACATTAATAAATTAAATGTAATGAACTGACATGAAAGAAGTAAAACGTTAGAAGAAGTAAAAAATTAGAAAAACGGGGATTCGAATGCGGGTCGTCCGCGTGAGAGGTATAAGTACAAGCCATGAGACCATGGCGTGAATTTATCAAAATGAAACATGAAAATAGCAACTAAACTGTACAAAATAATATTAGACAAAATGCTGATTTGGCAGACGAGCCACAGGGGCTCCGAGAGAAATGGTGGCATGACAACAGGCCTAAAGAGAGTAGGATTTAGAGGACATTGCCCCTCACCCAACCCTCTGGCAGGAAGCGAGGCTTGTTTATAGTAGGTGGTAAGAGATAAAAGAGGAACTAATTATCTTAGAACAGGAACTGAAAATACAGTTGAGGTCAAAGGTTTATTGACACTAGCTGAGCAATTTCAGGTTACGACACGGCAGCTGGTCAGAAGACTAAGGCCCAGAGGTCAGAGAGGTGACACCAGACAATTTGGAATTTCCCCTTACACATCCGATTTGATTGACTTAAGACATACCACACAGGCTCAAGGATATTGGAATTTAAGCAGAATGCCCCCAGTTACACATTTAACTATAGGATAGATAGACTAGACGGTTTTGGACCTTGAGGAAATAGATAAAAACTGATGGCTTTGTCAGAGAGATTAGTTAGATGTCCTTAGAAAACAGTGCAATCAATAATGTACTAAAAGGGAGCTGTCATACCAAATCACCTTAGATAAATAGGTTTAGCAAGCCAGGAAAGTTGACAACAAGTGAACCAAATAATAAAACATAGGTAGTAAATTAAGGATTAAAGAAAAGGTTATTACTAAGAGAATAGACAACCATCATTAGGATGGAAACAGTTAATAAGACAATTACATGAGTTACAATGTAGGCATAACTTAAAACTATTAGGATAACGGTAATCACAATAAAGAATAAAATCTCATAATGCTAAAAGATAAAACTATACAGTATTGGTCAATGGTTAATCAAGAAGCCAGTATAATATTTCTGTTGAAAAGGACGTATGCAATTATCTGTTCACGGAGGGAAGAGCTGAAAGGAGCCCCAAATAAGGTAACAGCCAGTCGGATTCTACTGTGTAACATTGTGTCACAAGACCAGGCTGACGTGTCACTCACAGACGAAGTTTCCTACTAGAAGGAATTTGGCCAATGGGGAAGCCTGATCGCTGGGGTGACGTCACCTGACAGGCAGGGGAAAGGTCTTTTCTATCTCATTAAAAGGGCAGGCGAGGAGACAGAGGAGGGACCTGGAGCGAGACAGACAGACCTGGAGACCTGGAGAGGAGGAGAGCGCTGGAGGTAGACGGAGAAATCAGAGACTCGAGAGCCGAGCCGGAGACGCACAGAGCTATGGACCCAGACGATGATAGATGATCGCCTCGCAGCAGGGGAGCCAGACTCCACCGAGCGTAGACGAAACCAAGTGCTCCCAACCCGCCGAGGATCCGAAAACCAAGGTTGCCTTGGTGACCACCAACCACAAAGAGAAGCCGCGTGTTGTCATGGACAACACGAGAAACAACAACACCACCACCGGAGAAACGGCTCTGATCGGCCCCAGCTGATCAGATCATGGACAAAACTGCCACACCAAAGAGATAATTAGCTAGAAGAAGAAGATCCTGTACTTGTTTGATGCATAAGCTGTGTTTTATTAACACTTTGGCTGCCATGGGTTAAATTCATTATCAACCGTAGGTTGCCGGCTCTATTTGTCTATAGAGAAAGTCCCCTTCTTTGCAGGGCTATAACTTTTTAAATTCTATTGCTACATTGCCATTATTAGGGCCCATTCAAAGTCCTATATGTATTGTTCATTGTGTAGCAACGTTAAACTTTTTCATTCACATATTCATAGTAAAGTATGGTCTAATGTATAAGTATGTTTTCATCTCTTTCTGCAGCTTTCTCCAGAACGTGATCTATAGCCCCAAATACATTATATTGATGATGCAATACAGTTTTATGGCAATCAGCGCGATATAAAAAATTCCAACTAGACGTACTTCTAGAAGTTACTACACGTCATCTGATGTTGACCGGATGGGCTAGGGGGCGTTTATAATTCCGTGGGCAGCGTTATACCAATCATCTAATGTGGGTCAAATGTTGATAATAGCAGTTAGTATCGAAGACGGTAATTTTACACGCTAAAACTCACCCCAGTCTCCGCGCGCCGTTGGGCGATCATCGTAGTGTAGAAATTTTACCATTATGGGATGTCGATTTACCCGGTCCATCTCCAGCTTGTATAATGGTATATACGTCCAAATCATGTTGTTTATCGAGTTATTGGCAATCGATCGCTATGTAGTGTGTCAAGATCGAGTCCCGGGACCTATATCGAGTGCCCGGAAGTAATACGGCCGACCAGCACAACCTCTACGGCACTTCCTGTTAAGCGATTGCGCCGATCGGCCACCAGATGGCGCTCCTGAACCGCCAGAGAGCTCAGTGGGTCCTCCTGGTGGATCTCAGGCCAGCGGAGGGGAAATATGAATCCGGTCCCAGATTTTTGAAATATTGATATCAAAGACGCTGTAAAGCGTCTTCGGCAACTTGAGCAATGACGTGTTTAGGCGTTTTCCGGCACCCAAAGTGTTAAGAATGGAATAAACACACCAGTTTGTTTTATTCAGATCACCTCGTCTGCGTTTTCCTTAATAGAACCGAACACCTGAAACTACAAACAATGCAGAGAGAAGGGTAAAAGACTATACGATCACAGATCATATATAAATGAAGTGAAAGATACTTCAATTGGTCCGTGACCCGTGCTGTATTCGACCAAAGCCGGTTGAAGACGACGAAAAGCTACTTCTGGAAAATGGACAGAGAGATTCTCGCCCTCATCGAAGCCTCTACGACCTCATCAGCCGAGGACAGCGGGAATAGGTAAGTAATGATGGTGCGTTTAAATTTGGTGGAGGTCGAGCGGTCTCAAATTTGGGGTTGCTATAGGGGAAAGTGAATGGTGTAATGGACCAGAAAAATGTTGGTGTCGGTAGGCACCGGAGACCAGGATTCACAACCTGTCTCTGGTCTCGGCCGCACCAGCAGCACTTAGATGGGTTAGGGTATTGAGGGGTGTTCGGTTAGAATACCTAGGCGGTGCAATGGGATGATGTGGCAGGCTATTCTAGGTAGGATCGATACTAAGGTAATGAAGAAAAGGGGCGCAATCCGAGTGAACGGTACAGTAGTGAGGCCAAAGATGAAGTGTTTATAAGCAACTATGGAGCTATAAATAAGGAATTGTTCAAGGAAACAATTGAAAGTCTGGGGATAAGTGACGTTTTTGGTTGATGAACGGGTTAAATGAGGCGCTGTTTTCACTCGTCAGAACCGGGCCCGCTCTGGGAAACGGCTGACGGAGGAACAAGGGTGTCATTGTGGATTTTCAAGCCCTTCATCGAACAGTATTGTGACTACCAGTAAAGAGAGGATATTGATGTCTGTATTTAGTTCAGATTGCGCACAGCCGAGGGTTAGGGATTCGTGCCAGTTTGCTTAACGGGATGGGAACCCACTTAGAATCGGTACGCTGAGCAATGGACTTTTGGAAGACGTTCCATATGCGAAATCCGACGTCATTTAGGCTCAGATTGGCTATGGTCCAGATCTGAAGAACATCAAACTCGTGGAGGAATGAGGAAAGTAGAAAATAAGGAAATTGTGGTTTAAACGGGGAGCAAGATAGACCACATAAACCTCCGATTCAAGCCGACAGGTGGCTCTATAAGTAGGAAATATGGAAATTATGGTTAAACAAACGTTTTGACCATATAAACCTCAGATTCAAGCCGTCAAGAGGCGCTACAAAACTCTCCACGAGCTACTATACATGAATGGAGCGGGTTTCTCTGGGTATAGCAAGACGGATTTTCTAGAACTCTGTAGATATATGAAGCACTTTGAAAGAAGGAACTGCGCTTGTGATTAGAACATAGGAAAGAATTGTGTGAAATGGGCGAGGTAGGAAATGCGCTTAGAATGAATGTGGCCAAATGAATAGTATGCTTATGAATAGGACATTGTTTTGCTATGTATATATGTTTGGATGGAGGTGTGTTAGAGGTTTTGAGTGAATGCCAATGTATTTTTTGAATTATTATAAAGCTCTATGAATGTGGCCAAATGAATAGTATGCTTATGAATAGGACATTGTTTTGCTAAGTATATATGTTTGGATGAATGTGTGTTAGAGGTTTTGAGTGAATGCCAATGTATTTTTTGAATTATTATAAAGCTCTAGTGACCAAAGCGGCAGCGGAGAAACCATAACACTGTCCGTGGGACGGGGCATTTATTTAGCTGGCTGCGTTAGCCACGATGACGACATCAATAACGTATGGACGCTGTGTTGCGATATCGAGTGAATTGAGTGAATGGCAAGAGTGATGGAACCAAAATGATGTGTGAAGTTCGTTGAATTTTTTTGAATCGGTGGTATAAAGGTCTACATTTAATGTAGTAGGTATCAAAATAAACAGAGTTTTGGGAGCTGATGACGTCACTAGGAACGTCTGAACATTGGGAGCGTTGGATTTAAAATACTGTGTATTTCGGCCAGGCGGGGCCAAACGGGCGAACAAACTAGGATAAAGATAATAATATATGTTCTGTAAACTGGCGCTTGATGAGATTAAAAGTATGATGCGGGGTATAACTGTGTTACGTAAACGTCGCGATGTGTTGTGCCGCTCGAATCAACAGGATAATGGGCCGTATAGGAGAAGTTGTGGTGGTGGCTAAACTAGGCTAATGGAGCTAGCAGTACTGAGCTAACGAAGCTAAAATGCTAAGCTACCTGTGCTAACAATGTAGCATGATTGAACTCTCGGGGAATATCGCGTGTTGCTACTCTTGGTGGCTGGCACGGGACCTTAGGGAGGCGCGGACAGGAACTTCCGGTATAGAGGGGTTCTGGGGATTATGGTTTATAATTGAGAAGAGACGTCGAGTTGACGTCGTGTGGTTATGTGCTGCGTGATGACGCACTTGTGGGGGAGGGTGAGGGCGCCTCCTGCAGGACGTTGTGAGTACTGTAGTACAATAGTGGTGATGTACTAAACATTACAGCAGGGGGCGGTGTTGCCTTTTTGATTGTTACACCTCTCCTTCACATGTAAACGGGGAGCCGTAGCGGACATTTTGTAGTTTTTATAGGTTTTTTGGTTTTAGGGTGGCGACCATCTTTGGAAATTTGTAGTTCTTTTTATCGGTTTTTCCAGTTTTTGATGACGAATGTATATGCTTGTTTAGTTATCAATCTATATTTGTTGTGGGCCCAGTATGATGGCGCTAGTGGGAGGAACGTGATGGATGTGTGGGTTTGTTTGTAACTTTACATAGGATGGTTTGTTCCAATAATAGGCAGCTGATGAGTGTCTGGTGGTTGGAACATGTAGACGGTATGTGTCGGTTTGCGCATGCGCGCCGCGGTCTGTCAGTGCAAGGGGGATGGACTATGGGCTTTTATTAAGGCAGTGGACAGGGAAGGGCTATAGGGGGCGATGTTGGTCGAGACTAGTTGGAGTGAAAACAGGGACGTGGTGTGCTGTGACGGGACTTGCGTGAACCCCCCCCCCCCTACTCCTCCGTGTCTCTTCCTGCCTCTCTCACTCTCCCCTCCCTCTCTCCCTCCCTCCCTCCCTGCCTTCCTCCCTCCCTCCCTCCCTCCCTCCCTCCCTCCTTCCCTGCCTCTCCCCCCCTCAGCCCTCTCCCCCCCCTGCTTCGCCTCTCTCTATCCCTCTCTCCCTTCATCCCTCTCTCCCTCCCTCCCTCCCTCCCCCCCTGCTCTCTATCCCTCTCTCCCTTCATCCCTCTCTCCCTCCCTCCCTCCCTCCCTCCCTCCCTGCCTCTCTCGCTCTCCCCTCCCTCTCTCCCTCCCTCCCTCCCTGCCTTCCTCCCTCCCTCCCTCCTTCCCTGCCTCTCTCTTCTCTATCCCTCTCTCCCAGCTTGACTTTGTTGAGATAACAGGTTCACAAAAGGAGTTTTGTTCAAGGTAGATTGCCTTTATGGTGAGGCTTGGAGCATTGGTTATATTATTGTAGTGTTTACTTTCTAAATTAGGATTACATGGGAGGCCCCCCCCATTCCTTTTCCTTCTGTATGTCTCTCTCTCTCCCTTCTTCCCACTCTCTCTCCCCTGTGTCCCCCCCCCTCCTCCCTCCCGCTGTCTAATTCCTTCTGTCTGTCTTTCCCTCTCCCTCTCTCTCCCTCTATCTCTCTCTCCCTCCCGGTATTTCCCCCTCCCATATCCCTAGCTCCCTGCTTGATGCTGTTGAGCTGCCAGGTTTTCAGAGGTGTTTTAATGCAGGTTGTAGTGCCCCTGCAGTGAGATTTAGAGTATGGTGTTAGATATTAGGAACTCCATGCAGAGTCTGATTAAGGTAGGGTTTGATTTAAGTTAAAGTTGGCAGCAGATGCTGATGATAGGGTTTGGAGTCCTGTGGGTTAACTGGAACAGGCAATACGGTAAAGTCTGCTAATTGATTCTAGAACGTTTTTGTTATAGTTAATGTTGAATTGAGAGCCCCCCCCCTCCCCTTCCTCCATCTCTCTATCCCTCTCCCCCTCTCCCCCTCCCTTTTCTCTTCCCTCCGCCCCCCCCCTCTCTGTCTCTCCTTGTATTTCTCCCTGTGATTCTCCTTTCCTCCCTTCTTTTCTCCACGTGTGCCCCCCCCTCAATGGCTTGCCTGAAAATTGAATTTGGGTATGCTGCAGGCCATTGCTGGGTTGGGTGCTGGAAACAAGGTTGGCTTTGCGTCATGTTGTGTGTTATTGGGTTGGATGTTTATTTGAACTGCGTTGTTATTGTGTGTGTGGAGTGCGTACCGGAGGAGCGCTGGCCTGTCTAGGTGCAGGTGATGGTAGGATGAGTTGTAATATTCCTTGAGATAAGGAGCTTGGGGTGTTTCCGTTCAGGTTCGAAACTGAAGGGAAAACGCTTTGGGCTGTGAGATGACAGGTCTTTGTGAATTCAAGGATCTGGGAGGATATTGCAGTAGATATAGTGCTGGTGTCCATGAGTTTAATAACATGGACAACTGGGCTATGTGACGGTCAGGGGTTTAGTGATCTAAATTGCTAAAAATTATTTTGTTTCCCTTAATGGTGGTTGGAGGCAGAAGACAACACCAAAAGGATTTTTTAGTGTTGTGAGGTGGAAGTGTGTAAGAGTGTAAGTGTGTGAGTGTATAAATGAAAATAATGTTGTATGAAGCGGTGAAACTAAAGTTAATATTACATTTATATTTAATACGCTAAGCGGTCATTTAAAGTATGAAATAAGATCAGAATGGACGGATTCAACAAAGCGAAATGAAATTGGAACAGATGAAGGACCAAGTTTACAAAAATTGTTAGAATTGATAGGTTGTGTGGAAGTAATGTTTGTGTTCTCCAGATATTCATATGAAAGGAACACACAAGGGATTGGAACCTCCAGTTTTTCCTGTTGGAGGAACGGACAAAAACAAGCTAAGCTGTATCGTTATATTCAAACAGATCACACCAAATCTCTCTAAAAATATTGGTATAGTGTTGCCCGACATTTCCAATGCATAACAGATAGGGGAAATGACAAGGGAAATGCCACTGATGTTAAGTTTGGGTGTTTTTGCTTTCTTTCTGCACAGGTGCTCGGCAGGACAGATGGGGCTCTGACGATTTCGATAACCAACTAGGGAAACGGCTATATAAGCCTTGGTATAAGTATGAATGATAAGCCAGTTATCAATCCTTGTCTGCACAGTAAAAATTTGACAGTGTGAGTGTTTTAACTCAAGTAGGTAGAAATAGTTTTAGAGACGGAGAAATTTGTTTTTTCAAACGGTGATTGCAGGAGTGTTTGAAAGTGGAGAGAATGACGGTTACACAGGAAGTTCACTTTAGTGGAACATTGATAGGAACAACTGAAGCGTTAGATGCAATAACAATAGAATAATAAAAACGAGAGTAAACAATCAGTCTGTTTCAATAACTCGTAGTAAAAAAGAAAAAGAAAAAAAAAGCAATATAGAAATGGCCCACGGTAGTCAGGCCGATGGTGGGAGAAAGCCGAGAGCCTCTGCAGACATTTCCCAGGTAGACTTTACCAGTGATGATAATCTGATTGATTGGAATAGGATGGACTTCTCTCATGTGACCAGTACGATAGAAGGACTTGAAATGATGACTTTGGTTCCAATACAGGGGGTCTCAGAGGAGAGAGAACCAGAGACAACGGTATTACTCCAACCAGAACCGATCCATGCTGGAGTGTCCATTGCAGGCGACTGCAGTTTAACCAAGGGACAGAGAAAGCGACTGAGAAGAGCGGCGTTGTTACAGCAGTCCCACGAAGTCCACTCTGGCCGTACGGCTGGAACGGAGACCGACAGCAGGTATGGAACTATACACGAACAGTTTCTACAGCCCACCCGTTTCCCATGTCCAGTCGTCCCTCGAGACCAAAGCCGGGATGAGAGGCGTGGGCCGGTGACGAGGAGCCAGCCAGCGAGGGCCAGGGTGGAGGAAGAGGAGAGGATGACGTGCCTCTCTCCAGAAAGACAGAGAGCGTTTGTAGAAGCGTTCGAACGACATGAGGCGGTTCATCGAGACTTGAGGAAGACAGAGCGGGCGTTTGGTCAAGCCACACACGAGATGCAGAGACTAGAGCAAGAACTGGCTAAAAAGAATGAACTGTTGAGTGGTACAGTTCGTGATGTCATGCTTCGGGCGTCAGACCTAGGCCGCCGTGATCAAGGAGTGCCCTGTGCTCCGTTGCCCGGACAGGGAACTGGGCCGCGACAGGGTGAACAGAACCGCAGGAGGGGTGAGTTTCCAGGCCCCTCCCAACAAGAAAAGGCCCGAGAAACGGCAGCAGAAAAGGACAGGTATGCACCTCTCTCCTCCAGGCAACAGGACATACAACCAGAGGACAGGAGAGGGGTAGACCTGGCGGGAGCTGTGGGATGCCAGCCGAGAGACTGCTGGGGTCGTGGTAAACTGGGACCGCCTGGATGGCCGGCATCGGCTGAGTGCTGGAAATGTGGAGAGATCGGCCATCTCGCTCGATCATGTGGCAAAGGGTGGCGGGCTCAGCGAGAGTCCATCAGACGGCGAGAGTCCAACAGACAGCATGAGTCCATCAAAAAATAGACCTGCTGGACTTGCGGAATGTTGGGTCATTTTCAGGGGGAGTGTGTAAAGAGGTTGTGTCTGCAAAGGTCATAGGTAGATTAAGAGCGAAGCGGGAATGCACAAACAAAGCTGAAAGTGCTAGAGAAAATAGAGTTATTAATAAATGAAAATGGAAAATGCGACTGATTAGAATAAAAATAGAAACGGAGGTACATATATAGGTTAAAAGGTTTGATTAGGTGTGCAAGTTACTAAAACGGTTTGGAAGGCTAACAAGGGTAAGTTGGGGCTGAAGTAACTGGAAATTGCATGGGCTAATCGTACTAACAAAGATGATGGTTTTAAACAGGAACAATGGAACATTTTTAATATTAGACAGAGTTAATAACAAAGGACTATTTATAGTAGTGAATATACTTACTTGATCCAAGGGTGGTCAAAAAAATAAAAATAAAAAAATAATTTCATTACTTTTTTATTTCTTTTTGGATTTTTAATTTTTCTGTCTTAGTTTTTACGGGGGTAATTATGCCTCTAGATGATAGTTTAATTCTGTTGGATGGGTGTGTAGCATGAAGGCACTCACAATTTTTTGTTTGTTTGAAATTTTCTTTGTTTTTGTTTTAACACTCTGTTTTGTTTAGGAACTGGCTGGCTGAGAGGGATCTCTCGCCGGTCAGGGATAGCAGGTGGTGGTGACACGGCGGGACTGGTAGGAAAGTCTGAAATAAATGAGCTGGAAACTGAGAGTGGACGAGAGCTGGTTCATGGGTTGTTTTCCGCTCATTGAGGGTCCAGATGTAGAATCTGGGGGGTTGTGTCACGTTTTTGGGATATGGTAAGTGTTGGGGAAACGTGTTTTTCTGTCTATAGGTAAGCCCTGTAGGTTTTGGTCGCAATTGGCCAAATAGTTTTCATGTAGGGTGCAGACATGTGAATTTGATGATTGACTTATGGGAGACTCTGCACCGGCTTGTTGAAGGCTGGCGGAGTGTGTGGGATGTGTGTTTAAAGGGACTGTGGTTTTTTGCCATGCACATAGGTTCTGTTGGTGATTGGCCTCGTCTAGAGCTGGCTGTCCGGACCGAGGAGGCTGTCTGGAAACAAGGTATTGATAGTGTAATAAAATGGTTATTCCACTTTCAAGGGTGGAAGTAGTAGTTGTGTTGAACTTGAGATATTTGATCTAGTAAAGTGGTACAGCACAAAAACAAATGAGACAAAGGTGATTTGATTGAATGCTAACTTAAGAAGCGGTGAAATATATAGATAACTAATTTGGAAAGAAAAATGTATTGTCAAATGCAGAACAGTAAAGATGTATCTGCGAAAATAAAAGTTTCCAATCTATTGTGTGTTTGTAAATAACAATCCAAAATGCAAAAAAGGACAGAGGGAAAATCGTTTCCTTCTGTGGAAAATCGGAGCAGTACCAAGAACTGCATACAACAAAGAAGAGGCTGTGGTTAGCACAAAATACAACAAGAAGAAACAGTCAAAACGAGTTAGCAGTAAAGACCTCAGGAGGTTTGAACAGGGATAACTGACAGGGATGGAAGCGAAGAATAATTGAGGCCTCAGTGGTCTTTTCAAGGAGAAGAGATGATTTATATTTGCTTGTTTGAATCTCCCTCGATGGTTTAGAGTGTTAATCTTTTATTTGTGTGATGTATTAATCTTTTCTTGCAGAGTCAATTACACAAAACAGACACATTGAAGCTAATTACATGGATAATGTATAGTCATAAACAAAAAAGCTGATAATGGTACGATGTTCTTTTTGTATAAAGAAACGGACCTAGACTGGATGTCGTATTAATAACTGATAATGTGTATAACTGTGCAAGAAGAAAAGGTAGGTGAAATGATGAATTTTGTAACTGTACAGATGGAAATGGGTTTGGTAGTTCGATTTGTGTAAATTTTGGATTTTTTGAAATTTTAGAAAATATTAGCAAAAATGGTAATTATGGTTTTAACATGTTTAATTTAGAACATATTGGTGCTATATAGTGGGTTATGAAACCCACTAAGGGTGGATTGTCGTGAATTTATCAAAATGAAACATGAAAATAGCAACTAAACTGTACAAAATAATATTAGACAAAATGCTGATTTGGCAGACGAGCCACAGGGGCTCAGAGAGAAATGGTGGCGTGACAACAGGCCTAAAGAGAGTAGGATTTAGAGGACATCGCCCCTCACCCAACCCTCTGGCAGGAAGCGAGGCTTGTTTATAGTAGGTGGTAAGAGATAAAAGAGGAACTAATTATCTTAGAACAGGAACTGAAAATACAGTTGAGGTCAAAGGTTTATTGACACTAGCTGAGCAATTTCAGGTTACGACACGGCAGCTGGTCAGAAGACTAAGGCCCAGAGGTCAGAGAGGTGACACCAGACAATTTGGAATTTCCCCTTACACATCCGATTTGATTGACTTAAGACATACCACACAGGCTCAAGGATATTGGAATTTAAGCAGAATGCCCCCAGTTACACATTTAACTATAGGATAGATAGACTAGACGGTTTTGGACCTTGAGGAAATAGATAAAAACTGATGGCTTTGTCAGAGAGATTAGTTAGATGTCCTTAGAAAACAGTGCAATCAATAATGTACTAAAAGGGAGCTGTCATACCAAATCACCTTAGATAAATAGGTTTAGCAAGCCAGGAAAGTTGACAACAAGTGAACCAAATAATAAAACATAGGTAGTAAATTAAGGATTAAAGAAAAGGTTATTACTAAGAGAATAGACAACCATCATTAGGATGGAAACAGTTAATAAGACAATTACATGAGTTACAATGTAGGCATAACTTAAAACTATTAGGATAACGGTAATCACAATAAAGAATAAAATCTCATAATGCTAAAAGATAAAACTATACAGTATTGGTCAATGGTTAATCAAGAAGCCAGTATAATATTTCTGTTGAAAAGGACGTATGCAATTATCTGTTCACGGAGGGAAGAGCTGAAAGGAGCCCCAAATAAGGTAACAGCCAGTCGGATTCTACTGTGTAACATTGTGTCACAAGATCAGGCTGACGTGTCACTCACAGACGAAGTTTCCTACTAGAAGGAATTTGGCCAATGGGGAAGCCTGATCGCTGGGGTGACGTCACCTGACAGGCAGGGGAAAGGTCTTTTCTATCTCATTAAAAGGGCAGGCGAGGAGACAGAGGAGGGACCTGGAGCGAGACAGACAGACCTGGAGACCTGGAGAGGAGGAGAGCGCTGGAGGTAGACGGAGAAACCAGAGACTCGAGAGCCGAGCCGGAGTCGCACAGAGCTATGGACCCAGACGATGATAGATGATCGCCTCGCAGCAGGGGAGCCAGACTCCACCGAGCGTAGACGAAACCAAGCGCTCCCAACCCGCCGAGGATCTGAAAACCAAGGTTGCCTTGGTGACCACCAACCACAAAGAGAAGCCGCGTGTTGTCATGGACAACACGAGAAACAACAACACCACCACCGGAGAAACGGCTCTGATCGGCCCCAGCTGATCAGATCATGGACAAAACTGCCACACCAAAGAGATAATTAGCTAGAAGAAGAAGATCCTGTACTTGTTTGATGCATAAGCTGTGTTTTATTAAGAATGGAATAAACACACCAGTTTGTTTTATTCAGATCACCTCGTCTGCGTTTTCCTTAATAGAACCGAACACCTGAAACTACAGACAATGCAGAGAGAAGGGTAAAAGACTATACGATCACAGATCATATATAAATGAAGTGAAAGATACTTCAACCACAGTGCCAGATATATAAAATATCCATTATATATCCTCCAATGAATGAACAAAAAGGCGCGTTGGGCAGTTGTCACCAGCTGTATGAGAGCGACAGGTCTTAACGGTTTAATTATTTTATTCAGCGACATTGCGTACACAAACTTATTGTTAACAAGAAGCATTACACTAACGCTTTCTTCTGATGAAATGAATGGACAAGAGAGCCATACGTCGGCCGTCTAATGAAGTTAGATTTGACACGTTTTAATATATACACTTTGACTGCTGAATTTACACGTGGAACTGGACCACAGCCTGGTTCAAGGTACTGCAGTCCAAACCTCTCCCCGTTGTCCCTGACAGAGAGGTGGAGCGCTGGGTATTTGATTAGCCAGGATAACGACCCCAAACACAGCGCTGCCAGAGTTTGCATTGAAGCAGAGGGGATCAATTGGGTCAAAACGCTCGCTGAATCTCCTGATTTTTGGCACATTGGACAATATTGGACATTAATAAATTAAATGTAATGAACTGACATGAAAGAAGTAAAACGTTAGAAGAAGTAAAAAATTAGAAAAACGGGGATTCGAACGCGGGTTGTCCGCCTCCGCGTGAGAGGTATAAGTACTAGCCATGAGACCACAGTGCCAGATATATAAAATATCCATTATATATCTTCCAATGAATGAACAAAAAGGCGCATTGGGCAGTTGTCACCAGCTGTATGAGAGCGACAGGTCTTAACGGTTTAATTATTTTATTCAGCGACATTGCGTACACAAACTTATTGTTAACAAGAAGCATTACACTACACTACACTTTCTTCTGATGAAATGAATGGACAAGAGAGCCATACGTCGGCCGTCTAATGAAGTTAGATTTGACACGTTTTAATATATACACTTTGACTGCTGAATTTTCACGTTTAACTTATTCATTCTTTAATTCAGCAACATTCTAATCGTGCAGTCTGTAGACATACTGTAGGACGTTGTAGCATCCTACTGTATGAATGAAGTCACCAGCTGTAATGGAACTGAATGGAACTCGAGCTTCCAATGAATGAACAAAAAGCCGGTGCGTCGGGCAGTTGTCACCAGCTGTATGAGTGCGCCCCCGCTGGTCATTGTTACCATTAACCATGCCCAAACGGCCCCCAAACGGCCCCCTAACAGTGGTTCCAGGACTAATCCTGGCTGTATCTGTAAAGGTATCCTACAACATTTACGGATAAAGCAAAGACTGGGTGCAGTCTATCACCCTGAGAGTCAAGGTATCTGTGAGAGGGTAAATCAGACCTTAAAGAGTAAGATAAGCAAGATCTGTGCAAGCACCAAGCTTAATTGGGTGGACGCCTTGCCACTGGCACTTATGAGCTATCGAACTCAAACACATAGAATTACAAATCTAACCCCTCATCAGATGTTAACTGGTCGTAGTATGCCAGTTCCACAGTTTAGAGGTCCATACAAAGGACCTCCGCTCGAGCAGCTTCAAACGGAGCTGAAAGAGTATATAGAGCAATTAACTGCCGTCAATAGGACAATCTACTTACAGGAAAAAAGGAGAGAACCAGACCTAGACGAGGAGATCAAGAGGCCAGTGGTGCCAGGGGATCTGGTCTATGTTAAGGCCTTCCGAAGGAAGTGGCATCAACCCCGACAGGAAGGACCTTACACCGTGGTGTGAGCAATGCAGACTGCCGTCCAGGTCGAGGGAAGTCTGACCTGGTATCATCTAAACCACTGCAAGAAAGTTCGGACCACCAACAAGGACAGTACTGTGACAAAAGACAAAAATGAACAAAATGATAATGTTGTGTGTAGTCTCGATGGTAATCATTCAGTTGTGGATGTTACCAGGCAAGCGGGGGATACAGGAGCAGCAGAGGCCAGATGTGAGGCTCAAGAGAGACCTGAGAGACCCAGGAGACAATGCACCAGACGGCCAACTGTTCTCCAATAATGATGATACTCCTAACTCAGATAAGTACAATGCAGACTTGACCACACCAGCCCACTTGGGGCACGGATGCATGCCAGCCTTCCTGAACAAGCTCAGTATAAATTGTACTGTCACAATTGCTGTTACAATTGTAACAGAGAGGGAATAACCTCTGTATGGCAAATTAGAAAATGAAACACTAAAAATAAGTATCCCAATACAACCCTTGACATCTGGAACATTTAGACGAGAGGTTCGAATGCTGGAAACACAGACAGAGGAAGGGAGGCCAGCGGCCATTCTGCTGTGTGGATGGATACATACACATACATCTAGTCCAGCGGTATGGGGAATGAATCAGTGCAAGTTAAATGTGGTGGTAGAGGAGAATGAGTGGGTGGTGGAAATAGATGCCGGCATGATTCATTCAAATAGGACATATCAGATAGAAATTAAAGAGAGAGATGAAAAGGGGATAGATTACCAAAGAGTGTATCCATGGAAAGTAGACCTTAATAGTCACGCCCCGCAAATAGACCAGTCAGAACCGATAATTCCCATACAGTCTGAGGAGGTAACAGTGCCCCCTATAGTAATAATTCAGCCTATTCCACCAAGTCCGATGGAAGAACAAGGCATAGTTGGATCAGACAATATCAGTACAGTGACAAATCAGACAGAGGCAAACATATTAGGGACACTGACATCCAATATAACAGCGCCAGCGTCAGAAAATGTAACCGTAACTAATCAAACTGAAATTAACACACCAGGGGCTAAGGTCAAGGGACAGCCAGACGAAGAGGATGAAGATTATGATATATACAGTAATGAGGATTACGGGGATATATCAAAGGGAGGAGTTAAAGGGGAGGTACTGATACCAAGGCAGAGGAGTCTGAGAACATCAACTGATGAATTATGGACAAGGGCTAGTGAAATAACTGGTTGGTATAACTGGGCGTTATATACAGTGAAGAGGATGACGTCTGACGAATGTATCATGTGTGCAGAATCGCCATTAGCTCTACCTATAGTAATTCCAGAGCCATATACATTTGAAGAATGTGCCAAAACACAACAGAGAGAGTGTAGAGAGGGTAGATTTACTCCCACAGATGATGTATCACCATTGTTTGAACTTCCAATGTGTGGAATTCAGTGTAGACTGCTATATGGTTAAAAAAGAATACATGAGCACCTAGCAGCCCCAAATCTTTTTCTATTTCAACATCCCGATATTCAAGTAAACTTTAAGGAATTTGAGACTAGTACGGACCAGAAGGAACCAATCACAGATTATAGAGTAGACAAACTAGCAGAGTATGAGTGTTTTGCTAGTGGAGGACATGCGACAGATGAGAAAAGAGTTGTGGTAGGCAACACCACAGTAAACTGCAAGACCACATGGGTAGTGTCATGGTTTCCAGAGTCAGGGATGAGGAGTTTGTTCATAAGAAAACCTATTTGGTTTGAAAATCCAGAACCACTGGATCAAACGTGTGCAACTATAAAAATGACCAATCCACTTTTGTATCTGTTAAGTGAGCAGACATTTGCGGTGGCAGATAGTTATTGGATGTGTGGGGACAATATTCTACAAAATGAACTTCCACCACGATGGGTAGGCATGTGTGCCCTGGTAAGAATAAAAATGTATGTAGTCTTATTGTATGAAGGAGTGAGCGAGATGATTCAAGTGGAGGAAGCTTTAAATAAGCTTGAGAGAACAAGGAGAGGCCTGTGGTCTCCTGGAGTACCAGATGGGGTTGTGTTGAATGAAATTAATCAGCCCACTGGCGTTCCAAAGGAGTTCAGGGCCCAAAATGTAGTAGCAGCAAGGTTAACCTCCATCTTGCCATGGATAACAATTAACACAAACGTCAAATGGATTAATTACCTGTATCTAAATCAACAAAAATATATGAATTATACACATGCTGCATTCACGGCCATAGGCCAACAATTACACGCTGCAAGTATAATGACTTGGCAGAATAGACAGGTGTTGAATTGGTTGATGGCGGCCCAGGGTGGAGTCTGTAGTATGTTCGGTAAATTCTGTTGTACGTACATTCCAAATAATACCGCTACCGATGGAAGTTTTGCTGTTGTTATGGAAAAATTGGAAAAACTGAAAACTGAGCTTAAGGTGAACGCTGGCAGTGAGGGTCTTTCATGGGATTGGCTAGAGCTAAATTTAGGGAAATGGGGTGCCATTTTAGCCAAGGTAGCAGTATCTGTGGTAGTGGTACTAATTGTAATCTTCTTGTTGGCATGTTGCATTGGACCCTGTGTGACGAGATGGTGCCGAAGGACAATGGACAGACGAATGGACACAGAAATTGGCATACAAGGAGCAATGATGATGATGAATGGACAAGGCATACAGTCATCAGCCCTTTATCTGGATCCAGGATGCTACGAAGGACCGCAGCAGGAAGAACGGGAATTGATGGGAGCAGGGTAACACAAATGTGGGACGACAGTAAGGTTGAATAGAATGAGGAGTGGAGTTCGGAAGTCGGATGAATTATGAGTACACAGGAACGGAGACGAGAAAGGTTCCCGAACAAGGGAAGTGTGTGTACTATTAGTTAACAGTATTACCAAGATGTTTCAACATATAAGGGAATAGCTTCGTATAGTGTTCTGTAATAAAATGATAATATATGGTATTTGTTTAAAACAAAATCAATTACAAATAGGGAATACATTCACTATTTATAGAAATGTGTTGAAGAAGGTTAAACTTGTGCATGCTGATGGTTCATGAATAACAACAAGGAAACATAGCATTTCATGTGCCAAGAGGACGGCACTGGGCATGAGTTTTTCCATGAAAAATATCCGCAACATGGTTTTTTCACTCCTGCTAATGGCATGTTTCTAATTAAGAAGAATGTTTTGTATAACCAAGATATATCTAATGTATAGCCTACATATTTGTATATGTACCAAGTTATGTGTATGTTTAAGTATACTCATTCACTTTGTTCTGATAGATCACTAGTACATACCAAACACTAGTACATAGTCACGGTATAGATACGGATATGGATATAAATATCCAAAGGGAGGATATGTAGTGGAATATATACATTAAAAGTAATATATAATGTAATGTATATGTAATATGTAACTTTGTACTAGTGTCCTCGAGACCTGCATCTGTTGTCACTGGCGCTGAGAATAGGAGGCCTTTAACAGGGCGGCAGGAAGTGCAGTAGTAGGAAATCCAAACCACACCGGGTCCCAGTCACAATGGCTCGTTGGCCTTACAAACACACACACATACACTTTACGCACACTCTTTTACACACACGTACACACATGTACACACACACACACATAGACACACACACCCACACACACACACGCACACACATACACTTTATACATACTTTGACCAGTTATGTAATTAACAGGAAATATCAGAGAGACATTAAGACGCCAGTAAGACACACACACACACACACATAGACACACACATAGACACACACACACATAGACACACACATAGACACACACACACACACACACATAGACACACACACACACGTTGACACGTACACACACACACATTGACACACACACACACACACATAGACACACACACACACACACATAGACACACACATAGACACACACACACACACACACACATAGACACACACACACACACGTTGACACGTACACACACACACATTGACACGTACACACACACACGTTGACATACGGTCTTTTGCACCATATGCCGGTAAGCCTCTGATCAGCTATATGTAGGAACGGAGGGAGGCCTATAGGATACTATAATACTGTAGGGCTATAATTATGAACTATGCTATATTTAAGTAAATGGAACCTGTTGTGTGAACTAAGGTGCAATCACTAAGAGCAGACAGTCTGTCTCATTTGGATTTGATAACTACAATAGAAGGATATCACATACACGCACGCACACACACACACACATGAATTCACACACACTCACACCAGCATAAAGTCATTTGCACGCATTTTGCGCCCATTTTGGTAAACAACTTAAACACGTAAGTCTGACGCATGTCTGACGTAGGTTATGTGTCATATGGGGTATAAAAGAACAATGCTAGTTTAGGAATATAGGATTTTTGGCTATCTGATGTCCCTGATGATTTTGTCTTGCATTAAACCAGTCCTCCGCGGCAATTCCAATTGAATTCTGTGTCCGTCTCTCTATTGATAAGATATTGATTTATTGAGTATTAAGTATTGAGTCCAGCTTCTTTACTAACCCTCCATGTTCAGTATGATGCACGTCTACTAACCCTCCATGTTCAGTATGATAATTATTATTATTATATCTTTTTTATCATTCCATTTGGGCTGTGGGGGTGCTTGATGTCTGAAGGAGTCGACGGAAGGCTTCTTGTCCTCTGCAAAAGTATGCAATTGGTCCACTGATGGATACATCTTGATATTTGTCTAGTATAGTGTGTTCATTAGATGGGTGAAATCCCCTTTTGTCCTCCTCTGTGCCTGTTTTATTAGGCAGTTAGCCTCTGGTATGTGTGCCATTAGCGTTAGCTACGCTTCTAGGCCTCTTTTCTTTTGGAAAGAATGATAAAAGTATTCGACTAAGAGGTTGGCAGTCGACTACGGCTCCTTTCGATCGATTAGTTGACTATTCGACTAATAGGGGCCAGCCCTAACGTCTACTAACCCTCCATGTTCAGTATGATGCACGTCTACTAAGATAAGATAAGATAAGATATTCCTTTATTGATCCCCTTAGGGAAATGCAGGCATCATAGCAGCATGGGGGAGGGGAGGTACAGGCAGTAGAAGACATACAGGTACAGGTCACAGAATTATAGTACACTGGATAAGTAAACATTTTATAAAAAGGCACTGTAAACAATTATACAATATAATTAACCCTGGACATGCGCATTATGGGCAACAAGGTGCGAGATGAGGGTAAGTATGCCCTCTCAGTTGTATTTACCCTACAATAAATATAGTTATAATATATAATCTAATCATCTAAATCTAATATATAATAAAAAAAACTATGCTAACGAGAAATGCTAAATGCTAAATATATGCAATATATACTCTAATCTAATATATAATTAAAAAAAATATGCTGAATGCTAAAAAGCTAAATGCTAAATATATGATCTGATGAAGTATACAGTATTCACATAAGGTGCGGTATGCCTAAGGTAAGTATATTGTCCTTTTAGGTGGGAGTCAGCTACTGTTAGGTTCCTAGTAGTTGGATGTCTGGCAGCAGTCCCTGCCTACTGTAACCTTCCAAAGACAGCACCTCATACTGAATACACGATTGTCAATCTGAATATATCCCTTTTGTTCTTCATTTCTGTCAAGTTCACTTTTACTTGAAGATATGATGGTTTCTGAGAGAAGCGGCAATGGCAACCATGCGTCTGCTGAGCTATAAGTCCAGTCTTTCTCAGCTCTTTATACCTCAGTGCCGAGGTCTCTGCAAGGCAGCATCCCCAGCTCAGCTACCGGAAAACTTTATGAAAGTGTTTTCAATCATCGGCCTGTCATGCCTTTCCACTTCCATCCAGCCTGCAGTGCCCTTCCTTTCCTACTCTCTCTCTCTCTCTTTCTCTGATAACAGGAGTGGAGTCAGGTGTGCAGGAGCCTGGCTTCTGCCAGATCTTAGACACTTATATACAGATAGTTGTGTCTCTAGCCTGTTTTCGTTTGATCACTGTTCCGTCACTGTTGCCTGTGATTTGATTCCTGTCTTCCTGTGCCTGCAGTTCTGCTGCCTCTGCCTCTGCCTCTGTGCTCTTGTCCTCAACCTACCCTACCCTGCCGTGCCACCAAGCCCCTCCTCTACCTACCCTGCCCCGCCTCCAAGCCCCCCCTCTACCGACCCTGCCGTGCCACCAAGCCCCTCCTCTACCTACCCTGCCACGCCTCCAAGCCCCTCCTCTACCTACCCTGCCCCGCCTCCAAGCCCCTCCTCTACCTACCCCGCCCTGCCTCCAAGCCCAAGCCCCTCCTCTACCTACCCTACCCTGCCTCCAAGCCCTTCCTCTACCTACCCTGCCCTGCCTCCAAGCCCCTCCTCAACCTACCCTGCCCCGCCTCCAAGCCCCTCCGCTACCTACCCCGCCCTGCCTCCAAGCCCCTCCTCTACCTACCCTACCCTGCCCTGCCTCCAAGCCCAAGCCCCTCCTCTACCTACCCTGCCCGTCCTCCAAGCCCAAGCCCCTCCTCTACCCCCCTCTCCCGCGCGGCCCCTCGTCCTAGCTCTCTCATGCTGAAACTTTCCCCCTGACTCTCCTCGTCCCAATAGGCCCCCCAGCCCAAACTTCACCCCCCCTCCCCAAGTCGGCACTAATAGATACACCCATCTCTGGTTTTCTCCTATACCTGCCTCAGTTTTTGTGCTCGGCTCTTGGGTTCATCTGTTAGCTGTGACAGTTCGGGATTCGTTGGGCTTACAGGAGATTAGTCTGGAGAGCAGCGGGGAACAGCAATTAAACTCCAACATCTTTCTTTCTTTCTTTCTTTCTTTCTTTCTTTCTTTCTTTCTTTCTTTCTTTCTTTCTTTCTTTCTTTCTTTCTTTCTTTCTTTCTTTCTTTCTTTCTTTCTTTCTTTCTTTCTTTCTTTCTTTCTCTTTCATTCTCTTTCTCTCTTTCTTTCTTTCTATCTCTCTCTCTCTTTCTCTCCCTCTCTCTCTCTTGCTCTCCCCCTCCCTCTCTTTTCCTTTTTAATTCAATTCAATTCAATGCAATTCGAAGGCTTTATTGGCATGAGTGTTTCAAGGACAATTTTGGCAAAGCACAATTTACTATCTCCCCTCTCTCTCTTTCTCTACCTCCCTCTCTCTATCATATCTATCATCTCTACCCTCTCTCTCTCTCTTTCTCTACCCCCCTCTCTCTATCATCTCTACCCTCTCTCTCTCTCTTTCTCTACACCTCTCTCTCTATCATCTCTACCCTCTCCCTCTCTCTCTACCCCCTCTCTCTATCATCTCTACCCTCTCTCTCTTTCTCTACCCCCCTCTCTCTATCATCTCTACCCTCTCTCTCTCTTTCTCTACACCCCTCTCTCTATAATCTCTACCCTCTCTCTCTCTTTCTCTACCCCCCTATCTCTATCATCTCTACCCTCTCCCTCTTTCTCTACCCCCTCTCTCTCTACACCTCTCGCTCTATCATCTCTAATCCCCCCTTCTCTCTCTCTTTCTCTACCACCTCTCTCTATCATCTCTACCCTCTCTCTCTCTTTCTCTACCCCCCCTCTCCTTGCTTACATCCTGTACTCACACGACCCACAGGTTACTATGGAAACTGCCTCTCTCCCTCTCTCTCTCTCTCGCTCTCTCTCCCTCTCTTGTTCTGGGTTCTGTCTTTCACATCCTCGTTCTCTCAGCCTCTCGCTCCACAATTCTCCTCTCCTCTCTTCTCCCTCTTCCCTCCTTTTCTCTCCCCCACCTTCTGTCTCCCCCCACTGTCTCTCTCTGACTTCCTTACCAGGTATATTACCATCTATCTCTCTCTCTCATCCCCCCTTCTCTCCCTCTCTCTCTCCCTTCTCTTTCTCTCTCTTTCTCTCTCCCTCTCTCTCCCTCTCTCTCCCTATCTCTCTCCTCTCTCTCCCTCTCTCTACCCCCCCTCTCTCTCTCTCCCCTACCCGCTACTCTCCCCGTCACTCCTCTGAGTTCTGCTGTTTCCAACATGAAACCAAATGTCATGTTTGAGTTTCTCTCTCCAGAGAAAGAGAGAAAGAGAGAGAGAGAGAGAGAGAGCTGAACAGACGCAACAACGTCAGCTGAAAACACTTGACCACACACACACGCACGCGCACACACACACACACACACACACACACACACACACACACACTAGGGTGACCAGATGCAAAAAGTCCAAAAGTGGGACAACAGTAAGATTTTGGTGGGACAAAGTGGGACAACAGTACGATTTTGGTGGGACAAAGTGGGACAGATAGATAATGTAATTTTTTGTATTAGAATAACTGCCATGGTCTTCACTGAATAGATTTAAATCAAAGGTTAAAGGTTAAATCAAAATAAATACAAATTAAATACCACCTAACATCTGTTTTAAATATTCAAACGTCATCACTTGACAGGAATGTCTTGTGTTTGATATTCCCTGTTAACACAGAACTAGGGAAAACAGTGTAGTATAATACAAAAATAATAATACAAATAAATTGTGTTTCTATATTAGAATAACTGCCATGGTCTTCACCGAATAGATTTAAATCAAAGGTTAAAGGTTACCACAGTCGGCTGACCTGTATGAATGGGAGTGTTGTACTGTGTGATAGACACTTGTTATCTCAGCTGCAGTGACCTTGTCCGTCTGGCTATCATTGTTTGGTTTAAAAAGAAACGTTTCCATAGATCTGGATGTTTCTTTTTGGTGAGCCACTTTCAAGTGAGACTCACGTCCACTGTGGCGCTTCAAGTTGTATTCTCCTCCATGCGCAATTGAAAACGAACTATGACACAAAACACAGAAAGCCTGCTGCGGATTGCCTGCCATCTGCCTCACCCAGTCATGTGTCGTTTGCCAGTCTTGGTTGTAACTGCAGGTCCGTTTCTTTTTACTGCTTTCCATCTTGAACTAGTTCGCTTGTAATGTTGTTGTGTTTTTTTTGACCAATCAGATTTGCGATATGAGGTAGCGTCACGACTCAGTCTCAGTCACGTCACAAGCAGGCAAGCAGCACGCTAAAGTACTATAACCAATCAGAGCAATATGTGTGGACAAGAGGCGGGTTGCTACGTTTACTGTCTGTAGGGAGGGGCTTTTAGACGCATGTTTTTTTTGACTTCGAAAAGAGGGACATCCTCTCAATATGAGGGACGCAGGACATTTGGTCAAATGGTGGGACAGTACAACCAAAAGGGGGACACCTGGTCACCCTAACACACACACACACACACACACACACACACACACACACAGACACTAGCATACACACACACACACACACAGACACACACAGACACTAGCATACACATACATGCACATGCATTCATATGGATACATACTATACAGACACCCACAAAAACACACATCCAGACGCACATACACATACACACAAAAATGTATTAGTGCCTGTAGACACTGGCAGTCGCTGGAGAGTTAGAGGATGATCGAAAGGACTGTGACATTTTAAGAGAGAGAGAGAGAGAGAGAGAGGGGGGCCAGCATTCAGCTCCAGGTGAGAGAGATGTGTGCGTGCTATCCGACGAGAGCAAAAGTCTATGTATAAACAGTGGACTGTCACGCTCTCCAGTAGCCTTCTGCAGGAGGGAAGCAGGAAGTCACGCTTAGCACGCTTAGGATCCTGGAGTGTCTCCAGTAGCGTCTTTACTCTGCCAGAGGCGAGCCATTCTGTTCTGGAACATTCTCAAAATAACTACTCCGATGTATAGCATCTTTGGGCGGTAGTACACGGCGTAACATATCTCTGCAATGACTCTGTATAATATAGTATGGAATCTCACAGCTCGGTGGGTGGGATATGTGCTTTTCATGCCACATTAATCTGGCGACTACATCAAAGTGGTCCGCTGATTTATTTCACGAGTGGGAACCACCGCCCTGTCTTCCTCAGGTGCTTTAGTGTGGGCGGGACGTACCCATCATGTAGACACACCATCCCAGCAGAGGGAAAGAATCATTAGCATAGATTTGCATTGGCGTTACACCTCCACGCAAACTATGTGTATTTTATGTAGTAATTTCCCTTCCTCCTCTCTCTCTCTCTCTCTCTCTCTCTCTCTCTCTCTCTCTCTCTCTCTCTCTCTCTCTCTCTCTCTCTTTCTCTCTCTCTCTCTCTCTCTCTCTCTCTCTCTCTCTCTCTCTCTCTCTCTCTCTCTCTCTCTCTCTCTCTGTACCCCCTCCCTCTCACTTTTCTCAGTACAGCTGGTGGATGGTGGCTGGGAGCTCTGCTTGTGACAGTTTCTTGTATCTCTACCCGAGGCTGCTTCTTCTCATTGACCCATACACAGAGAGAGAGGGCACCAGAAAAAGAGAGAGAGAGAGAGAGAGAGAGAGAGAGAGAGAGAGAGAGAGAGAGAGAGAGAGAGAGAGAGAGAGAGAGAGAGAGAGTAGGTGGTTGTGAGCACATGGGAACATGTGTTTGAGAGAGAAAGGGAGGGACAGAGCTTTGTGTGTGTGTGTCGTTTCCTTTATTGGACTTGTCTCGTAAAGTATAGTATTATCTTAACAGTACAGTGCTCTGCTGTTGTTTTGATCTAAGTTGCTGGTTACGTTACTGTGAAGTGCCACAGAACAACAGTGACCCTTTTGGAAATTGACATCCTGTTCTCTCTCTGTCCCTTGTATGATATAATACATTAAGCATTATAAAGGCTTTTTGTATTCTTTTATAACCTGTATTAATTAATGTTATGCTACAGTTAATGGAATATGCAGTCAGAATGGAAACAGAGGCAGGGGGGTGCTCCAGTCTCCGTTAGAGTAAGTCAAAATGATGGGGGCCTCTGGGCTGAACAAGAATGTGTAGGGAGGTGAGCACTGAGCTCACAGCACTAACCTAGACAGAGCAGCCTGCAAAATTAACCCTTGCCTGTCTTGAAGAGAGAGGAGGAAGAGAGTGCCATCATAACACTTTAAAAACCACATGTATGTATTATTATGATTATGATATAAATGATTATGTATCTGTATATGTATATATAGGCGTGTTAGACTATTCATGCAAGAAGTGTATGTCATGTATTGTACACAGGGCATTTGCTTGCAAATGCTTGCATTTGCATTTGCTTGCATTTGCTCAATACTAGCTGGACCCCAGAGGAATGTGTAGAGACCTTGGGGCCTCTGCTCCAGCTAGAAACAGATAACAGACAGAGGGTTTTTCCCAAAAAACGTGACCGTTGCTTCCCCGGTTGCTGTAGCAACTAGAAGGGGGGGGGAGTTCATCCTTGCTGAATTATGTGTTGATTGGATGGTAGAAGTGACATCACTGTTTTTGGACCAATAGCAACAAGGTATTGAGTCCGTATATTGAGCTTGCTGGATCCCAGATCAGATTTTACAGAGTTTTTGAGATGCAGGATTTTGCTTGCAGACACCAGCCGTGTTAGGCTATTGCTATCTTAGAGATGAGATGTTTTGTTTATATAATCTTTTAAACTGTATTGGACATTTCCAATACAGTCTTTTTTTGTAACTTGAAATAAAGATGACTTCTTATAATTATCCATTGAGTTCTTGGACTGATTCCTGCCAGCAATGCCAGCAATACCGGCCGCGCCCTGACATTTCTTGAAGGTGACTATATGTACTGGCAGCATGTACTACAGATTGAATCAATTGCTGGTTAATGCTTTTCTTTTTTTTTTAAACTTTATTTTTTAGCGTTTATCGCTTTTCTGGTCAAGCATGACCGACAGTCGTAGGGTGAAACGGGAGAGAGAGCAGGGGGAGACATTCGGCAAATGACGGCGAGTCCGGGAATCGAACTCGGAGTCAACCAGATCCGTGACGCAGCACGGAGTCCCGCGACGCAGCGCGGTAACATGGTGTGCTACTGGAGCACCCGGTTAATGCTTTTCAGCTAAAGTTATATATTATATATATATATGCTAGTGGCAGTAGTAAAACTTATTAAACGGTGAAGTAATATCACCAAGCTTGCAAATAATGATTACGTGTTAGTACGCTAATATGGGTTCTTTCGTAAATTGATGATGATAACAATGATAATAAGGATATTATTGTTATTATAGGCAATAAGAGTTCTCCTAGACATACATTCGGTTTATTACAAACAGGAAGAGGTTAACAACTCTTCTATGCTTACATTTCATATCAACTGGATATAACTAAACCAGTGACTATGAAGTAAGCTTGACAGAAATAGTAATTGACTCGAGAACTTGACGAGTTTAGCACCTCGCTGGGGGATATCGAGCGGCCACAGGCTTCTATCTCGAGTAGGTGATTGAGATAGATAGAGACTGCCTGTAGCTCTTATCATGGCGTCCCTGCGTTTGGGCTGAAATCGGTAAAGGATAAACAGCCAAATAGAATAAAATAAACTAGAAATATTGAAAATGGAGAACCGGGAAATGAACAGACTACAAAAGCGAGTTTAAACCTTAATTGAAGGTGCTCTTATTAGCACCTAGGGAGCTAAAACCTTCCGCTTTAGAATACACTAGACAAAGGATATTGATCTGTATAGCCCTCGGTGGAAAGCAGTGGCAAATTAAAAGGCAAATTCTGCGTAGTGGGGGCATTGCTGGTGGAGCGGTTGAAGCCGCAAAATTGGATTAAAGACAAGAGAATCCTCTCTAATGACACTGAAGCCAGACGAGAGCTAACTAGCCCACCATCGGCTAACGAGCCAGTGCTAACAGGAAGTGAACTGGCCCTAGCCAGACGAGAGCTAACTAGCTCACCATCGGCTAACGAGCCAGTGCTAACAGGAAATTAACTGGCCCTAGCCAGACAAAAGCTAACTAGCTCACCATCGGCTAACGAGCCAGTGCTAACAGGAAATGAACTGGCCCTAGCCAGACCAAAGCTAACTAGCTCACCATCGGCTAACGAGCCAGTGCTAACACAAATGAACTGGCCCTAGCCAGACAAAAGCTAACTAGCTCACCATCGGCTAACGAGCCAGTGCTAACAGGAAATTAACTGGCCCTAGCCAGACCAAAGCTAACTAGCTCACCATCGGCTAATGAGCCAGTGCTAACACAAATTAACTGGCCCTAGCCAGACAAAAGCTAACTAGCTCACCATCGACTAACGAGCCAGTGCTAACAGGAAATGAACTGGCCCTAGCCAGACAAAAGCTAACTAGCTCACCACCGGCTAACAAGCTGGTGCTAACAGGAGGCTACCTAGCCATTGCTACCATTGCTAAGAGGAGGCTACCTAGCCATTGCTACCATTGCTAAGAGGATGGCTACCTAGCCATTGCTACCATTGCTAAGAGGATGGCTACCTAGCCATTGCTACCATTGCTAAGAGGAGGCTACCTAGCCACAAGTGAATTGAATGCTAACTGAAGGCTACCAAAACGGAGCCCACAGGAACGCAGGCTAATTAGCCAAAAGCGAATTGAATGCTAACTGAAGGCGACCAAAACGGAGCCCACAGGAACGCAGGCTAACTAGCCACAAGTGAATTGAATGCTAACTGAAGGCGACCAAAACGGAGCCCACAGAAATGCAGGCTAACTAGCCAAAAGTGAATTGAATGCTAACTGAAGGCGACCAAAACGGAGCCCACAGGAACGCAGGCTAACTAGCCACAAGTGAATCGAATGCTAACTGAAGGCGACCAAAACGGAGCCCACAGGAATGCAGGCTAACTAGCCACAAGTGAATTGAATGCTAACTGAAGGCGACCAAAACGGAGCCCACAGGAACGCAGGCTAACTAGCCAAAAGTGAATTGAATGCTAACTGAAGGCGACCAAAACGGATCCCACAGGAACTCAGGCTAATTAGCCACAAGTGAATTGAATGCTAACTGAAGGCTACCAAAACGGAGCCCACAGGAACTCAGGCTAATTAGCCACAAGTGAATTGAATGCTAACTGAAGGCTACCAAAACGGAGCCCACAGGAACTCAGGCTAATTAGCCACAAGTGAATTGAATGCTAACTGAAGGCTACCAAAACGGAGCCCACAGGAACGCAGGCTAACTAGCCACAAGTGAATCGAATGCTAACTGAAGGCTACCAAAACAGAGCCCACAGGAACTCAGGCTAATTAGCCACAAGTGAATTGAATGCTAACTGAAGGCTACCAAAACGGAGCCCACAGGAACTCAGGCTAATTAGCCACAAGTGAATTGAATGCTAACTGAAGGCTACCAAAACGGAGCCCACAGGAACTCAGGCTAATTAGCCACAAGTGAATTGAATGCTAACTGAAGGCTACCAAAACGGAGCCCACAGGAACTCAGGCTAATTAGCCACAAGTGAATTGAATGCTAACTAAAGGCTACCAAAACGGAGCCCACAGGAACTCAGGCTAATTAGCCACAAGTGAATTGAATGCTAACTGAAGGCTACCAAAACGGAGCCCACAAGAACTCAGGCTAACTAGCCACAAGTGAATCGAATGCTAACTGAAGGCTACCTAGCCGGAGCCCACAGGAACGCAGGCTACATAGCTGAAGTGAACAGCAGACGCTAGCTCAGAAGAAGCTGGCGCCGAAGATGCTAGCTCATAAGAAGCTGGCGCAGCAGACGCTAGCTCAGAAGAAGCTGGCGCAGAAGATGCTAGCTCAAAAGAAGCTGGCGCAGAAGATGCTGGCGCAGCAGATGCTAGCTCAGGAGAAGTTGGCACAGGTAGCTCAGGAGAAGCTGGCGCAGCAGATGCTAGCTCATGAGAAGCTGGCGCAGCAGATGCTCGCTCAGGAGATGCAAGCACAAGAGACGCTAGCTCGCATGTTGAGACATCTCAAAGGACTAGAGATCCCCGAAAGGGCCTCAATGGCCCAAATGATGGAAATAGAAGTAAGGACCCCCGGTCAAGTTCCAGGGGAAAACATGGTGGAGAAACTAATACCACAGGTGCGAGACGGGAGCCTGTCTCTCACTGATACGTGGAGCACCTATGCAAGGATCAGGCTTACTGCTTGAAAAACTATTCATAGGTGTCCCAGGGGGTAACCTACTGGCAGCCAAATGCGCAGTATGGTCACGAGACCAGTTACGTACCAAATGTAGGTTGTATGATCAAGTCAAAATGCTTTTTCACAACCAACACAACAAGGGGGAAAGGAAAGGGGAGAACCCGCGAGATGAGAAGGCTCAACTCCGGCCTCCCAAAGCCCAGCAACAGCCACCAGCTAAGGCTAGAACAAGGAAAACGGAGTCTTCCGACATCAAATCCCTCTCTGCAGACGATTGGGGGGCACTAACCCCAGAACAGCAAGCAGAGATGAGGGCAAAAAGGGAGGAACTCAAAGCCCGGAAGGAAAAACATCAATAGTATCCTTACCTTCTGGGGCCCTGACACATGACACTCAAGCAAGTGCACACTGCACTTGACATTCAGCTCATCTGTCGAGAGGAATAATATATAGTGTTATTGTCATTTAGGAAGAAACATGACATAGAATACTATATTCATTTTGTATACATTTTAAGTATACTATGTAAAGATGTCTGTCTTTTCTCTAAAACCAGAGTAAAGAGGACGAAAGAATTTGTAATCTATTTCATTCAAAAGGGATTACCTGACAGTAACTATTTTGGTAGGTTAGCAACCGTACCAACCATATCAGCTGCATGAGATGTACACTCACCGGCGCCTATGGATAAAAATTAGGCGGCCAAGTCACTGGTTTATAGGTCTGTCAAAACGGATCGGAGGTTCTGGGGCTTAGAACATCCGAGAGTTGGGCTGTATACTAATTGAATAGGTATTAACAGCCGAAAGAATATGAACTGAAATAACTGCTGTCAGGTGCCTCTGGAGTAAAATAATACTTACTACAGTCACTTGAACTTGGAGTAACATAATGCTTACTTAGAGTCAAAACTTAAGTAGAAAACTACTTGTGAATAGCAGGCCAAGGGAGCCTTAAAGACAAAGGCCAAGGGAGCTTTAAAGTCACTTAAACTTGAAGTAACATAATGCTTACTTAGAGTTTAGAAGGCCGAGGGAGCCTTACAGTCACTTGAACTTGGAGTAACATGTTATGGTGTGTAACCGACCCCAATCGCACAACACAAGACAGGTATGAGAGTAAGCCAAAACAGGGCAAATCTTTATTATAGAACAAAAAGCGGCACAGTCCCTTTAAGGGAAAACACAAAAACAACTAGAGTCAAGGAAATCTGGAAAATGCGGCACTGTGCCTTTAAGAGGCGAACAGGCTAAGGGACTAAGGCTAAGGGCCAGGGCTAAGGACCAGGGCTAAGTGTCAGGGCCAGGAACAGGGGCACTGGAGAGGGGGACAGGGACAGAGGCCCGGAGAGGCGGGCTGGAGACAGGGACAGAGAACAGGGTTAAGGCCTTGGACAGGGCGAGGGCCAGAGCTGCTTACAGGGATGAGGACAAGGTTCCGACGGCGGAGGCCTGGCACGGGGACAGGGGCCCGATGGCGGAGCCTGGCACGGAGATCCTCCTCCTCCTCTTCGGATGCTGCAGACGGGCAGCGCAGAAACAAAGGGGGTCCCAGGGGACCGGGATGGGAACACGCCGTCCTCCTGTGGAATACTAGGGAGCGACGATGAGCCTGGGTCCAAGGGGAACGGGATGGGCACATGCCGTCCTCCCGTGGAATACTAGGGAGCGACGATGAGCCTCACCCCCAGGAACGAGGATCACGAAGAGACGCCTTCCTCCCGTGGAATCGGGAGCGATGACGAGCCGGCTTGACGTCTGGAGTGGGAACACTGGAAAACCTCCCGTAGAGAATTAGAGAGCGAAGACGGTGTCCCACTCCAGGCAAACGGCGACAGGTGGTGATGGCTGGCACGTCGTCTCACGCCGGAGACGCGGCAGGTGATGGTAACGTACAGGATGGTAACGTACAGAACTCCATGAACACAGAGTGTACACAGATACAGATACAGAACGAACACAGAGTCCAGAACACAGAACGACCCGACAAGGACTGGAGGGGAGTCTGCAACCTATGTACTCTCCCGAGGTGATTGCAAACTCCCAACAGGTGCGTGAAGGTAGAGGATCAAGGATGTCCAAGTGTGGGGGCTGGTGAAGAGTAGAGGAGAGTAAATCATCGCAAGGGTGGGGGCTGGTGAAGAGTAGAGGAGAGTAGACAGGGAAAACACAGGAAAAAGGTCCAGGGACAGGCGAATCCTCACAGTACCTCCCCCTCCACGGGAGCCACCGGGCGACCCAAAAAATCAGACAGCGAGGCAGGGGACATGACAAAGCAACAAAAAAAAAACTGGCCCATGCTAGCAGGGGAAGCTACACCTAAAGTGGGGCTAGCAGAGGGACTGGGTAGCTGCCAGAGCATTGCTAGCTACAGGGCCTATGCTAGCTGTACTGCTACATTAGCATAGAGGCTGCGCTAGCTGCCGGAGCTAGGCTAGCAGACAGGCCTGGACTAGCAAAGGAGAACAAGCTAGCTGGAAGGACAGTCCTAGCTGTGGGGAAACAGGGTAGCTAACAGGGGAGCTAACGAGGCTAACAGGGGAGTCAACAGGGGAACTAACAGGGGAACTAACAGGGGAACTAGAGGGAGCTAGAGGGAGCTAGAGTGGGTTAGAGGGAACTAGAGGGAACTAACAGGGGCTAACTCACATACACTGTCTGTGCTGGCTGGGGTCGTCGACTGGTCGGGTCGTACTGTTATGGTTTGTAACCGACCCCAATCGCACAACACAAGACAGGTATGAGAGTAAGCCAAAACAGGGCAAATCTTTATTATAGAACAAAAAGCGGCACAGTCCCTTTAAGGGAAAACACAAAAACAACTAGAGTCAAGGAAATCTGGAAAATGCGGCACTGTGCCTTTAAGAGGCGAACAGGCTAAGGGACTAAGGCTAAGGGCCAGGGCTAAGGACCAGGGCTAAGTGGCAGGGCCAGGAACAGGGGCACTGGAGAGGGGGACAGGGACAGAGGCCCGGAGAGGCGGGCTGGAGACAGGGACAGAGAACAGGGTTAAGGCCTTGGACAGGGCGAGGGCCAGAGCTGCTTACAGGGATGAGGACAAGGTTCCGACGGCGGAGGCCTGGCACGGGGACAGGGGCCCGACGGCGGAGCCTGGCACGGAGATCCTCCTCCTCCTCTTCGGATGCTGCAGACGGGCAGCGCAGAAACAAAGGGGGTCCCAGGGGACCGGGATGGGAACACGGCGTCCTCCCGTGGAATACTAGGGAGTGACGACGAGCCTGGGTCCAAGGGGAACGGGATGGGCACACGCCGTCCTCCCGTGGAATACTAGGGAGCGACGACGAGCCTCACCCCCAGGAACGAGGATCACGAAGAGACGCCTTCCTCCCGTGGAATCGGGAGTGATGACGAGCCGGCTTGATGTCTGGAGTGGGAACACTGGAAAACCTCCCGTAGAGAATTAGAGAGCGAAGACGGTGTCCCACTCCAGGCAAACGGCGACAGGTGGTGATGGCTGGCACGTCGTCTCACGCCGGAGACGCGGCAGGTGATGGTAACGTACAGGATGGTAACGTACAGAACTCCATGAACACAGAGTGTACACAGATACAGATACAGAACGAACACAGAGTCCAGAACACAGAACGACCCGACAAGGACTGGAGGGGAGTCTGCAACCTATGTACTCTCCCGAGGTGATTGCAAACTCCCAACAGGTGCGTGAAGGTAGAGGATCAAGGATGTCCAAGGGTGGGGGCTGGTGAAGAGTAGAGGAGAGTAAATCATCGCAAGGGTGGGGGCTGGTGAAGAGTAGAGGAGAGTAGACAGGGAAAACACAGGAAAAAGTTCCAGGGACAGGCGAATCCTCACATAACATAATGCTTACTTGGAGTCAAAACTGAAAACTACTTGCGACTAGCAGGCCGAGGGAACCTTAAAGTCCAAGGCCGAGGGAGCCTTAAAGTCACTTGAACTTGAAGTAACATAATGCTTACTTAGTCAAAACTTAAGTAGGGGAGCTCCAGTAGCTCACCGCATATCTCGGCGCTATTTCAGCGTCGGGGAAAACCGTGCTGCGTCACGGATCTGGTGGACTCCGAGTTCGATTCCCGGACCCACCGTCATTTATCAGAATGTTTTCCCCTGATCTATATCCCGTTTCACCCTGTATCTGTCGGTCATGCTTGACCAGAAAAGCGATAAACGCTAAAAAATAAAGTAAAAAAAAAAAAAAAACGTAAGTAGAAAACGACTTGCGACTAGCAGGCCGAGGGAACCTTAAAGTCCAGGGCCAAGGGAGCCTTAAAGTCAAAGGCAGAGAGAGCTTCAAACAGTCACTTGAACTTGGAGTAACATAATCCTTACTTGGAGTCAAAACTGAAAACTACTTGCGACTAGCAGGCCGAGGGAACCTTAAAGTCCAAGGCCAAGGGAGCTTTAAAGTCACTTAAACTTGAAGTAACATAATGCTTACTTAGAGTTTAGCAGGCCGAGGGAGCCTTACAGTCACTTGAACTTGGAGTAACATAATGCTTACTTGGAGTCAAAACTGAAAACTACTTGCGACTAGCAGGCCGAGGGAACCTTAAAGTCCAAGGCCGAGGGAGCCTTAAAGTCACTTGAACTTGAAGTAACATAATGCTTACTTAGTCAAAACTTAAGTAGAAAACGACTTGCGACTAGCAGGCCGAGGGAACCTTAAAGTCCAGGGCCAAGGGAGCCTTAAAGTCAAAGGCCGAGGGAGCTTTAAACAGTCACTTGAACTTGGAGTAACATAATGCTTACTTGGAGTCAAAACTGAAAACTACTTGCGACTAGCAGGCCGAGGGAACCTTAAAGTCCAAGGCCGAGGGAGCCTTAAAGTCACTTGAACTTGAAGTAACATAATGCTTACTTAGTCAAAACTTAAGTAGAAAACGACTTGCGACTAGCAGGCCGAGGGAACCTTAAAGTCCAGGGCCAAGGGAGCCTTAAAGTCAAAGGCCGAGGGAGCTTTAAACAGTCACTTGAACTTGGAGTAACATAATGCTTACTTGGAGTCAAAACTGAAAACTACTTGCGACTAGCAGGCCGAGGGAACCTTAAAGTCCAAGGCTGAGGGAGCTTTAAAGTCACTTAAACTTGAAGTAACATAATGCTTACTTAGAGTCAGAACTTAAGTAGAAAACAGGTAACAGGTCACCTGAACTAGAAGTAACCTAATGTTTACTTAAAGTCAGAATAAGTCCTGCATAAGTCCTGCTACTGTGACGGAAGTGGAACCAGCGTAATCATACAGGCTGGTGTTATCAGCAGGAGCTGAGTCTACAAGAGGCTACATAGCCTGAATCTACAAGAGGCTACCTAGCCTGAGTCTACAGCAGGCTAACTAGCCAGAGCTAACACCAGACATAACAGTCACTAACTACCCAGTCTGGACCGAGTCAAGCACAACACAGGGTTGTGCAAGAAGGAAGTGGACGGAAACAATCACGGAATTGGAACAAATGGGCGTATTGACTATGTTGGACTCTGCTCTAACAAATACCCCTGCGATGGGAGTCCCCAAACCCGATGGATCATGGAGATTAGTGCACAACCTAATTGCCCTGAATGCAAGAACTTGCTCAGATACCAGGACAATGATAAACATAGCACAAACAACCAGGAATCTGCCCAACAAACGTTGGAAGTCTAGCATTGATTTGGCTAATGGATTCTGGTCAGTACCTATCGACCCCCTATCCACCCAAAAGACGGCGTTCACCTGGAACGAGCTGTCTTATGGATGGACAGTATTACCACAAGGGTATAAGAACTCTCCGAATGTGTTCCAAGGAGTCATAGAGGACATTCTGAAAGGTCTGGACGTCACCATATACATCGATGACATCCAAACTGAAAGGCAAATCTCTCAAGGGAAAAAACCCTAGGAATAGGAACATCCCCATAGAGGAAGCGGATACCCTGGCCCAAAAACTACTTAAGGTCGGAGGGCTACACCTCAAAAGACTGGCCTTAGTCATGCCCACGGCCTGGGAAGACAAAGGCACGGTGAGAGTACCGAAGGACGAGGTTACTCACATGATCAGACAGGTACATGATAACCTTGGACATGTCGGAAGTAAGAGGATGTTGGTATACCTGAGAACCAACAACATTCTCATACCTAAAGCCAAACAAAGAGCGAGAACAGTCCGAAAGGCCTGTGAACAATGTGCGATGGTAAGGGGGACAAAACCTGAACCAGTGCCACCGGGACGAATAGCAGTATCTGAAAGCAGGACTGAAACTACTGGAGGAAGCGGGTGTAATGGCCCAATACTCTGTACCCTACCAGCCCAATACGAACGGGGTGGCAGAGAGAGCTGTACGCTCTATAAAGGATCAGATGATCAAAGTGAATATGTTGCGATCCTGGAATGAACCGACCTCCCTCCTTAGGATACACCAAGGAGACCGACAGTACAGTTCGGACCGGAAGGACCAGAACCTGCCCTATCTCGGGCCAGGAGCATTCTTAGATGGGGGGGCTGTCCCCCGGAGTCAGTGGACGACGCAGCAAATAGCAAACAGGAATATACTGACCCAGATCAGAACTCAGAAATGGAGGAAGACCGGGATAGGTCAAGCTCCAGAGCATCCTCAAGGTCCTCATCTAGATCAAGATCTAGGGAGAGAGTTCGGTACCCAAGGGACGAACCTCCTAGACCGAACAAGAGAGCTAAGCAGGCCAAACTGAGACCTATCAGCAAGGGGCCTTCTCTGAAAGCTCTCCTGGAGCTCAGGATTGGAGGAGAATGGGCAGGCGATGACACAGGGGATATTATGCCCGCATATCCTGTGACATGGAGACAGAGAGACATCGGCCTGGACCCAGGTTACAGGGCGACGAGAGCCCTGAATGGACCTGAAAGAGAGAAAAGAAGTGAGTCCTTTGTGGACTGTATCTGTGATGTCCTGCGTGGCCTACGGACAGGGTCACACGACCAGGCCAACCACACTTCAATAAGAGGACTGCTACTACAATTATCGGGGACCCGTGGGGTCGCCCGAGAAGTGACAATTCGACCTACCTCAAACTACGGGAGATATCCAAGAAGTCAGAGGGGGTGACAATAAGAACTATGACATTGTGTTCTTCAGACGACAACACCTGGGTGCATTGGCCGGGAACAACAGATGCAAGTCTTCCCGCCGGATACCAAGCAACAACGTGGCCCCTATCCTGTCGGGCCGTCCAGCCAGGGAACAACGGATGCAAGTCTTCCCGCCGGCTACCAGGGTAACAGGGAACCAAGATGACAGAGGGGGTGTGGAGAGTCACAGCCACGTGACCCCGCAATCGCCATCTTGTCCCCCAGTACAGACGCTATTAAGACAATGGAAAATGACCGACCAGGATGACAGAGGGGGTGTGAAGTGCCACAGAACAACAGTGACCCTTTTGGAAATTGACATCCTCTCTCTGTCCCTTGTATGATATAATACATTAAGCATTATAAAGGCTTTTTGTATTCTTTTATAACCTGTATTAATTAATGTTATGCTACAGTTAATGGAATATGCAGTCAGAATGGAAACAGAGGCAGGGGGGTGCTCCAGTCTCCGTTAGAGTAAGTCAAAATGATGGGGGCCTCTGGGCTGAACAAGAATGTGTAGGGAGGTGAGCACTGAGCTCACAGCACTAACCTAGACAGAGCAGCCTGCAAAATTAACCCTTGCCTGTGTAACAGAGCTACCGCAGTATATCCACAGTCACAGGTACAAGTAGTGACGTGGCTGTGGATGGTAAGCGGTACTGCAAGTAAAACTCACTCCCCAGAGGCATCCAGACCCGGAAACAAGAAGTGAATTCACTTCTTGCTTAGTGGTCTGTGATGCCGCCCGCGATGCAGGCGTCCGGGATTCAACTCCCACTCAGGGCGATCCCTTAACAGGGGTCGAATCGACTAAACACACAACGCAGACAAGATCACACCGGCTACATGTGGTGCGGTTAGACCCGGATGCCCTGGGTGGAGTGAGTTTAGGGGGGTGAGTGTAACAGAGGTACCGCAGTATATCCACAGTCACGGGTACAAGTAGTGACGTGGCTGTGGATGGTAAGCGGTACTGCAAGTAAAACTCACTCCCCAGAGGCATCCAGACCCGGAAACAAGAAGTGAATTCACTTCTTGCTTAGTGGTCTGTGATGCCGCCCGCGATGCGGGCGTCCGGGGTTCAACTCCCACTCAGGGCGATCCCTTAACAGGGGTCGAATCGACTAAACACACAACGCAGACAAGATCACACCGGCTACACCTGTCTTGAAGAGAGAGGAGGAAGAGAGTGCCATCATAACACTTTAAAAACCACATGTATGATGTATTATTATGATTATGATATAAATGATTATGTATATATATCTGTATTTGTATATATAGGTGTGTTAGACTATTCATGCAAGAAGTGTATGTCATGTATTGTACACAGGGCATTTGCTTGCAAATGCTTGCATTTGCATTTGCTTGCATTTGCTCAATACTAGCTGGACCCCAGAGGAATGTGTAGAGACCTTGGGGCCTCTGCTCCAGCTAGAAACAGATAACAGACCGAGGGTTTTTCCCAAAAAATGTGACCCGTTGCTTCCCTGGTTGCTGTAGCAACTAGAAGGGGGGGGGGGGGAGTTCATCCTTGCTGAATTATGTGTTGATTGGATGGTAGAAGTGACATCATTTTGGACCAATAGCAACAAGGTATTGAGTCCGTATATAAGGACCAGCTCGCTGGATCCCAGATCAGATTTTACAGAGTTTTTGAGATGTAGGATTTTGCTTGCAGACACCAGCCGTGTTAGGCTATTGCTATCTTAGAGATGAGATGTTTTGTTTATATAATCTTTTAAACTGTATTGGACATTTCCAATACAGTCTTTTTTTGTAACTTGAAATAAAGATGACTTCTTATAATTATCCATTGAGTTCTTGGACTGATTCCTGCCAGCAATGCCAGCAATACCGGCCGCGCCCTGAAATTTCTTGAAGGTGACTATATGTACTGGCAGCATGTACTACAGATTGAATCAATTGCTGGTTAATGCTTTTCAGCTAAAGTTATATATTATATATATATTAGGGATGTCCGATATTATCGGCCGACCGATATTATCGGCCGATATCGGCAGTAAAATGTGATATCGGAAAATATCGGTATCGGTTTAAAAACAAAAAAAAACAATAACAATATTTGTTATATATATATCCAGTGAAATTATTAGTTACCTGAAATTATTCAGTTTTTTGGACGGGGAAACCCTGCATATATCGGTATCGGTTGATATCGGTTGATATCGGTATCGGAAATTAAGAGTTGGACAATATCGGAATATCGGTATCGGTAAAAAAGCCAATATCGAGCATCCCTAATATATATATATGCTAGTGGCAGTAGTAAAACTTATTAAACAGTGAAGTAATATCACCAAGCTTGCAAATAATGATTACGTGTTAGTACGCTAATATGGGTTCTTTCGTAAATTGATGATGATAACAATGATAATAATGATATTATTGTTATTATAGGCAATAAGAGTTCTCCTAGACATACATTCGGTTTATTACAAACAGGAAGAGGTTAACAACTCTTCTATGCTTACATTTCATATCAACTGGATATAACTAAACCAGTGACTATGAAGTAAGCTTGACAGAAATAGTAATTGACTCGAGAACTTGGCGAGTTTACACCTCGCTGGGGGATATCGAGCGGCCACAGGCTTCTATCTCGAGTAGGTGATTGAGATAGATAGAGACTGCTTGTAGCTCTTATCAGTTACCCATAGGAGAATAGTACGGTGATGGATGAATCATCAGGCAGAATCCAGAGCTCTTGTCAGAAGGGGTTGCATTTATTGCATATAACCACAATGTATTTCTATATTAAAAGGTTCTCCGTCTGTTCTCGTTTTGCCGTCCTGCCGCTGGGGTCGTGGGTGTTCTGTGTCTCGTGTGTTCCCAACACTCCCATTTTATCAATGAGAATCACCTCTGTGTGACGTCATCATAGACCGTCCCCTAGACGTTTTTCCACCAATCACAACTCTCACAGTCTGGATGTATTTGAAATTGGGGGTTGCTTTTCTGGCCAACCGTCCCCTTTGTTCCAAATCAGAGTAATAGAATTAGTCAAAATTAGGCTTAATACTTTTGGTATTAAGCCTCAAGATATTTATGGTTGAATTTTGATTGATTCCTTAAACACAGACATATTATTCCTGACTCAAAAGCATTTGGTTTCAGATGAAAATCACTGTTGGTATTATCAAGCCCAGTTTTATAGCATTTTTATCATTCCTTTTAGCTTAAATTAATATCTATTAACAGTTATACTTAGTATCCTCTTAATTATTACAAATTAGATTCCGAATTGGCTTGATTTGTACAACTCAATGATCCTCTTCATAAATACAACATGTTTCATCTTATCCCGTTCAGCAGCCTTTGTACAATATAACAGTAATATTTACAGCTTGTTTGGAGCTTAATATAAGAATATAAAAACATTTGAAAGTATATAGTTTCTGCTGTAATCCTGTAACTAGACCCTCCTAGTTACAACTGCTTGGAGGAGACATGTTCTTTGTCGCTCTCAGTGGATAACAGAAGAATGTGACTTCTCCCCCCACTGTCCCAGCTGCTGACAACACTTGTATGTAAATCGACCTCTGTTGTGAGCACAATGTCAATCAGTCTCTGTAAACACACACACAATCTATGAACTAAGTCACCTTTAGTCAAATCCAGGTCATCAATATTTTTGATTGCCAACCTACTAATCACTTCTTGTTACAGTCTAAAAGTGTAAGCATTACTTTTGTACATAGCAATCTATAGGGACATTTCTCAACACATTTTATGAGCTATAATTAGCATTATTTACGACATGTGTGTGTGTGTGTTTGTCAGTGGACAGTCTGTAGTAGGTTCCCAGACAGAGACAACAGAGACAACAGATGGAAGGTAATAACAACAAGGTTTATTAATGATGTATAAAAAAAAATTGGAAATGTCCCTTTTTAAGGCTGGGTGAGAGCGGTCAATCACAGGGGGAAACTAGAAATACTATTTGTCTATTTTCCTTAAAAACATAGGGGGAAGGAAAAGGTACAAACAATGGGGGAGACAGCTACTAAGGAAGGCGAATGTCGATAATAAAAGCTCTGCTGACCCTGGGTCAGCAAACAACGGCCCGAAGGCGAGTTTAGCCACAGCTAGCCCAGCAGAACTGGCTACAAACTAAGAGGACTGGGGATGTGCAACAACAAAAGGCCACGGGGGGAATCTGCATCCGGAACCACCTGTCAGAGGAGAGCTCAGTGCGTGGCGTATTCGTTCACAGTTCAACATCCAACACCAACATATAATATAAACGCAACACTTTAGTTTTTGTTTTTGATAACATTTTTCACGAGAAAATCAAAGATCTAAGACAAAAAGGCCTATTTCTCAAAAATGTTGTTCACAAACTTGTTTAAATCTGTGTAGTGAGCACTTCTCCTTTGCCGAGATAATCCATCCACAGGTGTGGCATATCAAGATGCTGATTAGACAGCATGATTATTGCACAGGTGTGCCTTAGGCTGCATGGTCACAATAAAAGGCCACTCTAAAATGTGCATTTGCCTCACGCAGTGCAACACATCTCCTTCACATGGAGTTGATGAGGTTGTTGATTATGGCCTGTGCAGTGTTGGTTCACTCCTCTTCAATGGCTGTGCCAAATTGCTGGATATTGGCAGGAACTGGAACACGCTGTCGTATTTATACGCCGATCCAGAGCATGCCAAACATGCTCAATGGGTTGACATGTCCGGGGAGTATGCAGGCCATGCAAGAAGAAAAATTGTTTGAGTTGTGTTGTTGCGTTTCTATTTTTGTTCAGTGTAGAAGCAGAAAAGAGCACTACTTAGCTTGGGGAGGGAGATAATAGAGTTGGTTCCCCAGCCAAGGCGTCAAGCTGGTTCTGCTGTAGTGTGGTTGGGTTGGAAGCAGCAAGGCTGAAAAACTGCCATGAAGAATAGCAGGAGGTCAGCGTTAACATTTACATTTACATTTAAAATGAACATTTAATATTAAATAAATATCTTTCTGTAATTGTGGTCCCCCGTGGTACATTGTGTTCTGGAGCAGCCGGTTGGGGGATGGCATTCTTTTAATCTTTTTTTCTTTTTTGCCTTTCTTTTTTTTTTATCCACTTTTTCTCCCATTTTCTATTTTTCTCCCATCCCAATTTCGTATCATCCAATTCTACCCTCCCCTATCTCGAACGCTGTTTCTTGCCTCCCACAAGCCGGCTGTAATGTGGACGAAGCCATACATTGCATGAGTCCCCTCCGGTACTCGAGGTAGCAGCCGTCGCATCTTTTCACCTGCACAGCGCAATCTTTCAGCGTCAGGGGTCTGCGCTTTGGAGGGACGCCGCCCCCGTCGCTTCCTACTGCGCAGGCGCACCAACCGACCTGTAGGAGTCGCTGTCCACAACGTCCGATCCCCACCCATCAGTTTTCCCACCCTCTAATACTGCCAATTGTATTAGTACGGACGACCAGCCAAACTGAAAACAATGTGGAGAGCTGGCCGCCCTTCTTTTTTGCCTTTCTATAATTTTCTCCCATCCCAATTTTAGTCGTTATGCCAATTCCACTGTAGCACTCAACACTTTGATGAACATTGTTACTCAGCTGATAGAGTTGTACCCTTCCTGCTGTCTTGTTGTACAAAACTTGTAAGTCGCTTTGGATAAAAGCGTCAGCTAAATGACTAAATGTAAATGTGAATGTAAATTCCCTTCCTGGTCGTTGCGCGCATTGCCCCACTGTCGGTCTGGGGAGGGTGTAGACTATCACATGCCTCCTCTGATACATGTGGAGTCGCCAGCCGCTTCTTTTCACCTGACAGCGAGGAGTCTCACTGGGAGAACGTAATGTATGCAGATGTTTTAATTGTTGGATTAGACAGCCTCCAGGCACGACTAACCTGAAGTGACCACACTGTGAGATTTCCTTGTGGAACCGGTCTGTCATTCCCTATTTCCTTCCTGGTTTTATCCCCATGATGTCATTACCAACCTATAGGAAGACTCGAAGGGACAACACAGGGAGCGAAGGGGAAGAAGGTTCACAGCCCCAACTGTCCCAAATTAACACAATCGCAGTCAACATCAATGTCTTCTCTAGGACCTGCACACAACCTGCACACAAGACTTTCAATCACAAAAAAACTGCCAGGAAGGTCCCGTCAACCTGTGACACGTTGTGTGTGTGTAGTGGACATGAAAAAGAGTAATGGGAAAAGACATTTCATGCATGTACTTTATTGTATTTAACACGTTATATTATGTATACAATGGAAGTAAACAAAGGATTGTGAAAATGTACAAGATATATATATATAATGTATTATTATTTAATGTATAAGAAGTATATTATTAACGGGTGTCAGCATTGCCTCCGGCTTGGGCCGGCCGTCATACTGGCTCAATTGTCAGAGCCAGCGGACGTGGAAGTCGATGGGTGGGCATTTGGACGTTGTGGACAGCGACTCCTACAGGTCGGTTGGGGGACGCCTGCACAGCAGAGACAGGAAGTAGCGGGGGTAGTGTGAGCCTCCCATGCGTTACACCTCGCCAATGAGAGTCCGCGCTGGCAGGTGAAAAGATGTGACAGGCTGCCTCCTCGTGTACCGGAGGGGACACATGATGCAAGGCTTCTATCCTCCCTACAACCGACCAGTGGGGGGCATAGTCAAGCAACGTTCAAGACAGGGGAGGGGAGAATTGGCAATACGAAATTGGGATGGGAGAAAATAAGGAGAAAAAGTGGATAAAAAAAAAAGTATATTATTATTTTCAAACGATTTATTTCCATTTATGCTGTTTTCTATTACTTGGGTCTGAGAAGTGATCCATGAATAGGTGCTCGATTATACTTGCCTTGCAAGAAAGTACTTAGTGGGGGAATGCACACCTGCTTTTCATTCATTACACAAATGAGAGCAACAGCATGTGTGTTTGTTTGATTCTTCACTCCCCCCTATGCAGGTAAGAATGTATTACTGTTTCATTCAATTCATGTGTGTGCCTGTATAATTTCATGCGTGTGCATGTATCATTTCCTGTGTGAGAATTGTATTTCCATATTTGTATACAGAGAAGCACTTAAATCATTTAATGGATATTGCAATGAAAATGCTAATGAGAAAAGGTATAAAATAGAATGAATGTAAGGATTAACATTTGAAGTAATGCTTTATAATTAGAACAGTGGGGCCAACAACAGTATACAGCAGCACAGTCTCAAGTGTGTTATTGCTATTGCTATATTGACAATGTGAACAGATTTGTGTTTGTATTATTATTTCATTGATTGATTCATTCATTGATTCATTACCCAAATGTGAACAATTGTGTTTGATATTGGTATTGTTTGTATTATTGTTTTGATTCATTACACAAATGAGAGCAGCAGCAGGGCGGCTGGGTGGCGCAGCGGACATTGCGCTCGTCACCAACGCAAGAGACACCGGGTTCAACTCCGGCTGTCGGCGTTGCCTCTGGCTTGGGCCAGCCGTCATACTAACTCAATTGGCAGAGTTAGAGGGAGGAAGTCGATGGGTGGTAATCTGGACGTTGTGGACAGCGACTCCTACAGGTAGGTTGGGGACGCCTGCACAGCAGAGACAGGAAATGGCGGGGGTAGTGTGAGCCTCCCACACGTTACACCTCGCCAATGAGAGTCCGCGCTGGCAGGTGAAAAGATGTGACAGGCTGCCTCCTCGTGTATCGGAGGGGACACGTGATGCAAGGCTTCTATCGTCCCTACAGCCGGCCTGTGGGGGGCATATGCGAGCAACGTTCAAGACAGGGGAGTGGAGAATTGGCACAACGAAAATTGGGATGGGAGAAAAATAGAAAAAGAGGAGAAAAAGTGAAGAAAAAAAAATAATTAGAGCAGCAGCATGTGTTTGTGTGGTTTTTCACTCTCCCCTATGCAGTGTGTGTGTGTGTGTGTGTGTGTGTGTGTGTGTGTGTGTGTGTGTGTGTGTGTGTGTGTGTGTGTGTGTGTGTGTGTGTGTGCGCGTGTGTTCAAAGCAGTGTGGCAGCAGTCAAGCTGTATTTGGAGATGTAGGGACTTTGTCTCCATCCATGCACAAAACTGACAAAACACCCCAGAGTGTCTCTCTCTCTCTCTCTCTCCCTCCCTCTCATCTCTCCATCTCATCCCCTCTGCCCCCTCTCTCCTGTCCACCCCCGGCGGCAGCTCTCTCCCCACCTGTGTGCCAAAGATAGAAGTCGAGGGGGTCTCTCTGACGGTGGGCTCTGCCGGCCCACCCATCAGCCCCCCATGCCGGTGTCCACTGGAGCGTGTGAATGGGGTCGCGGCTGAGAGGCAGAGGACGGAGAGAGTCTGCTTCACCGATTAGAACTAGAGAGTGAGAGGGACGCAGACCTCCTGTCTCAGTGTGGTCACTTCAGGTGAGCCGTACCTGGAGGCTGTCTGGAGTAATAGCTTGATTCAGAGTTTTTTTGTTGTTGTTGTTGTTGTTGTTGTTGTTGTTGTTGTTGTTGTTGTTGTTGTTTTAACCTTGATCTGATTCTAGGGGGATTTTGTGCTTTTTGGGGAGCGATTTAATCCAACAATTAAAAGAAAAGTGGCTTCAAAATGGTTTCATCTTGCTGGCTTTTTCCTTTTCCCCCGGAGCAGCTGGGTCGTGTAGAGGACTAAGCACTCGCCTAACATCGCAGAGACTCTGGGTTTGCCAGAAGCGGCTGGCAACTCCACATGTATCGGAGGAGGCATGTGATAGTCTACACTCTACACCCTCCCCAGACCGACAGTGGGGCAATGAGCGCAATGACCAGGAAGGGAATTGGCATAACGACTAAAATTGGGATGGGAGAAAATGATAGAAAGGCAAAAAAGAAAAAAAGAATGCCATCCCCCAACCAGCTGCTCCTGAACACAATGCACCACGGGGGACCACAATTACAGAAAGATATTCATTTAATATTAAATGTTCATTTCTGAATTCGGCTTTTGCTCAACTACCTGTGCTCATCTGAAAGTGGTGAATACATAAATGGTAAATGGTGCATTTATATAACAGTTTTTATCCAAAGCGCTTTACAATTTGTTCCTCACATTTTACCCATTCACACACAGACGACAGAGGCAAACATGCAAGGTGCCAACCTGCTCATCGGGAGCAGTTGGGGTTAAGTGTCTTCTTGCTCAAGGACACTTCGACACGCTCCCCGGGATGAGCGGGAATTGTGCACAGTGCATTCGACTGCTGCAAAGGTCCCTAATTTGCTTGCGACTGTAAACCGCAACAGTCCGTGCCCTTTTCTCATTATTACAGCGAGACAAGACTGACAAAAGGAGGAAGATACTTGTGAATGACTCTCAATGAATAATACAGGAGCGGTGAGTGTTTACACCATTCAATATATTGAGTCGTCCTATTTATGACAAATTATGATTAATATTTTGCTCGTAGTGTTTCTCTCTAATCGCCAATTCATTCTCCATGCTTCTCCACTTAATGTCTGTGTATACAGTAGATTAACCTTTGTTCCCAGTGTTTCAGAACGAGATATGTGCCATAAACTACACATTGTGTACAGGTTTTCATATTTACTCAACTGTTTTCTACCACTTGAATTAAATTAGCAGGGTAATGAATGCGTTCAACCTCTCCTCCGCAGGTTTGAATTAGAAACTCCAATTGAGTGCAAATGGATCCTCTGGCCTCAGGAGGAGCGGCAGTGTGGCTGACAGACCACCGCAGGGTCTCGTGAGCGTGCACGTGTCACGTGTGTGCGTCGCCTCATCATATCTTCAAGACACAGCATGCCTATAATTCCACCCAGCGCTGCAGTGTCAGTCGCTAGAGCGCCTGCTGTTTTAGGAAAACATTTCCCCCCCCAAGATATAAAACTGTGGAGGAACTCCACTGGCCTCCAGCCGCCTGGTCTGAATCACCCTCGTTGTGTCAAGAGACGTCTCTCATCCCTGTAACATATGGCTGATTTTGGTCATCATTCAAGTATGTCCAATTATGAAGCAGTCCTCCTTTGCAGAGCCAGAAAGGATTGCTTGACTTGACCGTTGTTCTGTGGCTGTTTGTCACACGCTGATAACAGGGTTTGACATCACTAAAGCAAACGTCCTACAGTCAGTGGTGGAAGGTAACCAAGTATTTTTACTCTGTATTTTACTGTACAATTTCGAGATACTTTGTATTTAATTTTTTTATTATTTTTTAAACAAACACATAAACAAAACATGACAACACAAGATAAGATATACAAGCATTAATTAACAGTGCACATCCAATGAAGTCACCATTTAGTTAAATGTCTTAGCAGGTATTAGGGGTATATCCTGTATATCTAATACCCTACACACATATGCTCTAGCTCGTACCCCCCCCTCCCGGACCCCCCATTGGATAATCCATCCATTATCACTTGCTCCTAACCAGACACTACCATTATATGCTAGCTTTTATTCTCTCCACCACTTCTAACCACATTGTCATTTTGGATTCATTGAGACCCAAAATTCTTGCTGTAGATATTTCTTGATAAATCACATCGAGATATGTAAGAATCCAGACCTTCCGGCAAATTTTTTTCGGTTGAAACCATCGTGATGCTATCAGCTTTTTAGCCACTGTGATACCAGATAAAACCAATCTCTTTAGCTGTGGAGGTACTGCACACTCAAAAACATCATTCAGCAGTAATACAGAGGGGTGTACAGGTATATTCAGAGTTAAGAGATTTGATAATTGCTGGGTCACTTCTTTCCAGAATATCTTAACTGGTGGGCAGTCCCAGCCATTTGTACATAAGGAGCATTTGGAGTCTTGTTTAAGACCCATTCTCTTCAGTCTTATAGGAGTCAAGTATGTCCTGTGAATATAGTTAAGATTGATTTGTTGATGGTCCGGGTTCCTTGATGCAAGTCGAACATTTGCCCAGGCTTCTTGCCAATCAAAATATTTTTCCAGGTCTGGTATATCACTCCTCCAGACTGAGTCTAGGTGGAGGGTTTCATACGAGGACGTTAGTAATTGATGATACAAATCTGAAACAAAACCTCTCAATGTCTCTCTTTCATAGAAGAATTTGTGGTATCTGTGGTGTACAATTGGTATCCTTAATGGAACACCGTGAGCCTTCAAACATAACAATAACTGTGCGTAAAAATAATATGTGGAATCGGTGAGATACGTTTTCCAATCAAGAGTGCATTGTTATTGAATAAGGGAGTATAATTATGCCATTATGGGTTAGAATATTTTTTTGTGTTTCACGCCATATCCGGATCGCATGAGTAATTATGGGGCCAAATTTTCGTTCGCATTGCTTAACTAGTAAATTGGTGTATACTATGTCCTTCAGTCTATGTGGAGCTACTATATTTTCTTCTAAATTTCTCCAGGATACTGATGCTTGGGGATCAAACCATGTTGTCAGTGGTCTTAAAGTGTACACCTTAAAATAGTGGAAAAAATCTGGAAATACCATACCACCGTCTGCTTTGTTTCTCTGTGCGGTGGATCTTTTTATACGTGGTGGTTTGTTATTCCAAATAAATGTGTATGTGGAGGAGTGTAATTTTTTCCAGTAACCCTCTGGAGGGGGTAACGGTAGCATTGAGCTGAAGAAGTTGATTCTAGGTAGGACGTCCATCTTAACTATATTGATACCCGTGCCTGTACTGAGTTTTTAAGTTTTGACCACCTGTCAAGGTCGTATTTGATTTTATTTTGGATTTTTATGTAATTGTGCTTCACCGTTTGGCTTATGGTAGGGAATACTTCAACTCCCAAACATCTAAAGTGTTTTACCATCGGTATCTCTTCTGGGAGGGTTATATATTTTTTTGCAGGGGCGTTAAGTGGGAGGAAAGCCGACTTCGGCCAATTTATCTTAAATCCCGATAAATCTCCAAAGTCCTCAATCAACTTGAGAAGATGAGGCAATGCAGTGTTGGGGTTTTGCATGAACAGTATTACGTTGTCCGCATATAAACTGATTTTATGTTGTGTGCCCTTGATTACGATTGGTTATATGGATTGGGATTGTCTTATATATTGTGCTAAAGGCTCTAATGATAGATCGAATAGTCCGGGACTAAGAGGGCAACCCTGTCTGGAAGAACGTGATACCAGAAAGATTTCGGAGGTGATTGTACCTGTTGTAATCATGGCCGATGGGTCTTTGTATAATACTTTAATCATATCAATGAATCCTTTTCCTAACCCCATCCGTTCTAATACTGCCCATAGATACGACCATTCCAACCTGTCAAAAGCTTTCATTGCATCCAGGGACAGCATCGCCTTAGGTGTGGTGTCGTCCTTGTTAGCATCTAGTACGTGTAGTAATCGTCTTATGTTATCAGTGATCAAGCGGCCTCTTATGAAGCCAGTTTGGTCCGGATGAACTAGAGACGTCATATGCTTTTGTAGTCTGATGGCTAATACCTTAGAGCAGTGTTTCTCAACTGGTGGGTCGCGACCCAAAAGTGGGTCGCGGGGCCATATTGAGTGGGTCGCGGATGTGTGTGTAAAAAAAAAAAAAAAAAATGTATATACTTTTTTTTGTTTGCACTAGCTATCTTTGTGAAAGTGGCTTCTCAGCTCTGGTCCAGCTGAAGACAAAGCAGAGGAACAGATTGGACATTGAGCATGACCTCAGAGTTGCTTTGTCTACCATCACCCCAGACTTTGAGACTCTTGTCAGGAGCAAACAACATCCCCAGTTATCCCATTAGTTCCCTGGGATGTTAAGCTAAGAAGTCTGCTAAGAAGGATAATATTATTTATTATTAATATTATTACTTTATTGTGTTTTTAGCCCTAGTTGTACTTTTGTTGCAACCCCAGTTATCCCATTAGTTCCCCCAAACTTACTGTAGGTCTGTTATGTTAAGCTAAGAAGTCTGCTAAGAAGCATAATTATTTATTATTATTATTATTATTATTATTATTATTATTATTATTATTATTATTATTATTATTATTTTATTTCATTGGGTTTTTAGCCCTAGTTGCACTTTTGTTGCAACCCCAGTTATCCCATTAGTTCCCCCAAACTTAGGTATGTTATGTTAAGCTAGGAAGTCTGCTAAGAAGCATAATTATTTATTATTATTATTTTATTTCATTGGGTTTTTAGCCATAGTTGCACTTTTGTTGCAACCGCAGTTATCCCATTAGTTCCCCCAAACTTAGGTCTGTTATGTCAAGCTAAGAAATCTGCTAAGAAGCATTATATTATTTATTATTATTTTATTTCATTGAGTTTTTAGCCCTAGTTGCACTTTTGTTGCACTTTTTGTGTTTATTTCATGTTTTTAACAGTGCATGAAAGATTGTGTATTACTGCAAAAACAAAAATTTTAATAAACCATAGTCGTTAAAAAATTCGGGTCGCGACTTAATGACTAAGGAAAATGTTGGGTCCCGAGGCTAGACCAGTTGAGAACCACTGCCTTAGAGTACAGTTTGATATCGGTTCCGAGGAGGCTTAAGGGTCTATAACTACCGCACTCGGTGGGGTCTTTGTCTTTTTTAAGGAGGACTGTTATGAGTGCAATATTGTCGTTCTTACGGAAGTTCCCCTCCTTGACTGAGTATAAAATCATATTTAGTAATAAGGGTCCAATTATGTCCCAACAAGAGAGGTACATTTCTGGTGGGATACCGTCTCTTCCAGGAGCCTTACCACTTTGCATTTCGGATATGGCCTTCTTGAGTTCCTCTAGTGTGATCGGTGTTTCTAACTGTTTAGCGTCATCCTCTGAAGGTTTAGGGAGGTTAATTTGATTAAGATATGTGTCCATTTTGTTTTGATCAAAGGTCGTTTCTGATTTATACAAGTTGGAGTAGAATTCTTTGAATGTCGCGTTTATTTTTTTAGGGTCTGTAACAAGTCCTTGTTGTGCTTTAATGGTAGTTATATCTGCAAATTTTGCGTTAACTCTTAATCGCATAGCTAATAGGTGACTTGGTTTGGAACCTTGAGAGTACTGCTGTTGTCTTGTGCTACGTATTTGTATTTCAGATTGTTGTCTGTATATGGCGTTAATCTCTTTTTTTAGTACATTAACTTGAGTTTCCAGTCGAAACGAGTTGTTGTATTGTAAAGAATTAAATAACGTTGAATAAAGCGTTTCCAGTTCAGCCAGTTTTGAGCATCGATTCTTGCGTATATTTTGGAGGAGAAGCTATCAGTGAAATCCTTGATCATTCCCTTTACCGACATCCATAATATTCTGGGGTCATGCACCGAATTCGCATTCACCAGTAGGAATACTGAAAGAGCTTCTTTGATTTGTGTAATGAATTCCTTGTTATTAAGCAGCATCGAGTTAAATCGCCATCTTAGGGCTCGGGATGATAGTATACCAAATGTTCCTTTTAGGAGTAAATAACAGTGATCTGATAATGCATTGGGTATCATTTCCACATCATAGTTATCAAATAGTCTCGGGATGCAAAAACATAATCTATTCTGGATAATGTTTTATGTCTCGCAGATCGACAAGAGTACTTCCGGGTCGTGGGGTTGAGTGATCGCCATAAGTCATTTACACCTGTAATCTTCGACCAATCCTTTAATGCATTAGATGAATTTTTTTGTTCGTTGGAAAAGGAGGGGTAAGATTTATCCATCCCTGGATTCCAAATAGCATTAAAATCCGCACCAATTATAAATGAGTATTCGGGAAGGTCTAACATTGCTCTGGTAAGTGTAGTGAAGAAATTAACTTCGTACAAATTTGGGGCGTATACCGCTACCAACGCTATTTTCCTGTTCTTGTGTACAATCTTAGCTATAGTTATCCGACCATCTGCATCAGACCATACTCCCTTCAATTCAATATTCAACTTCCGTCTAACGACTATGGCAACTCCATCAGTTCTCGTTCCAAAGGAAGAGTGACTAATGTTATGATATGTGTTGTCCGCTAACGTAGCTATGTCTTTCCCTAAAATGTGCGTTTCGCTTAGCAGAGCCACGTCAACCTGTCCTTTTTTCATCAGTGTGAGCACGCTTTTGCGTTTGTGTTGATTATTTATTCCCCCAGTATTCCAAATCATTATATTCAAACTAGCCATAATCTATACATGTTGTTGTGTAGTTGTTGGTAATGCTTCTGGAGTGCGAAGCTACAATAGATATACATCCAACTATTGAGCTCCCGTTGAGAGCCGAGCTTAAAAACATACATATATACAAATAATAATCCCCTAATTCCCCCTCCTTCCGAGAGTCGTACAGGACTGTGTTCCATAGACACATCCTACGCGTATGACTCCCTCCCTTAAGCCACCGGTTTGCCCAAAATGAGCTTTCTAACCCTAATCTTCCTATGCTAATTGCCATAGGATCTAAAACTTTCATTCTAATTCAATAGAATGTCACTTTTGGTCTTGCGCCTTCCCATTAATGTAATAACAATAGTGTGAAAAATGAAAAATATACCTCCATTGATATATTCATTTGAACCTTCTACTAACTTATGTTGGAACCATCAGAAAAAAGAAAAGAGTGAAGAAAAATACTTACACCAAAAAAAAAAGTGAGAATTAAAATAAAACTCAACAGAAAAAAAAAATTTATTTTTAGAGCTACATTATGCAAATCCCTAAAGCAGTGGAGTAATTGCTTAGAATAACCTTGTCATGCTTATACTTTTAGATGAGGCTGATGTTTTAAAACCTTATTGAACTTCCAATATACATACCGGATGTTAAAGTTACAGGCCTTCATTGTAAGAGTACAGTATATTCTAGAAGGTTGTAGAATACCCTTGTAAATTCGTAAACACTGCTGTTATGTTCCAGAATGTTCTTCCTGTCCAGGAGTTATGACCTACTAGTGTTTTCCAGCATATTCCATTGTGTCTCTGAGTAGTCGAGAGAAGAGTCCAGAATATTCCAGAGTGTTCCCAATGTCATTATTGGATTATTGCCTCCTCAGAAACCAGAAGTCTATAAATATAGTGCCTATCGTTCCGTATTAAACACTTTGTGCCTCAGTGTTGCCAACATGCATATCAGCTGTTGCTTTTGTTGAGCCGTGGTAAAGTCATTCTAATAAAAATAATAGAATAAAAAGAGAAAAAAAAAATTGAGAGAGATGAGTAGGCTTGTCTTCTGATTCGAGCCTATGTTGCGACCGGCCCCGGGGGACCAGTTTCATGTTGCTTCATGTATTCATTGGCGGCTTTAGGCAAGCGTAATCCGAGTCTATTACCATCTTCCCCCAAGATGGATAGAAGGGCTGGGTACCGCAGGATTGGCTTAAGATTTCTCTTGTATAGCCTCTGCAGCACAACTTTGTAGGGGACACGTAGAGCAATGGCCTCCTTGCATAGGTCCTCGTAGAAAGACACTGGTTTGTCACCATATTTCAGTTTTCCCCATTGATTGCGTGCCCCCTCTTTTTTAACCTCTTCGAATTTAGCATCGATGTGTAATTTGAATTCGTCGATGTGTAATTTGAAAGCGTCCATCTGATCCTTTATCAGATTAGTCAGAGACTTGAAATCGGGTTGTGTATCTTCCCTGCTTGTATCAATTGAGGTTGTATGAGCATTGGGGGACACGGTGGATTTGACGGAAATTTTCTTCTCAAATTGACTGCTTTCTCTCTCACAGTGTTTGTCCCCGCCGTTACCGTTATATTGTCGTCTACTGTTACCCTCTCGGGGCTAGTCGTCGTCGGTCCCGGTATATTATCCGCTACTGTCTCCCCGACGGGGCTAGTCAACAACGGTACTGTTGTATTGGCGGCTGCTGTATCCCTCGAAGAGCGTGTCACAACTTGCGCCGTTGTACTGTCTACTCCGAGTTTCTTTCCAATCTCTTTCTTGTCCTTAGGTCCCATGTTGAATCTTTATTTATTTTGATATAGTTAGTAGAAGGTCTTATTTAATATATACGATGTGGTTTAAACTCATTAGTGTTTCGAGATACTTGTACTTTACGTGAGTATTTTCATTTGAGGGAACTTCATATTTTTACTCCACTACATTTCAAAGGAAATATTGTGCTTTTTACTCCACTACATTTATCTGAACCCATCAGTTACTAGTTACTTTGAAGAAAAAGATTTTGCTTAGAAAACATGTATGAAGATTATGTAATTTCACATTTGAATTCTGTCAACTTCAAGAGGACGTAATTGGAGCAGCATAACTGGACCACATACCACTTTAATATAACCTTTAATCAGAGCAGAATAACTGGGCCACATACCACTTTAAGAATATTTCGCCTAAAGGTACATGCCTAAGTAAATGGAAGATTGCTCCACTTCTGCAAGGTCAATTTGCATGTTCTTGGTATCTAGGAACATCTATAGACATGGGGGTATGTATTCCCAGTGTCAGAAATATTGTGTCTGTTACTAGGCTGAGTAAATTGTAATGAAGAAAAGGAGAATATAAATTATGATTTATGATGTTTGCATCTTTGATCATGTTAAATCTGCGGGTATGAGAAAATGCTCACTGAGCTCATTCACCACCTTATTGAGATCATGTGTAAAAAAAATCTAAGCAAATGAATAAAGGGAAGATAATTAAACAGAAGGATTTGTAGATACAGTAATGATCGATTTTAAGTATAAATTCATATTTGACCTTGAACTTGACCTTGACCTTATTAAGGCCAAATCATACATCTATGGATAGGGAAAATGCTCCTCTTTCCAATGGCAGGGTTGAATCTGGATTTAGTCATTTCCTTGCGGTTTTTACGATAATTAGCATTTTCCGATAAATTCGTATTTCCGATCAATCGTATAAAACATCGGTAAAAATGAAAATATACACTTTGACTACTGTTTTTGATAGGGTTATGGTATTTACTCTTGGCTACAAGAAAAATATTTAAAAACATTAACCTCTTAACATCCAAGGGCCCACATGTGGACGATTCTTTGCCGACCTCTAGTGGCTCGGGTGTGCATTTCTTTTAATACAATATATAGATAGCCCTATTTGTTGCCTGTCGATTGCCCTTTCAGGTGACAAAATCCGATATGTGAGGCGTGCCCCAAAGTACGCAAAAGTACACATTACCACCCCGACTCCTGGGGCTCTAGCTCCGTCAATCATTTGGCAATCTCGAAAATCATTGCACAGGGTTGTAGCCAATGAGTGTGGCTTTCCAATGATCCCCCATGATATGATAATTGGGGATCTAATACAGTCTCTATTGATCGATTTATGATAAAGAAAAGCCTTAAGGCTTAACAGGTTCATAACCTTTAATCAGAGCAGCATAACTGGCCACATACCACTTTAATATAACCTTTAATCAGAGCAGCATAACTGGGCCACATACCACTTTAATATAACCTTTAATCAGAGCAGCATAACTGAACCACATACCACTTTAACATAACCTTCAGAGGTCAGTGGATCAAGGATTGAATGCTCCCAAGTGCTGGAATACACAAACATCATGTAGAATGCGTACTTTTACTTACTTAACTACATACGTAGAATTTGAATGGAGGACTTTTACTTTTAGCAGAGTACTATTTTATCTGGGTATTTCTACTTTGACTTATTATTACCTTTATTTAGCCAGATAAAACATTAAGAACAGGTTTCTTATTTACAATGTCGATCTGGTCCAAGATACCCAACACAAAAAAAAAAGATTGCCAAACCCGAGATAAGTCGGGTTAACTCGACATGTGTTGGCTGCCAGACCCGAGATATCTCGGGTTTTGGTCGTTTATTCTTTTATTCGATATTTGTATTCATTATTCATCCAGGGACCTTGGTGTTACCATAGGGAATGAGTTTTCCATTTATCATGGCGCACGCAGCTACTACTAATTCTGTAGCTTTTTGGGACGCTGCTCCCACGTGTTGTCCCGCCGGGGCTGTGTTCGGTTCCCACCGTTTAACCATTACATTGCTGTAGGTCAAACGGTATCTGAGGCTTGTCTACCCTATGCATTTAGGAATCTATGAATTGAAAATGGGGGAGCCTGATGTAGACAAGACAAATGTTTTTCTCTGGTCTGCATCCCCTTAGCAGTTGTGTGTATTGGGCCGTGGTGTGCCCATTCTGCAATCTGTTAATAAAGTTTTCATTCATTCATCCCTTACACGGGTGGACGGTCTGACGACGGGGCTCAGGACAGGTGTGCCGCAGTGGAGGTTACTGCATGACTACTAGTGAGGCAGTGCTTCACTAGTAAATAGAATTGGTCAGCAGCCGCCACTGGTGTGCCGTGCTTAGAGAAGCGGGTGGCATCGGTCCTTTGTCCTGACATGGTAGAGCGGTATCCCACCCGGTAGCCGACGCCAAGGGGCGAGTCGGCCCGGCAGGTGGCTGGTGGGCTGTTGAAGCTTATACCGCTGCAGTACAGAATTTAGCAGCAACTCAATTGGCTGTTTTTCTGTCGAAAATGGTGTCGGGTGATGGGGTCTTAGGACTAGCCGACGTCAAAACCATCGCGCAAGGTTTTGAGGTTATTCAGCTTTTGACCCAGCCGCAGGAAATAACCGCAGGGAGGGCTAGGATGCTGTCGACTCTTGTTCACAGACATCTTTGGTTGGAGCAATCTCCCCTGGAGGAGGAGAGGAGGGTTCTCCTCCTCAGGGCTCCCCTCTCCGTGGATGGACTTTTTGGTCTGTCTGCAGAGGTGCGGATGGTATTTGACCGGGGCCCCACGCCGCCCCACACCGCGTAGCCAGAGGTGAGAGCACGGCTGCGGCGAGACCCCTGACCGGCGGCCATGTGTCCCCCGCCTGGGATAACCTGGACGCAAAGAGAACAGGTTATCACGGTGCCAACAGCCTCGGAGGCCGAGGGATCGGCTGTATTAGATGTGCACGCCCTAATAAAACGTTGCCATCTAGCTGTGTCTAGCACGCTCTCTGTTCACTCCCCCCGTTATGCTACGGGATTCACAGCTCTGTTGTGACCCCTCTGGCTGCGGGTCGTATTCTTCCAGTGAGGCACAAGCGGCCCCACATATCACTTCTCATGGAGACAGGGGCTGACACCCAGCTGCTAGCTAGGCCTGGGTCTGTCTATGAGAATGCTGTACTGTCAGGAGGCTCCCGCACCACACGTCCTGCGTCTGTGTTGGGTGAGCCTGGTGTTGTATCTGACGACGGAGCAGGGTTCCCTGTATCAAAAAAAATTGTCAGAGGGGGAACCCTAGGCTCGGGAGGTCGCAGCACGGGTTCCCCCAGCCCTCGCCAGGCCGGGTATTACGTTAGTGCCTCCCCCGTCCGGACTTCTGATCCCGCGGTGGTCAGTCAGGCACGCGTAATTTGGGTGGTAGTAATATCACTACAGGGACAGTGTGTAGGGACTCACCCTATCGGGCAGCGTGGGGACCACACACCATGCATGTCCAGCCGCAGAGCAGGCTGTCCCCAGCAAGCTAAGCCGGGAAGATGCTCAGCGGGGGAACTACCTCATACACCTGGGGTGATGTGCGCTCCCCCCGTATCAAACCACGCCTTTTTGTCGGGGTCCCCCCTTGGGTGCGATTGCCTCGTTGGTAGAGTCAGGGTGCGATATCCCGACTCCGCGAGTTACCTTGCTTGCGTGGTTGGCGAAACCAGGGTTTGCAATGCACAGCGGGAGGGACCGGGCCACCTGTCTACGATTCTTAGCGAACCGGCGCCAGTGGGCGGCGGGGGCGCTTTGGGATTTTTACCACGTATGGCTACAGTTGTGTGGATGGAGAGAACGATGAGGGCGGGGCTTGTGTTACAGTTTGCACACCCCTACCCTCCGTTTTTGGTTTTGGTACAGACTCTATAGCAGAGTCTGCGGCAGTGACAGCCCTGGCCGAAGAGATTTGTTCTCTGGTGGTGAAGCAGGCCATCGTCGTGGTCCCATGGAAGGACGCAATGAGTGGCGTTTACTCCCGATATTCTCTGGTGCCCGAGAAGTCGGGGGGGTGTCAGACCGCCTGTTACTGTTCCGCAACTGTAAGTTACTTCCGGGGTTAGCCTGATTGGCCCCGACAGGCACGTGACAGGCGCGGCCACGCCCCGCGGCAGCCTCAGGACGCGCAACTTTCTCTGCCGCGTGGCACGCTCCGCGGCAGCATTATGTAGATTATGTAGCAGTAATACGCCCTTTTTCACTATCCAGAAATAGCTCAATTGGCAGCGCTGCATTGGTGTGGATCCTACCGTCCGTTGCTGACAAGTTCGATTCCCTTCAATTTTTTTTTTTTTTTTTATGTGCATTCGTTCGCCGTTAAGTTTAGGCATGTTAACTGTAACTGAGGGGTACAATTCCCTGACTGTATTACTAGATATGATACTTACTACCACTACCTTTGTACTTAATATTCGGCCACCCAGTACACGGCATAAATATATTATCATAAACACTCTCACGTAGATGAAACGGATCCAACACAAATGTACGAAGTCGAAACAGGTCTTTATTTCTACACAGCGATGGTGTGTAGAACAAGCACTTAATCACTTAATTACATTTATGAATTGAAATAGTATGCACTTTTATGGCAAAGAGTATTCGTCGGTATATCAACAGAGAATGTCCAATCTCTGATGGCGCAGGTGGTAAATATACGACCTGGAATAGTTAAGGAATAACAGCAATGATACTTTAATGATTATATACTAGATACACTAGAGGGGGTTAATCCGGTCGCTTGTAAGCCGACAGGAGTAGGAGGGGGGGGGGGGTAGAATCCGGCTGCCTCGTCCGGCCAAGGGTATCCCAGGTGAACCCACTGTAGTGCCGTTCAATGCGCCGGCGATCCTTGGACCACAGATGAAAGCAGGTGGACTCTTTGTGGGCCGGCTCTCTCCGGTCCACGGGGGAGAGACGTGAAGCGACCTCGTCTTGCAGAGCGTCTCCTCACCTTGCGTCCTCTCCAGGGGGGGGGGTTCCAACACACGGCAGTGTCGGGGGTCTTTATCCATGGAATAATCAAAGTATACAAAGCATAATCCGTGCCTGGGAAGGCGGGCTGTCGTCGGTAGAATAATCCGGTATACAGGTCCACTCGCTCGTCGGCTCTGGGGCTCCTCGGGTGCAGCTTCACATGGAGTCGATCATCCTGGGTAAGCAGCCAGTTCTCTGCCCGAAACGATGGGGTACTGACTACGGTAGTATTCTCACCGCACGAAGCACTATATATTAACAGACTATTATTAGCTTAATAGACTACGTCCAACTCGACGATATAGTGCCAAATATGACTATTCAAATATTAATATACACGATGTCTCAATACCGATGGTAGGCGAACTTGGCCTTACTCCCACACGTGGCGTCGCGGGGAGGCTTTACGTCTGTGACTCTATTGGAGGGTAAGAAACTGGACTGAAAAGAAAGTCCTACTTTAGTAGCGCAGTATATATACGCACTATGAACAAATAGTCCCATTAGTGGTGCGGTAGCCAGATTCCTACGCGGAACTAGGACTTGTTCGTACATGTGGAGCGGTACGTTTGAACTGGGTCTGAGGGGTATGGCAGCCTGGCACCAAGGTCTCGACCAATAGTAGAATGGAGACTATTATGGGATGTTCAGTAGGCTAGAATGGATATTCAATGCATATTGTACAAGGAATATACAAGGGATATCAGGGAATATTAGAGAATATACAAATACAATTAAATATATATATATAAATAAATATATATATTCGGTTTAATCTGGCCCTTCACAACAGCCACCCCCTGAATAGGTCCCAGACCTAATCAGTTAAACAGAGACAGATTAATCGCGTTGTCTATTTACACATAAGGGTTTGCTGTAGGGGTCAGTCAACTTCACAAAGTCATAGGGTTGTAGGGTCATGGTCATCATCGATTGTGTCTGGGAGTCGAGGCAGTTCTATGAGCCTTGCCACGGGACGGGTGTAAGTGCGACCCTGGACGAGCACTTCAGCTGCTCGGACCTTGCCGTCGGCACCGGTGATCACTTTGCTTACGCGGCCGGCCGGCCACATAGCTCTGGGCAGTGATTGATCAATAATCATGACGACTGTTCCTTCTGTCAAATTGTCTCTCTCCTTTACCCACTTCTGGCGGGTCTGTAGAGACGGTAGGTAGTGCAGTAGGAAACTGTTCCAAAACTTGTCGGCTAATACTTGGCTGTACCTCCACATTCGTCGGCCGTTCGCTTCTTCAGGCCGGTACATTGTCTGGGGTAATGCAGGATCTAGCCGCCCCATCAGGAGTGTGTTGGGGGTAACTGGGTCGATATCCGCCACATCACTGGAGACATATCCGAGGGGCTTCGAGTTAAGTACTCCCTCAATCTCCGTGAGGACTGTCAGTAGGACTTCTTCCGCCACAGTCTGGGCCCCAAGTACTGCGTACAGGGCTGTCTTTATGGAGCGCACTTCTCGTTCCCAAGTGCCACCGAAGTGGGGTGCGTTTGGGGGGTTGAATTGGAAATCAACCTGTGCTGGAGCGAGGTGGGTCTTAAGTTCTGGGCCCATAGCTTGGAAGCTCTCTCTCAGCTCTCTTTCGCCGCCTTTGAAGTTTGTCCCATGATCGGACAATAGGGTAGACGGCCTTCCTTTCCGTGATGTGAATCTTCGGAAGGCCATAAGGAATGAGTCTGTGCTCATGGTCGGGAGAAGCTCGATGTGTATCGCTCTGGTGGTCATGCATTTGAATACAATACCCCACCGCTTCTCGGTTCCTCTTCCTTTCTTTATGTGCAGCGGGCCAAAGCAGTCCATACCCGTTGAGTGGAATGGCTTGTCACCGATTCGGAGGCGACATGGTATGCCATCCTTGGTATGCTGGGCTGCGCGCGCCACTTGCGGCAGTCTAGACATGTTCGCTGGAAGCGTCGTACCGCCTCTCTTCCTTGTAGGATCCAGTAACGACGTCTGATTTCCGCGAAGACTCTTTCTGCTCCTGCGTGATGTACATCCTCATCGTATTTCTTTATAATCAGCTCTGTGACCTTGTGTCGGCTGTTCAATACGATCGGGTATTTAATGTCATCCGGTAGATTGGGGGCTCTGCGTAGGCGACCACCCACTCTGATGAGGGTATGAGCGTCGCTCTCGGGGGCCAGATGAATTAATCTGCTGTCGGATGGGACGGGCTTTCCTCCCTGTAGACAGGCCAATTCATCGGGGAACGAGTCTCTCTGGGCTCGCTGCAGTAGAAGCAATTCTGCTTCCTCGTAGTTAGCTGCTGACATATCAGCGGGGGACTTGCACTCCGGGTGGTACCGCAGGAATGTTCTTTGTTGTGCACTCTCTATGGACGTGCAATCGTCTATGTTAGGGTCGGTGGAGGCTACGGTGCTCAATCCACAGAACACAGACTTCTTAATTTCCACCTCCTCTGGACTTGCTTCCCTCGGGATAGGCATGGGCCACTGTCCTTCCGGGAGTCTTAGGAATGCGGGGCCGTCACTGTAGACATTGCGACGGGTGAGGTCATCCAGGGGCATCCCCCGGGTGATGACGTCAGCTGGGTTCTGTTTTGTATCAACGTAGCGCCACTCTGTTTCTCCGGTTAACTCTTCGGTTAAGTCTTGAATCTCGGTGACTCTGACTCCCACGAAGACTTTGTACTTGCATGAGTCCGATTTGATCCAGGCGAGTACCGTCGTGGAATCTGACCACAGGATTGTTCTAGACACCGGTATGGTGAGCTCACGTTGGATGAGCGTGGCTAGGTGCGCTCCGGCTAGGGCTGCGCAGAGCTCTAGACGTGGGATAGATTGTTGCTTGCGTGGGGCTATTCTCGAGCGGGCGAGGACAAATGCTGTGTAGATCTCTCCCCCCTGGTCTTGGGCCCGCAAGTAGGCTACTGATCCGTATGCGACCTCTGAGGCGTCACTGAAGACGTGTAAGTCCATTTTACATGTCTCTGGCCTCACCGTGGGTGGGAAGTAGCTTCGGCGCATATTAACGCCTGGGAGTGAGTGGAGCTCCATCTCCCACTCTCTCCAGGTGGATGCAAGGTGTGCGGGAATGGGGTCGTCCCAGCCCTGGTCCTTGTCCCACAATGCTCGTACAATCATTTTTGCCCTGGTGGTGTACGGTAGAATACATCCTAGCGGGTCATATTGTCGGGCGAGTGTTGTGTACACACTCCGTCTGGTGGTCGGCGCCGCCGCCGGCCTTCCCTGCTCCGTAGTCAGGGGCTTGTGTCTGTAGTGAAGCGAATCTGTTTGAATCGCCACACCAATCCCAGGGTCATCTCCTGGGCTTCTCCCGGGATTGTAGCCATCCAGGTCTCGCTGCTGGCTGCCTTGTCCTCGGAGGAGAGGCTGCGCAGTACTTGCGGATCGCTGCTGGCCCACTGCCTGAGATCAAAGCCGCCTTTGATCAATGAGGCGCGGAGTTTAATCAGGAGAGCCTCGGCTCCTTCCTGGGTTGAAAGGCTTTGTAGACAGTTGTCTACGTAGAAGCTGTTCTTTACGCTGTGTCGGACCTCTTCGTCCGCTGCTGGGTCCTCTGCTACATGTTTCTGTAGTGCAAATGTCGCACAGCAGGGGCTGCACGTCGTTCCGAAGGGGAGGACTTCCCATTGGTAGATGGCTGGGTGCTCATCTCCTGGCTTCTCTCTCCATAGGAACCGTAACAGGGGCTTGTCCGCCTCTACTAATCTCACCTGCAGGAACATTCCTTTAATGTCCCCGCTGATGGCCACCTTTTCCTGGCGGAAGCGGAGTAGAACGCCGAGTAGGGAGGGGCCGAGTGTGGGACCGGGCAGTAACTCTTTATTTAGATTTTGGGATCCGATCTGGTAGCTGCAGTTAAATACTATGCGGTCTTTACCGTTGTGATGGACCTTGTGGTGGGGCACGTACCACGATTCAGTGGTCTGGTCAGCCTCTTTAATGTCCATCTTTGTGACGTGTCCCGCTGTGATGAGCTTCTCAATCTCAGCGCGGTATACACTCTCTTGGGCGGGGTTCTTGGCTAAGCGCCGCTCCGTGTTCAGCAGGTACCGTTCTGTGGCGTCTGTCTTGGCGTGGAAAGTAGGCATTCCTTCTCGCCGCAGTAGTGGCGTGGCGTATCTCAACACGCCGTTGACCGGGACTCTCTTGGTCCCTGTCTCGAGGAGGTGAATTGCGTAAATGTCATCTTTAGAGCGAATGTCTTTCTTTCCGTTCTTAAAGGGCATTTGTTCCAAGGTCCATAGCCGCTCTACGTGTTGCAGGAGTGCGGTTTCTCCCTCTGTGACTCGGGAGTGGAGACATCTAGTGGCTGTACTTCGGTTGAGAGATTTGGCGAGCGGGCCTTGGAGAGTCCATCCCAAACGGGTCTCGACTGCTGCAGGACAGCCTCGGGGTCCGGTATGAACCCGGTCTATCGGGACAATGAGGTCTGCATGGTCAGAGCCTATCAACAGGGTCGGCATAGCATTGTCTATGAGCGGGATCGGTAACTTGCGCAGATGTGCATATTTCTCCATCAGCTTGGCGACGGGGTATGTGTACCGCGACAGTCCTATTTCTTGGCTGGTGAAAGCGTCTGCAATCTGGTACCGTCGCTCAGGCTGGCTGCTTGCTGCGATAGAGAATGAGACATTCTCGCCCTTTATCGTCTTCAAATCTCGTCTTATTGTCCGAATTGTCATTTGGGTTTCGCTTCCCCGCAGCCCTAGCTGGGCCGCAGCGGAGGCGAGCAGCAGGGTCTTCTCTGACCCGTCATCGAGGACGGCGTAAGTGTCCAGGACTTTATTCTGGTAGCTTAGTGTCACACGCACTACTTTTAGGAGTACTCGGGCTCCACTGCTGCTGGCGGGATCGATGTACATGACGCTCGCTTTGCGGCTGGATGGTGCAGGTGAAGGGCGCCGTCTGTTACTGTCGTGAAGTATGTCCAGATGGGCTCCATCGCACTTGGTGCACCTTTTCTTTAAGCGGCATTCGGCTGCCATGTGTGAGCGCGCACAGCGAAAACAGCGCTTGTTGGACTTTATCCATTGACCTGCTTCCTCCGCGTTCAGCTTGGGGAAGGAGTCACATTGCGCTAGCCAGTGTTCTTTCTCACAGTAGGGGCACACTATCTTCCACTTCTCCGTTCTGGAGGGGGTACTGTGGCTCCTGCTGCTCGGTACTGACTCCGATTGGTGCATCACAGTCACCGATCTTCTTCCATCATTTAGTCGTCTGGTTCCTTCTCTGGAGCCAGGGGTGCTCCGTCCGAATGTATCTAGCCGTAGGCTGCTGACTTATCTCGCCAGGAAGTCTGCTAGATCGAGGAGGTTCGGTTCGGGGCCATTCGGGTCTCTGTGGTCCCTCTGCCGCCTAAAGCGCTCCTGACGAGCGGGCGGCAGCTTCTCCAGGATCCTTTCCACATTTGAGTTGGCGTAAAGTTCATGCCTCCCCTTCTCTCTTTGCGCTCCCAACATCCCTACCAGGGACTGCACTCTGATGGACAGGTCGTCCAGTGCTCGATTGTCTATTGCTGGGGGTAAGCGGTCGATGTGTCGGATCTCCTGGATCACGTAATCCCATATGCGCCCATACCTCTGGTCCAATGCTACCAGCGCTGCTGTGTATGGGGTGGTGGAAGTCGCGTAGGCGAGCGCTATATTATGTGCGCAGGGTACCTTTAAGTGCTTCAGTAGGATGGCGTATTTGTGGCGTTCATCCAATACATCCACCAACATGGTCTCCAGACACATGCGGAGTTCTGTATACTGGGCCCGGTTCTCTTGGGTGAAGTCGGGTACCATAGGCGTGCCAATGTATGACGCTGACTGTGGATACATCGGCGAGCGTTGGGGGAGAGGCCTCCTATGCGAGTCTCCTCCCGCTCCTTGGTATGGGCTGGTACCGGCAGTGTACCATGGCCCGCTTGTCCAGGTGCTGTTCCTCGGTGCGGGTCGTGCGTCGTGCTCACCCGGGTATAGAGTCGGGGGTCTGTAGCGCAGCTCCGCGGGAGTATAGCCTGGGCTGTACCGGGCCTCCTGGTCCGGTAGAGTACTGTGCTGTCTTCGGGCGTGGTTCTCCTCCTCTTCCTCTTCGTCTTCAGTTAGGTCATCCAGTGCTTGTAGTCTCTGGTTTAGCCTCTCCACAGGATATGCTGCTCCTTCCCGGTTGCTAGGTCTCGCTTGGACCGGTGGGGGGAGGTGGTCTGTGGGGGGTATAGACCTCGTCTGTTGGTCAAGTTCAGGGTTGTTTACTCGGCTAGGGGATGCCGCCCTGGAGGTGTGTCTAGACGAGTTCCTGGAGCCTCTGGCGGAGGGAGAGGGTGTTGTCCGTCTGATCAGCTGTTCTATTAGTTGCGACTGCTGTCTGTCGCGCGCTGCGTCCCGTTGAGCACCGGCTCGTTCTCGGGCCACATTCTCTTCCATCTGAATGCGTCTTATTTCTAGACGTATCTGCTCGTGTTCGCTTCGCTGCTGGATCTGCAGTCGGTCGCGTTCAGCAGCGGCGTTCAGGCTGATGAGGAAGGCCTGCTGTAGGGTCCTCTCTGCCTCGCTGGGAGAAGGCGGTTGTATAGGGGAGCCTTCCCTCGGGGTACTCCTTGCGGAGCCTTGGAGTTCTATCTCCACGGTGCTCTCCCCGTCTTCTTCCGTGCCGAGTTCTCTCTCGGTAGCGTTGTATTCCTCCCGGGACTCATCGGGGACTACTTCTTCAGTACTGGCGGGGTGTGAAGTCATGTCTGGTTCCCACTGGTCCCCACCGTGAACTTGGTCAGTTACATTAGAGCCCGTAAGGGCCTCTATGGTCGGGGTAGTCTGGGCGTTGGGGTTAGACATACTTTTACTTTCTAGTTTTACCGCGTTTACTGTTAGTAGAAGACTAGGTTGTTGACTGACAGCGTAAGCCTCTAAGTACTGAGGGAGCCGTCGTTCGCGCTGCGGGCGTTGGTTAGGAGGATCGTTTCGTGGAGTGTTCATCATAGGCCATTTCAATATTAATAACACTATATTAATATTACACTAATTACCATCCGGCTCGAAGGACCAATTGTAACTGAGGGGTACAATTCCCTGACTGTATTACTAGATATAAACGGATCCAACACAAATGTACGAAGTCGAAACAGGTCTTTATTTCTACACAGCGATGGTGTGTAGAACAAGCACTTAATCACTTAATTACATTTATGAATTGAAATAGTATGCACTTTTATGGCAAAGAGTATTCGTCGGTATATCAACAGAGAATGTCCAATCTCTGATGGCGCAGGTGGTAAATATACGACCTGGAATAGTTAAGGAATAACAGCAATGATACTTTAATGATTATATACTAGATACACTAGAGGGGGTTAATCCGGTCGCTTGTAAGCCGACAGGAGTAGGAGGGGGGGGGGGTAGAATCCGGCTGCCTCGTCCGGCCAAGGGTATCCCAGGTGAACCCACTGTAGTGCCGTTCAATGCGCCGGCGATCCTTGGACCACAGATGAAAGCAGGTGGACTCTTTGTGGGCCGGCTCTCTCCGGTCCACGGGGGAGAGACGTGAAGCGACCTCGTCTTGCAGAGCGTCTCCTCACCTTGCGTCCTCTCCAGGGGGGGGGGTTCCAACACACGGCAGTGTCGGGGGTCTTTATCCATGGAATAATCAAAGTATACAAAGCATAATCCGTGCCTGGGAAGGCGGGCTGTCGTCGGTAGAATAATCCGGTATACAGGTCCACTCGCTCGTCGGCTCTGGGGCTCCTCGGGTGCAGCTTCACATGGAGTCGATCATCCTGGGTAAGCAGCCAGTTCTCTGCCCGAAACGATGGGGTACTGACTACGGTAGTATTCTCACCGCACGAAGCACTATATATTAACAGACTATTATTAGCTTAATAGACTACGTCCAACTCGACGATATAGTGCCAAATATGACTATTCAAATATTAATATACACGATGTCTCAATACCGATGGTAGGCGAACTTGGCCTTACTCCCACACGTGGCGTCGCGGGGAGGCTTTACGTCTGTGACTCTATTGGAGGGTAAGAAACTGGACTGAAAAGAAAGTCCTACTTTAGTAGCGCAGTATATATACGCACTATGAACAAATAGTCCCATTAGTGGTGCGGTAGCCAGATTCCTACGCGGAACTAGGACTTGTTCGTACATGTGGAGCGGTACGTTTGAACTGGGTCTGAGGGGTATGGCAGCCTGGCACCAAGGTCTCGACCAATAGTAGAATGGAGACTATTATGGGATGTTCAGTAGGCTAGAATGGATATTCAATGCATATTGTACAAGGAATATACAAGGGATATCAGGGAATATTAGAGAATATACAAATACAATTAAATATATATATATAAATAAATATATATATTCGGTTTAATCTGGCCCTTCACAACAGCCACCCCCTGAATAGGTCCCAGACCTAATCAGTTAAACAGAGACAGATTAATCGCGTTGTCTATTTACACATAAGGGTTTGCTGTAGGGGTCAGTCAACTTCACAAAGTCATAGGGTTGTAGGGTCATGGTCATCATCGATTGTGTCTGGGAGTCGAGGCAGTTCTATGAGCCTTGCCACGGGACGGGTGTAAGTGCGACCCTGGACGAGCACTTCAGCTGCTCGGACCTTGCCGTCGGCACCGGTGATCACTTTGCTTACGCGGCCGGCCGGCCACATAGCTCTGGGCAGTGATTGATCAATAATCATGACGACTGTTCCTTCTGTCAAATTGTCTCTCTCCTTTACCCACTTCTGGCGGGTCTGTAGAGACGGTAGGTAGTGCAGTAGGAAACTGTTCCAAAACTTGTCGGCTAATACTTGGCTGTACCTCCACATTCGTCGGCCGTTCGCTTCTTCAGGCCGGTACATTGTCTGGGGTAATGCAGGATCTAGCCGCCCCATCAGGAGTGTGTTGGGGGTAACTGGGTCGATATCCGCCACATCACTGGAGACATATCCGAGGGGCTTCGAGTTAAGTACTCCCTCAATCTCCGTGAGGACTGTCAGTAGGACTTCTTCCGCCACAGTCTGGGCCCCAAGTACTGCGTACAGGGCTGTCTTTATGGAGCGCACTTCTCGTTCCCAAGTGCCACCGAAGTGGGGTGCGTTTGGGGGGTTGAATTGGAAATCAACCTGTGCTGGAGCGAGGTGGGTCTTAAGTTCTGGGCCCATAGCTTGGAAGCTCTCTCTCAGCTCTCTTTCGCCGCCTTTGAAGTTTGTCCCATGATCGGACAATAGGGTAGACGGCCTTCCTTTCCGTGATGTGAATCTTCGGAAGGCCATAAGGAATGAGTCTGTGCTCATGGTCGGGAGAAGCTCGATGTGTATCGCTCTGGTGGTCATGCATTTGAATACAATACCCCACCGCTTCTCGGTTCCTCTTCCTTTCTTTATGTGCAGCGGGCCAAAGCAGTCCATACCCGTTGAGTGGAATGGCTTGTCACCGATTCGGAGGCGACATGGTATGCCATCCTTGGTATGCTGGGCTGCGCGCGCCACTTGCGGCAGTCTAGACATGTTCGCTGGAAGCGTCGTACCGCCTCTCTTCCTTGTAGGATCCAGTAACGACGTCTGATTTCCGCGAAGACTCTTTCTGCTCCTGCGTGATGTACATCCTCATCGTATTTCTTTATAATCAGCTCTGTGACCTTGTGTCGGCTGTTCAATACGATCGGGTATTTAATGTCATCCGGTAGATTGGGGGCTCTGCGTAGGCGACCACCCACTCTGATGAGGGTATGAGCGTCGCTCTCGGGGGCCAGATGAATTAATCTGCTGTCGGATGGGACGGGCTTTCCTCCCTGTAGACAGGCCAATTCATCGGGGAACGAGTCTCTCTGGGCTCGCTGCAGTAGAAGCAATTCTGCTTCCTCGTAGTTAGCTGCTGACATATCAGCGGGGGACTTGCACTCCGGGTGGTACCGCAGGAATGTTCTTTGTTGTGCACTCTCTATGGACGTGCAATCGTCTATGTTAGGGTCGGTGGAGGCTACGGTGCTCAATCCACAGAACACAGACTTCTTAATTTCCACCTCCTCTGGACTTGCTTCCCTCGGGATAGGCATGGGCCACTGTCCTTCCGGGAGTCTTAGGAATGCGGGGCCGTCACTGTAGACATTGCGACGGGTGAGGTCATCCAGGGGCATCCCCCGGGTGATGACGTCAGCTGGGTTCTGTTTTGTATCAACGTAGCGCCACTCTGTTTCTCCGGTTAACTCTTCGGTTAAGTCTTGAATCTCGGTGACTCTGACTCCCACGAAGACTTTGTACTTGCATGAGTCCGATTTGATCCAGGCGAGTACCGTCGTGGAATCTGACCACAGGATTGTTCTAGACACCGGTATGGTGAGCTCACGTTGGATGAGCGTGGCTAGGTGCGCTCCGGCTAGGGCTGCGCAGAGCTCTAGACGTGGGATAGATTGTTGCTTGCGTGGGGCTATTCTCGAGCGGGCGAGGACAAATGCTGTGTAGATCTCTCCCCCCTGGTCTTGGGCCCGCAAGTAGGCTACTGATCCGTATGCGACCTCTGAGGCGTCACTGAAGACGTGTAAGTCCATTTTACATGTCTCTGGCCTCACCGTGGGTGGGAAGTAGCTTCGGCGCATATTAACGCCTGGGAGTGAGTGGAGCTCCATCTCCCACTCTCTCCAGGTGGATGCAAGGTGTGCGGGAATGGGGTCGTCCCAGCCCTGGTCCTTGTCCCACAATGCTCGTACAATCATTTTTGCCCTGGTGGTGTACGGTAGAATACATCCTAGCGGGTCATATTGTCGGGCGAGTGTTGTGTACACACTCCGTCTGGTGGTCGGCGCCGCCGCCGGCCTTCCCTGCTCCGTAGTCAGGGGCTTGTGTCTGTAGTGAAGCGAATCTGTTTGAATCGCCACACCAATCCCAGGGTCATCTCCTGGGCTTCTCCCGGGATTGTAGCCATCCAGGTCTCGCTGCTGGCTGCCTTGTCCTCGGAGGAGAGGCTGCGCAGTACTTGCGGATCGCTGCTGGCCCACTGCCTGAGATCAAAGCCGCCTTTGATCAATGAGGCGCGGAGTTTAATCAGGAGAGCCTCGGCTCCTTCCTGGGTTGAAAGGCTTTGTAGACAGTTGTCTACGTAGAAGCTGTTCTTTACGCTGTGTCGGACCTCTTCGTCCGCTGCTGGGTCCTCTGCTACATGTTTCTGTAGTGCAAATGTCGCACAGCAGGGGCTGCACGTCGTTCCGAAGGGGAGGACTTCCCATTGGTAGATGGCTGGGTGCTCATCTCCTGGCTTCTCTCTCCATAGGAACCGTAACAGGGGCTTGTCCGCCTCTACTAATCTCACCTGCAGGAACATTCCTTTAATGTCCCCGCTGATGGCCACCTTTTCCTGGCGGAAGCGGAGTAGAACGCCGAGTAGGGAGGGGCCGAGTGTGGGACCGGGCAGTAACTCTTTATTTAGATTTTGGGATCCGATCTGGTAGCTGCAGTTAAATACTATGCGGTCTTTACCGTTGTGATGGACCTTGTGGTGGGGCACGTACCACGATTCAGTGGTCTGGTCAGCCTCTTTAATGTCCATCTTTGTGACGTGTCCCGCTGTGATGAGCTTCTCAATCTCAGCGCGGTATACACTCTCTTGGGCGGGGTTCTTGGCTAAGCGCCGCTCCGTGTTCAGCAGGTACCGTTCTGTGGCGTCTGTCTTGGCGTGGAAAGTAGGCATTCCTTCTCGCCGCAGTAGTGGCGTGGCGTATCTCAACACGCCGTTGACCGGGACTCTCTTGGTCCCTGTCTCGAGGAGGTGAATTGCGTAAATGTCATCTTTAGAGCGAATGTCTTTCTTTCCGTTCTTAAAGGGCATTTGTTCCAAGGTCCATAGCCGCTCTACGTGTTGCAGGAGTGCGGTTTCTCCCTCTGTGACTCGGGAGTGGAGACATCTAGTGGCTGTACTTCGGTTGAGAGATTTGGCGAGCGGGCCTTGGAGAGTCCATCCCAAACGGGTCTCGACTGCTGCAGGACAGCCTCGGGGTCCGGTATGAACCCGGTCTATCGGGACAATGAGGTCTGCATGGTCAGAGCCTATCAACAGGGTCGGCATAGCATTGTCTATGAGCGGGATCGGTAACTTGCGCAGATGTGCATATTTCTCCATCAGCTTGGCGACGGGGTATGTGTACCGCGACAGTCCTATTTCTTGGCTGGTGAAAGCGTCTGCAATCTGGTACCGTCGCTCAGGCTGGCTGCTTGCTGCGATAGAGAATGAGACATTCTCGCCCTTTATCGTCTTCAAATCTCGTCTTATTGTCCGAATTGTCATTTGGGTTTCGCTTCCCCGCAGCCCTAGCTGGGCCGCAGCGGAGGCGAGCAGCAGGGTCTTCTCTGACCCGTCATCGAGGACGGCGTAAGTGTCCAGGACTTTATTCTGGTAGCTTAGTGTCACACGCACTACTTTTAGGAGTACTCGGGCTCCACTGCTGCTGGCGGGATCGATGTACATGACGCTCGCTTTGCGGCTGGATGGTGCAGGTGAAGGGCGCCGTCTGTTACTGTCGTGAAGTATGTCCAGATGGGCTCCATCGCACTTGGTGCACCTTTTCTTTAAGCGGCATTCGGCTGCCATGTGTGAGCGCGCACAGCGAAAACAGCGCTTGTTGGACTTTATCCATTGACCTGCTTCCTCCGCGTTCAGCTTGGGGAAGGAGTCACATTGCGCTAGCCAGTGTTCTTTCTCACAGTAGGGGCACACTATCTTCCACTTCTCCGTTCTGGAGGGGGTACTGTGGCTCCTGCTGCTCGGTACTGACTCCGATTGGTGCATCACAGTCACCGATCTTCTTCCATCATTTAGTCGTCTGGTTCCTTCTCTGGAGCCAGGGGTGCTCCGTCCGAATGTATCTAGCCGTAGGCTGCTGACTTATCTCGCCAGGAAGTCTGCTAGATCGAGGAGGTTCGGTTCGGGGCCATTCGGGTCTCTGTGGTCCCTCTGCCGCCTAAAGCGCTCCTGACGAGCGGGCGGCAGCTTCTCCAGGATCCTTTCCACATTTGAGTTGGCGTAAAGTTCATGCCTCCCCTTCTCTCTTTGCGCTCCCAACATCCCTACCAGGGACTGCACTCTGATGGACAGGTCGTCCAGTGCTCGATTGTCTATTGCTGGGGGTAAGCGGTCGATGTGTCGGATCTCCTGGATCACGTAATCCCATATGCGCCCATACCTCTGGTCCAATGCTACCAGCGCTGCTGTGTATGGGGTGGTGGAAGTCGCGTAGGCGAGCGCTATATTATGTGCGCAGGGTACCTTTAAGTGCTTCAGTAGGATGGCGTATTTGTGGCGTTCATCCAATACATCCACCAACATGGTCTCCAGACACATGCGGAGTTCTGTATACTGGGCCCGGTTCTCTTGGGTGAAGTCGGGTACCATAGGCGTGCCAATGTATGACGCTGACTGTGGATACATCGGCGAGCGTTGGGGGAGAGGCCTCCTATGCGAGTCTCCTCCCGCTCCTTGGTATGGGCTGGTACCGGCAGTGTACCATGGCCCGCTTGTCCAGGTGCTGTTCCTCGGTGCGGGTCGTGCGTCGTGCTCACCCGGGTATAGAGTCGGGGGTCTGTAGCGCAGCTCCGCGGGAGTATAGCCTGGGCTGTACCGGGCCTCCTGGTCCGGTAGAGTACTGTGCTGTCTTCGGGCGTGGTTCTCCTCCTCTTCCTCTTCGTCTTCAGTTAGGTCATCCAGTGCTTGTAGTCTCTGGTTTAGCCTCTCCACAGGATATGCTGCTCCTTCCCGGTTGCTAGGTCTCGCTTGGACCGGTGGGGGGAGGTGGTCTGTGGGGGGTATAGACCTCGTCTGTTGGTCAAGTTCAGGGTTGTTTACTCGGCTAGGGGATGCCGCCCTGGAGGTGTGTCTAGACGAGTTCCTGGAGCCTCTGGCGGAGGGAGAGGGTGTTGTCCGTCTGATCAGCTGTTCTATTAGTTGCGACTGCTGTCTGTCGCGCGCTGCGTCCCGTTGAGCACCGGCTCGTTCTCGGGCCACATTCTCTTCCATCTGAATGCGTCTTATTTCTAGACGTATCTGCTCGTGTTCGCTTCGCTGCTGGATCTGCAGTCGGTCGCGTTCAGCAGCGGCGTTCAGGCTGATGAGGAAGGCCTGCTGTAGGGTCCTCTCTGCCTCGCTGGGAGAAGGCGGTTGTATAGGGGAGCCTTCCCTCGGGGTACTCCTTGCGGAGCCTTGGAGTTCTATCTCCACGGTGCTCTCCCCGTCTTCTTCCGTGCCGAGTTCTCTCTCGGTAGCGTTGTATTCCTCCCGGGACTCATCGGGGACTACTTCTTCAGTACTGGCGGGGTGTGAAGTCATGTCTGGTTCCCACTGGTCCCCACCGTGAACTTGGTCAGTTACATTAGAGCCCGTAAGGGCCTCTATGGTCGGGGTAGTCTGGGCGTTGGGGTTAGACATACTTTTACTTTCTAGTTTTACCGCGTTTACTGTTAGTAGAAGACTAGGTTGTTGACTGACAGCGTAAGCCTCTAAGTACTGAGGGAGCCGTCGTTCGCGCTGCGGGCGTTGGTTAGGAGGATCGTTTCGTGGAGTGTTCATCATAGGCCATTTCAATATTAATAACACTATATTAATATTACACTAATTACCATCCGGCTCGAAGGACCAATTGTAACTGAGGGGTACAATTCCCTGACTGTATTACTAGATATAAACGGATCCAACACAAATGTACGAAGTCGAAACAGGTCTTTATTTCTACACAGCGATGGTGTGTAGAACAAGCACTTAATCACTTAATTACATTTATGAATTGAAATAGTATGCACTTTTATGGCAAAGAGTATTCGTCGGTATATCAACAGAGAATGTCCAATCTCTGATGGCGCAGGTGGTAAATATACGACCTGGAATAGTTAAGGAATAACAGCAATGATACTTTAATGATTATATACTAGATACACTAGAGGGGGTTAATCCGGTCGCTTGTAAGCCGACAGGAGTAGGAGGGGGGGGGGGTAGAATCCGGCTGCCTCGTCCGGCCAAGGGTATCCCAGGTGAACCCACTGTAGTGCCGTTCAATGCGCCGGCGATCCTTGGACCACAGATGAAAGCAGGTGGACTCTTTGTGGGCCGGCTCTCTCCGGTCCACGGGGGAGAGACGTGAAGCGACCTCGTCTTGCAGAGCGTCTCCTCACCTTGCGTCCTCTCCAGGGGGGGGGGTTCCAACACACGGCAGTGTCGGGGGTCTTTATCCATGGAATAATCAAAGTATACAAAGCATAATCCGTGCCTGGGAAGGCGGGCTGTCGTCGGTAGAATAATCCGGTATACAGGTCCACTCGCTCGTCGGCTCTGGGGCTCCTCGGGTGCAGCTTCACATGGAGTCGATCATCCTGGGTAAGCAGCCAGTTCTCTGCCCGAAACGATGGGGTACTGACTACGGTAGTATTCTCACCGCACGAAGCACTATATATTAACAGACTATTATTAGCTTAATAGACTACGTCCAACTCGACGATATAGTGCCAAATATGACTATTCAAATATTAATATACACGATGTCTCAATACCGATGGTAGGCGAACTTGGCCTTACTCCCACACGTGGCGTCGCGGGGAGGCTTTACGTCTGTGACTCTATTGGAGGGTAAGAAACTGGACTGAAAAGAAAGTCCTACTTTAGTAGCGCAGTATATATACGCACTATGAACAAATAGTCCCATTAGTGGTGCGGTAGCCAGATTCCTACGCAGAACTAGGACTTGTTCGTACATGTGGAGCGGTACGTTTGAACTGGGTCTGAGGGGTATGGCAGCCTGGCACCAAGGTCTCGACCAATAGTAGAATGGAGACTATTATGGGATGTTCAGTAGGCTAGAATGGATATTCAATGCATATTGTACAAGGAATATACAAGGGATATCAGGGAATATTAGAGAATATACAAATACAATTAAATATATATATATAAATAAATATATATATTCGGTTTAATCTGGCCCTTCACAACAGCCACCCCCTGAATAGGTCCCAGACCTAATCAGTTAAACAGAGACAGATTAATCGCGTTGTCTATTTACACATAAGGGTTTGCTGTAGGGGTCAGTCAACTTCACAAAGTCATAGGGTTGTAGGGTCATGGTCATCATCGATTGTGTCTGGGAGTCGAGGCAGTTCTATGAGCCTTGCCACGGGACGGGTGTAAGTGCGACCCTGGACGAGCACTTCAGCTGCTCGGACCTTGCCGTCGGCACCGGTGATCACTTTGCTTACGCGGCCGGCCGGCCACATAGCTCTGGGCAGTGATTGATCAATAATCATGACGACTGTTCCTTCTGTCAAATTGTCTCTCTCCTTTACCCACTTCTGGCGGGTCTGTAGAGACGGTAGGTAGTGCAGTAGGAAACTGTTCCAAAACTTGTCGGCTAATACTTGGCTGTACCTCCACATTCGTCGGCCGTTCGCTTCTTCAGGCCGGTACATTGTCTGGGGTAATGCAGGATCTAGCCGCCCCATCAGGAGTGTGTTGGGGGTAACTGGGTCGATATCCGCCACATCACTGGAGACATATCCGAGGGGCTTCGAGTTAAGTACTCCCTCAATCTCCGTGAGGACTGTCAGTAGGACTTCTTCCGCCACAGTCTGGGCCCCAAGTACTGCGTACAGGGCTGTCTTTATGGAGCGCACTTCTCGTTCCCAAGTGCCACCGAAGTGGGGTGCGTTTGGGGGGTTGAATTGGAAATCAACCTGTGCTGGAGCGAGGTGGGTCTTAAGTTCTGGGCCCATAGCTTGGAAGCTCTCTCTCAGCTCTCTTTCGCCGCCTTTGAAGTTTGTCCCATGATCGGACAATAGGGTAGACGGTCTTCCTTTCCGTGATGTGAATCTTCGGAAGGCCATAAGGAATGAGTCTGTGCTCATGGTCGGGAGAAGCTCGATGTGTATCGCTCTGGTGGTCATGCATTTGAATACAATACCCCACCGCTTCTCGGTTCCTCTTCCTTTCTTTATGTGCAGCGGGCCAAAGCAGTCCATACCCGTTGAGTGGAATGGCTTGTCACCGATTCGGAGGCGACATGGAGGAAGGTCAGCCATCCTTGGTATGCTGGGCTGCGCGCGCCACTTGCGGCAGTCTAGACATGTTCGCTGGAAGCGTCGTACCGCCTCTCTTCCTTGTAGGATCCAGTAACGACGTCTGATTTCCGCGAAGACTCTTTCTGCTCCTGCGTGATGTACATCCTCATCGTATTTCTTTATAATCAGCTCTGTGACCTTGTGTCGGCTGTTCAATACGATCGGGTATTTAATGTCATCCGGTAGATTGGGGGCTCTGCGTAGGCGACCACCCACTCTGATGAGGGTATGAGCGTCGCTCTCGGGGGCCAGATGAATTAATCTGCTGTCGGATGGGACGGGCTTTCCTCCCTGTAGACAGGCCAATTCATCGGGGAACGAGTCTCTCTGGGCTCGCTGCAGTAGAAGCAATTCTGCTTCCTCGTAGTTAGCTGCTGACATATCAGCGGGGGACTTGCACTCCGGGTGGTACCGCAGGAATGTTCTTTGTTGTGCACTCTCTATGGACGTGCAATCGTCTATGTTAGGGTCGGTGGAGGCTACGGTGCTCAATCCACAGAACACAGACTTCTTAATTTCCACCTCCTCTGGACTTGCTTCCCTCGGGATAGGCATGGGCCACTGTCCTTCCGGGAGTCTTAGGAATGCGGGGCCGTCACTGTAGACATTGCGACGGGTGAGGTCATCCAGGGGCATCCCCCGGGTGATGACGTCAGCTGGGTTCTGTTTTGTATCAACGTAGCGCCACTCTGTTTCTCCGGTTAACTCTTCGGTTAAGTCTTGAATCTCGGTGACTCTGACTCCCACGAAGACTTTGTACTTGCATGAGTCCGATTTGATCCAGGCGAGTACTGTCGTGGAATCTGACCACAGGATTGTTCTAGACACCGGTATGGTGAGCTCACGTTGGATGAGCGTGGCTAGGTGCGCTCCGGCTAGGGCTGCGCAGAGCTCTAGACGTGGGATAGATTGTTGCTTGCGTGGGGCTATTCTCGAGTGGGCGAGGACAAATGCTGTGTAGATCTCTCCCCCCTGGTCTTGGGCCCGCAAGTAGGCTACTGATCCGTATGCGACCTCTGAGGCGTCACTGAAGACGTGTAAGTCCATTTTACATGTCTCTGGCCTCACCGTGGGTGGGAAGTAGCTTCGGCGCATATTAACGCCTGGGAGTGAGTGGAGCTCCATCTCCCACTCTCTCCAGGTGGATGCAAGGTGTGCGGGAATGGGGTCGTCCCAGCCCTGGTCCTTGTCCCACAATGCTCGTACAATCATTTTTGCCCTGGTGGTGTACGGTAGAATACATCCTAGCGGGTCATATTGTCGGGCGAGTGTTGTGTACACACTCCGTCTGGTGGTCGGCGCCGCCGCCGGCCTTCCCTGCTCCGTAGTCAGGGGCTTGTGTCTGTAGTGAAGCGAATCTGTTTGAATCGCCACACCAATCCCAGGGTCATCTCCTGGGCTTCTCCCGGGATTGTAGCCATCCAGGTCTCGCTGCTGGCTGCCTTGTCCTCGGAGGAGAGGCTGCGCAGTACTTGCGGATCGCTGCTGGCCCACTGCCTGAGATCAAAGCCGCCTTTGATCAATGAGGCGCGGAGTTTAATCAGGAGAGCCTCGGCTCCTTCCTGGGTTGAAAGGCTTTGTAGACAGTTGTCTACGTAGAAGCTGTTCTTTACGCTGTGTCGGACCTCTTCGTCCGCTGCTGGGTCCTCTGCTACATGTTTCTGTAGTGCAAATGTCGCACAGCAGGGGCTGCACGTCGTTCCGAAGGGGAGGACTTCCCATTGGTAGATGGCTGGGTGCTCATCTCCTGGCTTCTCTCTCCATAGGAACCGTAACAGGGGCTTGTCCGCCTCTACTAATCTCACCTGCAGGAACATTCCTTTAATGTCCCCGCTGATGGCCACCTTTTCCTGGCGGAAGCGGAGTAGAACGCCGAGTAGGGAGGGGCCGAGTGTGGGACCGGGCAGTAACTCTTTATTTAGATTTTGGGATCCGATCTGGTAGCTGCAGTTAAATACTATGCGGTCTTTACCGTTGTGATGGACCTTGTGGTGGGGCACGTACCACGATTCAGTGGTCTGGTCAGCCTCTTTAATGTCCATCTTTGTGACGTGTCCCGCTGTGATGAGCTTCTCAATCTCAGCGCGGTATACACTCTCTTGGGCGGGGTTCTTGGCTAAGCGCCGCTCCGTGTTCAGCAGGTACCGTTCTGTGGCGTCTGTCTTGGCGTGGAAAGTAGGCATTCCTTTTTTTTTTCAATTATTATCTTTTATTTGCTTTTAACATTTCATTTACATACAGTTGTAAAATGCAAGTTATAAATATATAAATTACATTTCCTAACTAAACAATTACTAACCCTTCCCCGACCCTTCCTAGTACAAAAAAAAAAAGAAAAAACTATCGAATGCATGATTTACTTTAAGACCATGATTGTCTGTGCTACTACCTGAATAAAATAATAAATATGACAACAAAAAGAAAAAAACAGGCAGACAAATATAGAATATAAAAAGACAATATCCACAATCTCTATGCTTCAATTGGCTCTCTCCAGTTCTATACCCATATTTGGTATGTAATCCATTGCCCGACCCCAGATCTTCTGAAAGTGTATTATTTTTCCTTTCACATTATACATGATTTTTTCAGGTGTGCAATAGGATAGGAGTTCTGCCCACCATTGTTTAGTCGGGGGAGGGGGTTCAGATTTCCAATGACAAAGAATACATTTTTTTGCAGCAGACATTCCTAACAGGATAAATTTCTTTTCAAAGTTGTCAAAGTTAATCAGCATAGAGATATCACCCAAAATAGCTATTCGTGCGTCAGGAGTCATCGTCTTTCCAATAATTTTTGAAAGTTGTTCAAATATAAATTTCCAGTAATAATTTAACTTCCGGCAATTCCAGAACGTGTGGATTAGGTCCCCTTTAGCATGTTGACATCGAAGACAATTGGGTGATGTCTCGTGGCTAAATTGATATAATCTGTGAGGTGTATAATAAATTCTGTGTAGTATATTAAATTGTGTTAACCTATGGTTGGTATTTGTTAAAGTTGTTTGGGAGTTCTGGAGCAATGACTGCCATTCTTTCATGGTATATTTGTGTTTAATATCTTTTTCCCATTTATCTTTTTGTTGTAGCATCCTATCATCTTTCTGTTCAGTGTTCATCAGTGTGTAGATTTTAGATATCAGGCCCTTTGATGTTTTTGTAGTGTTAAACAGTTTCTCTATTGGTGTTTCAGACATATGGGGATAGCTATAACTGTTATTTTTGACCCAGTTCCGTATCTGTAGGTATTTAAAAAAGATGGATGAAGGTAAATTATATTTCGCTCTCAGGGAATTAAAATCAGAAAAGATGCTTTGGTTATACAAGTCTCTTATTTCGCTGATTCCCTTGGTTCTCCAATTTTCAGATATTCCATCACTAATAATTTTGGGGACACAAGGGTTGTTCCACAGGGGCATGCTCATTAACAAGGTATTTTGATTTCCCATTAGTTTAATAGTTTCTTTCCAACATGCAAAGGTATGATGTATAATCTGGTTTTTAGTGATAGAGTTAAGGGTTTTTTGCGTGTCTATATAGGGGATTACCTGTAGTGGAGTAGGATGGATTATGTTCTCTTCCAGTTTAACCCATGCTGGTGTGGGCAGCCTCTCACTGTTGAGCCAACACCAAATAACACGTGATTGACAGGCTAGGTAGTACAGTCTGAAGTTGGGGAGGTTTAAGCCCCCTTTATTCAGGGGAGCCTGTAGTGCTTTTAATCTGATCCTAGCCCGTTTCTGGGACCACAAAAACATTGAAATGATTTTATTCAGTGATGTAAACAAGCTTGGTGGACAGCTGAGTGGAATTGACTTGAACAAATAAATTAATTTAGGCAGAACATTCATCTTGACCACATTAACACGTCCAATTAAAGAAATTGGTAGATCTTTCCATTTGTATAGGTCTGTTTTGATTTTTTTCCATAATAGGTAGATAGTTATTTTGGTATGTTTGGTTCAGGTCATTAGATATTTGGATTCCCAGGTATTTGAAGCTTTTTGGTGCCCATTTAAAATGGGAAATCATTGGGTGGGTATTCTGGGTGGTAACACTATTTAGTGGCATTATTTCACTCTTGTCATAATTTATCGTGTAACCAGATATGGCACTGTATGCTTCTAGTATGTTGAGTAATTGCGGCAAGGATATATCTGGTTGGGTAATATAAATTAGTAAATCATCACAATATAGTGAGAGTTTGGATTCGTTTGCTCCAGTCTTTATGCCACATATATTGTTGTTGTTCCGTATTGCCACCGCCAACGGTTCAATGGCTGCGGCGAACAGATATACGGAGAGTGGGCAGCCCTGTCGTACTCCACGTCCCAATTGGAAGGGTTTGGAAAGTATACCATTTGTCAACACTTGTGCCTTCGGAGAGCAATAAAGCATCTTAATATAATTAATGAAAACATCACCAAAATTCATCTGTTTCAGAGTATAAAAAAGATATTCAAATTCTATTGTATCAAAAGCTTTTCGAGCATCCATCGAGATTACAAGTCTTGAGTCATTCGTTTGTTTAGAGAGCTCAATGATATGAAAAAGTTTTCTGATATTGTCAGATCCCTGTCGCTGCTGAATAAAACCCGTCTGATCCTCGTGGATTAAGAGAGACATCACAGGGTCCATTCTTAGTGCGAGTGCTTTAGAAAATATTTTATAATCCACATTTAACATTGACAGGGGCCTATAGGAGTCACAAAGTTGTTTATCCTTAGAGGGCTTAGGAAGTACATTGATTGTTGCTAATTCTAGACTTGGTGGTAATTTACCATTATTGAGACTGTCTTTGAGCATGTCCATATAAGGGCGGATTAATTTATTTATGAACAGTTTGTAAAATTCAGCAGGTAGGCCGTCGGGACCGGGTGCTTTGCCCGTTTGCAATGAGTTAATAGCCTTGGTGATTTCTTCCTTTGATATTTCTGTTTCAAGAGTAGTTCTCACTTCTACAGGAAGCTTAGTAATCGGTAAATTTCCCAAGAATTCCTCGCATTTTGTAGCAGTTGAGTCTTGGTTTTCAGACGTATATAGATTGTGGTAGAACATTTCAAAACGCTGGTTTATCTCTTCAGGTTTATGTAATACATCACCATCCTTAGTTTTGATTGAGTCTATTGTTTTTGCCATCTCTTCTTTTCTTATTTGCCAGCTGAGTAGCTTGCCGGTTTTGTCCCCCTTTTCATAGTAGTGGTATTTAGTTCTGGCCATGTCTGCTTCTACTTGGCTAGTAGTTAAGTTGCTATATTCAAGCCGCTTTTTTACTAGTATGTGCAGAGTATCTGCTCTATTGGATTCTGCGTGTTTTTTCTCTAGTTCATGAATTTCTTTGTCTAGTGTGTTTAGATACTGTCTACTTTTTCTTTGTTTAAAAGCTCCAAAAGACGTTATCTGACCTCTTAGGTAAGCTTTCAGTGTCTCCCAGATTATGCTTGGGGAGGCAGAGTTTACATTAATTATTAAAAAGTCATCAATTTGATTTTCTAGGAAGTTAACAAAATCTGGGTCGTTAAGGAGATATGGCTTGAATCTCCAACGCTTAGTTTTAGGTTTGTCCAAATATTGTTTCACCTTCAATTTCAAAGGACAGTGATCCGATATTGTAGAGGCTAGATATTTACATTCAATTACATTGTGAAGTAGTGATTTAGTTGTTAAAAACAAGTCTAATCTGGAATAAGTGTCATGTACCGCAGAATGAAATGAGTATTCCCTCTCCAGTGGGTTAAGTATTCTCCAAACATCGACCAAACCCATTTCAGACATACCGTCCCTTACTACTTTGGCTGCGGCACTTAATGGCTGGGGGATGCTATTAGATCTATCTGATGTGCTCAGTGTTAAATTATAGTCACCTCCAAGGATACATGTGCCATAGTTTTGAGCAGAGGATAATAGAATTTTCCTAAAAAAGGGTGCATCGTCTTTGTTGGGGCCATATATATTAATAAGTGTAAAAGGTTCGTGATTTATGTCACATTTGAGGATTATCCATCTACCTGCAGTGTCTTTTTCTTGAGAACGTATTTTTAGGTTTAACTGTTTGTGACATAGTATGGCCACTCCTCTTGATCTGGAATTAAATGAGGAATAAAATACTGACCCAACCCAATCTCTTTGCAACTTCACATGCTCTGCATCAGTTAAGTGGCTTTCCTGAATAAATGCAATGCCGCAATCTTGATTCTTTAAATAGTTGAGAATCTTTTTCCTTTTAATGGGATTATTGATGCCCTTAACATTGAAGGACATAAATGTCAGAGTGCTAGTCATCTAGGATCATTTTCAATATCGACTTTAATAGGGGTTTAAATGTGGTTGTTATAGAGATTGCAGCGTTCCATTTGAACATGAGCGCGTGCGTGTGTTTTTGCACACACACACACACACACACACATGTTCGCAGTGCATATGCCTACCATTAGTCACTCCAGTTATATCATACACTCTATCATGGTTCACAAGATCACATGCATTGAGTTTGTGAAGATAATATGCATTTGTACTAGGTCCCCCCCCCACCCTTTTTTCCCCCCATACCCTCCCCAAACAGAAAGTAAACCATAACATAGGCTCACTAGTCCTATATTACCCTACTTGGCTCCCTGTTAACTCCCCCTTTAAATTGCCAGGTGGCACACCACTATTTGAACCAGGCTGTGAAGCGTTACTCCTTATAATAAAAAGAAAAAAGGAACAAAATTAAACTAAAAAAACAAACAATACAGGCAAGCAATTGATTCAGTAATGAGGCAGAGAAATAAATAAATTAATGAATAAGAGAAATGAATAATGAATAAGAGGGGAAAGATAATAGGCTACCAATTTACTTGTCTTTTTTTTTTTTTTTTTTATAAGCCTACATGATCTAACTATCCTTTCCCCTTGCAAAGGCTACGAAAAGAAATAAAAATGCAAAGTTCTACAACTATAGTTGCCTACCAACACCCTAAAAAGTAAAACAAACAACCCAATCTATGTCAAATGTATATGCTCTTCTTCTGGATTTTTTTTTAGTATCACAAACAGTACTGTACTTGAAAATCTAGCATGTCATAAATGTATAGATGTAGCAGTACTGTCCATCCGCATGTCACGCGTGTCATATGATGAATTGAAAATGGGGGACCCTGATGGAAACAAGACGAAAGTCCTTCTCTGGTCTGTATCCTCCCAACAACTATGTACTGAGCTGTACTGTACTGTACCCATTCTGCAATCCGCCAACACACTTTTCCATCAATACAATCAATCAAACCAAAGAAAGAAAAAATATATGAATAATTGGATGTAATAAAAAATAGAAAAAATGGAAATATATATATATAAACACCACAAAATAAAAAAATAAAAAAAACTAGAAATTATACACTGATGATTCAGTTTTGATACTTGTCCTTTAATTAACCACGTTCAGGGTTGTTTCTGGTTTTTCTAATAGCTCATAAGAGTCATTTGGTAGTGTGTGTGTCTTAGTTTTGGCTACTTATCTCGTCTCAGCCTCGATCAAGTCCACGGATGAATTCTTGTGCGGCTTCTGGGGAATGAAAGTCACGGGAGGTCCCGCCGTGTTCGACTCTTAATATTGCTGGGTGTCTCATTGAGTAAGACAGGCTTTTAGATCTGAGTATGCGTTTCACGTCGTCAAACAGCTTGCGTTTCTTCATCACCTCCTGGCTGAAGTGACTGTAAAAGTAGATCCTGCTTCTGGAGGTTTCCTCGGTCCCGCCGTAGTACAGTTCCACCTTCTCCCTCGCCAGGCGCATGATAGTGTCCTTTTGTTGTGCTCGCAGTAGTTTCAGGAGTATTGGTCTAGGCTTGCTGGGGTTTGGTTGTTTTAATTTCAAGCGATACGCGCTGTCGATCAGCACGGGTCCGCCGAGTTTATCTTCGCCAAATAGCCATAATAAAAAAGCGGCTAGGAAGCCGGCGAGGTCCTGTTTCTCCACTGACTCTGGAAGCCCCTCCAAACGAACGACTGCGCGCAATGAGCTGTCTTCATACTGTTGGACTTTTAGTTTTACAGTGGTCATCTCTTTTTCTAGTTTAGTGATTGTTTCGTGAGCCGTCTGGATGTTATCCTCGTTGCGGCTGACTCGTTGCTGCACTGCTTCCACTTGTTCGTTAAGCGTCGTCATCGAGCTTCTGATTGTTTCCAAACTAGTTTGAATATCAGTTGTCTTCTGGAGCAGCTCAGTTCTGCTTTGCTGGATGGCATTCCACAATGTTTGTAGGGTGATTTCACCGGCCATGCTGTAGGACGTTGTGCAGTAGGCTGTAGAAGACCAGTGTTTGTAGCGCCGTTTGTTAAGGCGGGGTCTGCTGCTTCTCAGAAGGTTCCTTGCTTCTTGTTTGTCAGTTCCAAAGTGTACAAAGGAGTAGGGTCGTTTAGTTTAAAATGAAGTAATCATTTCGGTTGGTATAGCGCTTATAATTTAGTTTTTAAGATAAAGGTGGTGAGCTCTGTGCATCTGCCTCACTCCTGCGCGGCCATCTTCCTAAGCACTTCAGAAGGCATTCCTTCTCGCCGCAGTAGTGGCGTGGCGTATCTCAACACGCCGTTGACCGGGACTCTCTTGGTCCCTGTCTCGAGGAGGTGAATTGCGTAAATGTCATCTTTAGAGCGAATGTCTTTCTTTCCGTTCTTAAAGGGCATTTGTTCCAAGGTCCATAGCCGCTCTACGTGTTGCAGGAGTGCGGTTTCTCCCTCTGTGACTCGGGAGTGGAGACATCTAGTGGCTGTACTTCGGTTGAGAGATTTGGCGAGCGGGCCTTGGAGAGTCCATCCCAAACGGGTCTCGACTGCTGCAGGACAGCCTCGGGGTCCGGTATGAACCCGGTCTATCGGGACAATGAGGTCTGCATGGTCGGAGCCTATCAACAGGGTCGGCATAGCATTGTCTATGAGCGGGATCGGTAACTTGCGCAGATGTGCATATTTCTCCATCAGCTTGGCGACGGGGTATGTGTACCGCGACAGTCCTATTTCTTGGCTGGTGAAAGCGTCTGCAATCTGGTACCGTCGCTCAGGCTGGCTGCTTGCTGCGATAGAGAATGAGACATTCTCGCCCTTTATCGTCTTCAAATCTCGTCTTATTGTCCGAATTGTCATTTGGGTTTCGCTTCCCCGCAGCCCTAGCTGGGCCGCAGCGGAGGCGAGCAGCAGGGTCTTCTCTGACCCGTCATCGAGGACGGCGTAAGTGTCCAGGACTTTATTCTGGTAGCTTAGTGTCACACGCACTACTTTTAGGAGTACTCGGGCTCCACTGCTGCTGGCGGGATCGATGTACATGACGCTCGCTTTGCGGCTGGATGGTGCAGGTGAAGGGCGCCGTCTGTTACTGTCGTGAAGTATGTCCAGATGGGCTCCATCGCACTTGGTGCACCTTTTCTTTAAGCGGCATTCGGCTGCCATGTGTGAGCGCGCACAGCGAAAACAGCGCTTGTTGGACTTTATCCATTGACCTGCTTCCTCCGCGTTCAGCTTGGGGAAGGAGTCACATTGCGCTAGCCAGTGTTCTTTCTCACAGTAGGGGCACACTATCTTCCACTTCTCCGTTCTGGAGGGGGTACTGTGGCTCCTGCTGCTCGGTACTGACTCCGATTGGTGCATCACAGTCACCGATCTTCTTCCATCATTTAGTCGTCTGGTTCCTTCTCTGGAGCCAGGGGTGCTCCGTCCGAATGTATCTAGCCGTAGGCTGCTGACTTATCTCGCCAGGAAGTCTGCTAGATCGAGGAGGTTCGGTTCGGGGCCATTCGGGTCTCTGTGGTCCCTCTGCCGCCTAAAGCGCTCCTGACGAGCGGGCGGCAGCTTCTCCAGGATCCTTTCCACATTTGAGTTGGCGTAAAGTTCATGCCTCCCCTTCTCTCTTTGCGCTCCCAACATCCCTACCAGGGACTGCACTCTGATGGACAGGTCGTCCAGTGCTCGATTGTCTATTGCTGGGGGTAAGCGGTCGATGTGTCGGATCTCCTGGATCACGTAATCCCATATGCGCCCATACCTCTGGTCCAATGCTACCAGCGCTGCTGTGTATGGGGTGGTGGAAGTCGCGTAGGCGAGCGCTATATTATGTGCGCAGGGTACCTTTAAGTGCTTCAGTAGGATGGCGTATTTGTGGCGTTCATCCAATACATCCACCAACATGGTCTCCAGACACATGCGGAGTTCTGTATACTGGGCCCGGTTCTCTTGGGTGAAGTCGGGTACCATAGGCGTGCCAATGTATGACGCTGACTGTGGATACATCGGCGAGCGTTGGGGGAGAGGCCTCCTATGCGAGTCTCCTCCCGCTCCTTGGTATGGGCTGGTACCGGCAGTGTACCATGGCCCGCTTGTCCAGGTGCTGTTCCTCGGTGCGGGTCGTGCGTCGTGCTCACCCGGGTATAGAGTCGGGGGTCTGTAGCGCAGCTCCGCGGGAGTATAGCCTGGGCTGTACCGGGCCTCCTGGTCCGGTAGAGTACTGTGCTGTCTTCGGGCGTGGTTCTCCTCCTCTTCCTCTTCGTCTTCAGTTAGGTCATCCAGTGCTTGTAGTCTCTGGTTTAGCCTCTCCACAGGATATGCTGCTCCTTCCCGGTTGCTAGGTCTCGCTTGGACCGGTGGGGGGAGGTGGTCTGTGGGGGGTATAGACCTCGTCTGTTGGTCAAGTTCAGGGTTGTTTACTCGGCTAGGGGATGCCGCCCTGGAGGTGTGTCTAGACGAGTTCCTGGAGCCTCTGGCGGAGGGAGAGGGTGTTGTCCGTCTGATCAGCTGTTCTATTAGTTGCGACTGCTGTCTGTCGCGCGCTGCGTCCCGTTGAGCACCGGCTCGTTCTCGGGCCACATTCTCTTCCATCTGAATGCGTCTTATTTCTAGACGTATCTGCTCGTGTTCGCTTCGCTGCTGGATCTGCAGTCGGTCGCGTTCAGCAGCGGCGTTCAGGCTGATGAGGAAGGCCTGCTGTAGGGTCCTCTCTGCCTCGCTGGGAGAAGGCGGTTGTATAGGGGAGCCTTCCCTCGGGGTACTCCTTGCGGAGCCTTGGAGTTCTATCTCCACGGTGCTCTCCCCGTCTTCTTCCGTGCCGAGTTCTCTCTCGGTAGCGTTGTATTCCTCCCGGGACTCATCAGGGACTACTTCTTCAGTACTGGCGGGGTGTGAAGTCATGTCTGGTTCCCACTGGTCCCCACCGTGAACTTGGTCAGTTACATTAGAGCCCGTAAGGGCCTCTATGGTCGGGGTAGTCTGGGCGTTGGGGTTAGACATACTTTTACTTTCTAGTTTTACCGCGTTTACTGTTAGTAGAAGACTAGGTTGTTGACTGACAGCGTAAGCCTCTAAGTACTGAGGGAGCCGTCGTTCGCGCTGCGGGCGTTGGTTAGGAGGATCGTTTCGTGGAGTGTTCATCATAGGCCATTTCAATATTAATAACACTATATTAATATTACACTAATTACCATCCGGCTCGAAGGACCAATTGTAACTGAGGGGTACAATTCCCTGACTGTATTACTAGATATGATACTTACTACCACTACCTTTGTACTTAATATTCGGCCACCCAGTACACGGCATAAATATATTATCATAAACACTCTCACGTAGATGAAACGGATCCAACACAAATGTACGAAGTCGAAACAGGTCTTTATTTCTACACAGCGATGGTGTGTAGAACAAGCACTTAATCACTTAATTACATTTATGAATTGAAATAGTATGCACTTTTATGGCAAAGAGTATTCGTCGGTATATCAACAGAGAATGTCCAATCTCTGATGGCGCAGGTGGTAAATATACGACCTGGAATAGTTAAGGAATAACAGCAATGATACTTTAATGATTATATACTAGATACACTAGAGGGGGTTAATCCGGTCGCTTGTAAGCCGACAGGAGTAGGAGGGGGGGGGGGGTAGAATCCGGCTGCCTCGTCCGGCCAAGGGTATCCCAGGTGAACCCACTGTAGTGCCGTTCAATGCGCCGGCGATCCTTGGACCACAGATGAAAGCAGGTGGACTCTTTGTGGGCCGGCTCTCTCCGGTCCACGGGGGAGAGACGTGAAGCGACCTCGTCTTGCAGAGCGTCTCCTCACCTTGCGTCCTCTCCAGGGGGGGGGGTTCCAACACACGGCAGTGTCGGGGGTCTTTATCCATGGAATAATCAAAGTATACAAAGCATAATCCGTGCCTGGGAAGGCGGGCTGTCGTCGGTAGAATAATCCGGTATACAGGTCCACTCGCTCGTCGGCTCTGGGGCTCCTCGGGTGCAGCTTCACATGGAGTCGATCATCCTGGGTAAGCAGCCAGTTCTCTGCCCGAAACGATGGGGTACTGACTACGGTAGTATTCTCACCGCACGAAGCACTATATATTAACAGACTATTATTAGCTTAATAGACTACGTCCAACTCGACGATATAGTGCCAAATATGACTATTCAAATATTAATATACGCGATGTCTCAATACCGATGGTAGGCGAACTTGGCCTTACTCCCACACGTGGCGTCGCGGGGAGGCTTTACGTCTGTGACTCTATTGGAGGGTAAGAAACTGGACTGAAAAGAAAGTCCTACTTTAGTAGCGCAGTATATATACGCACTATGAACAAATAGTCCCATTAGTGGTGCGGTAGCCAGATTCCTACGCGGAACTAGGACTTGTTCGTACATGTGGAGCGGTACGTTTGAACTGGGTCTGAGGGGTATGGCAGCCTGGCACCAAGGTCTCGACCAATAGTAGAATGGAGACTATTATGGGATGTTCAGTAGGCTAGAATGGATATTCAATGCATATTGTACAAGGAATATACAAGGGATATCAGGGAATATTAGAGAATATACAAATACAATTAAATATATATATATAAATAAATATATATATTCGGTTTAATCTGGCCCTTCACAACATTAACTTTAAGCATTGTTTCGGAGTTGGTTAAGGTTAGGCATTGTTTTGGAGTTGGTTATGGTTAGAAAGGTTAAGTTTAGGCGCTGTTAAGGAGCTGGTTAAGATTAGAGTTTGTCTTAGAGAATGGCAATATTCTTTTGGAGTTGGTTATGCCTTATGGTTAAGGTTAGGCATGGTTATGGTTAAGGTTAAGGTTAGGCATAGTTTCGGAGTTGCTTAAGGTTAAAGGGTTAAGTTTAGGCGCTGGTAAGGAGTTGGTTAAGGTTAGAGTTTGTCTTAGAGAATGGCAATATTCTTTCGGAGTTGGTTATGCCTTATGGTTAAGGTTAGGCATGGTTAAGGTTAAGGTTACGGTTAGGCATAGTTTCGGAGTTGCTTAAGGTTAAAGGGTTAAGTTTAGGCACTGTTAAGGAGCTGGTTAAGGTTAGAGTTTGTCTTAGAGAATGGCAATAGACAGCCTATTTCCGCGTTGCAGCGCGAGGCAATAGACAGCCTATTTCCGCGCGACAGCTCTCAGCAGCCTCGTTGCGTGTCCTGAGGCTGCCGCGGGGCGTGGCCGCGCCTGTCATGTGCCTGTCGGGGCCAATCAGGCCTACCCAGGAAGTAACTTACAGTTGCGGAACAGTAACAGGCTGTCAGACCCATACTGGACCTGTCCCATGGAAGGTTCAGAATGTTGACCGTCAAACACCTGTTAAGCGCTGTCAGAGTGGGAGACTGGTTCACCTCCATAGACCTGAAGGATGCGTATTTTCACATCCCGATCTTCCCTCCTTACAGGACATACCTACGCTTCCTGTTTCAGGGCATAGCGTACGAGTACCAGAGGCTGCCGTTCGGCTACTCTCTGGCTCCTCGCATCTTCACCAAGTGTGTGGAGACTGCGCTGGGGCCTCTGCGTCGTCAGGGGATACGAATTTTATTCTACCCTATAGACGACGTTCTGGTCGTCAGCCGGTCAGAGGAGATCGCCAGGTCTCATACCAGGCAGGTGGTGGAATTCCTCACCGGCCTGGGTTTTGGTGTGAACTGGAAGAAGAGTACTCCTCTTCCCAGTCAACAGGTGGAGTACTTGGGCTTAATTCTAAGCTCAAGGTCTATGTGGGCATCCCTCTCAGAGCGGCGGCGAGGGGATATTCTCGGCGCGCTCGGGAGGTTCCGTCCTGGCAGGACGGTTACAGCGCTGTTCGTGATGCGCCTGCTCGGTATAATGGCATCTGCTCAAGCTGTGGTCCCTCTTGGCCTCCTCTTCATGAGGAGGATACAGAGGTGGGTTTTTCAGTATGAAAATAGACCCTGTGAGAGTCAAGTGGAAGCAGCTGAAGGTTCCCATGTCAGTACTGGGGGACCTCGCCCACTGGGGGGGGGCCTGATGCCCTCAGCAGGCTGTCACTTGTCACAGTCTTCACCGACGCCTCCCTCACGGGATGGGGGGGGACGTGTCGGACCGACGCAGTAGGGGGCAGCTGGCAAGGACCATGCTGCCCAGTCTGCACTACATATCAATGTGTTGGAATTGAAGGCAGTACTTCTAGTCCTTAGACAGCTCGGCCATCATGTGATGGACGAGCATGTTCTGATCAGGACTGACAGCACGACGTTGGCGTCGTATATCAACAGACTGGGAGGAGTACGCTCCCCCCGTCTCCACCGGGCGGCGGTCGATTCGGTCCATGGCCGCCCGGGATTCTGTATGTGTTCCCCCCCATACACCTGATAGCTCAGCTGTTGGAGCGGGTACGTCAGGAGCGCAGGACTTTGATCCTGGTCACGCCGGACCGGGGTACAGCTGTCCCGGCCCTGATTCAGCTCTTGGTGGCCCCGCCGTGGCCTGTTCCGTGGTCACTGCAGGCCCTCTCTCAGGCACGCGGAACACTGTTTCTGCCTCCTGTTCTGGGGCAGCCTCTAATGGCTTGGCTGCTGAAAGGGTGAATCTGGAGGGGATGCGTCTTAACTCTACTGTGGTTAACACCATTCAGAACGTGCACGCTCCGTCCACTACCGCGGTTTACGCAGGGAAGTGTCGTATCGTTCGAGAGTGGTGTGAGGTTGGGGGCCTGGACCCGGCGTCATGCCTCCTGGACTCGGTTCTGTCCTTCCTCCAGTCTATCCTGGATAGGCGGTCGGCCTCGACAGTGAAGGTATACGCCGCAGCTATATCTTCTTGTCATGTGGGCTTTGAGGGCAGAACACTGTTCAGACGTTTCCTGCTTGGCGCACGGCGTCTCAAGCCTGTGGAACGTGCTCTGTCTCCGAGTCGGGACCTCCAACTGTTCCTGGAAAGGCTGTTGGGGGCCCCGTTTGAGCCTCTTGAGCAGGCGCCATTGGATCGTCTTTAAGACTGCGTTCCTTTTGGCCATCACCTCCGCTAAACACGTGGGTGAGCTGTGTGCTCTCTCGGTGTGGTCAGAGTGCCTGTCTATTCGGGCTGATAGCAGTGCGACTCTGAGGCCTAATCTGGCCTTCGGGGCTCTTATCGCTCCAGGGATATTGTGCTTCAGGCGTTTCACCCTCCTCCTCACACTAGTGAGTTGGAGGCGAGCCTTCACCTGTTGTGTCCTGTCCGTGCACTGAGGGTTTGCCTTAGTCACACGCAGGATCTCAGGGCTACCGGTCAACTGTTGTTTGTTACTCACGCGGGTAAGGCGCTGTCCAAGCAACGCCTGTCACATTGGTTGTGCGGGGGCGTTGCCCTCTGCTACACTTTGGCTGGACAGGTTCCCTGCGCAGGCATCAGGGCGTCAGGGCACACTCCACTCGTGGAGTGGCGGCCTCCACTGCCCTATTTGGGGGGGCTTCGGTGGAGGACATCTGCGCTGCGGCCTCCTGGTCCTCCCCGGGTCCTTTTGTTAGGTTTTACCTCATGGCCATGACTGGGGGCTCTGTCTCCCAGGCGGTCCTGAGGTCCGGGACCTCTCCTGCATCCCGCCATCAGGTGGGCTAGCAGGTGTGTGTGGGTGTGGACCGCGGAGTGCTATGTCACACGTGGTCCCGCTTGCACTGTGCGTTCTAGGGTGACTGGTTTCCTTTTAGCACATTGGTTGTAGTTGACTGCCTCCCCTCCTTCGTTAGGACGGGCGGGTGGAGGGGACTCCCTTCCTCCCTGGCAGGGGCTAATGGGCCCTCAGGGGGTGCATTTGACGTGGCCACGCGTCCGCTCTGCCCCTTTTGTCAATGAGTTAAGAATCATACACATAAACAAATAAACAAATAAACACATGCACAGCCCAGGGTTTCCGTTAGAAAAAATTGTTGCCGGTCTCCGTGACCTGCAAGATTTCAATCTACCGGACAAATGAGATTAATTCCGGTCATAGTTTGAGCTTTAAAACAATTGATAGGCAGGCTATATAAAGAATGTCATCCTCAAGGCATGTAGATTTATAATATTATTACTTAAAACTAGTCTACTTTTGCGTATACAGTCATTAATTAATATATTCCAAATAAAATAAGTCCCTCGATACTCCGTGCTGCTGCTGACTTGAAATAAAATAGACCGCGTATATGTGGGCAGTCGGTCCGACACTAAACAGCAGTCTGTTATAATCACATTTTTATGAGCTAACGAATTCCGTTATATTGGACATTTGTATTAATTATATCAAGCGAAGAACTGAGAAAGCAGAGAGACGGCAACATTATCGTGGTTTGCGTGACGACTCTCTCCACCTCGCAACGACTTATTTGCAAAGAGTATGGCGCTGCAGAGAAGCTGATTTAGCTGTTATTGGCTCTTTTCTGGGAACCGCACAGCAGCGCCCCCCACCCAACATTGGCTGAAAATGGCTGAATTGGAGTACTGCTGGAATACTGCATTGTGCTGATAGTGCTCTGGCTCTGCAGCTTCTCACAAGTTCGCACACCCAGCACTAAGCTCCCGTCTGACAACGTCGTTGTCATTATTAGAAGCAACGAGGAAACAAATGTAATGATCGTTTCGTTCATCGCATAGGCTATTTAATTTGAGACTATTTTAATACAATTCAAATAATCAAATTGTGCTTAGACTCAGGGAATTATTTTCACCGGACATTAAGACCGGAGAGATGAAATATGTCGGACTTCAACAGATTTTGCCGGTCAAATACCGGTAATTACCGGCTAACGGAAACGCTGGCACAGCCTATGTATGTACAAAAGAAAACTTAGGCAAAGGAACTGTGTACTTCTTCCACCACTGGCTACAGTACATATCTGACTTAGTTTATCCACTAAAGCTCTTGAAAATAGTTTTTTGCTTGCAGGTTCAGTAGTAATCGTCTCACCCCGATCTGTCGCCACAGATCCTGGGTGTGAACGTGGTAACTGGAATAGTTTTAATTCAGATCTCTTCAGATTTGTTGTGCACCTTCATGACCCCTAGAGAAAGAAACACATTGGAGTTGGTGATCATTCCTCTAGCTCCACCATCAGGCAAAAAGTTCAGTTGTCAGATGAACCTATCTCCTGAGCCGTTAGCTGTGTAGTCACAGAGATGATACCCAGAGACGCAGCTCCTTATGGAGAACAAATTGACCATAAGGACCTGTATATGAGGATCGCCATGTTGGATTTTCAATACATACACACACACACACACACACACACACACACACACACACACACACACACACACACACACACACACACACACACACACACACACACACACACACACACACACACACACACACATACACACACACACACACACACACACACTCCCATTCCCCACCCCACCCCCACACCTGCACACACCAGTGAATCTTGGCAATGCCACCACTAATGAGGTGCGGTGTGACTGGATGTGGTGGTGGACAGAGTGAAAGGTAAGGTAAGGTAAGGTTTGGTGGCAAAAAGAAAATGAGAAACGTGGTGATTGATTGATTGATTGAAAACTTTATTAACAGATTGCAGAATGGGTACAATACAGTACAGCTCAATACACACAATTGTTAACGTGATGCAGACCAGAGAAAGACTTTCGTCTTGTTTACATCAGGGTCCCCCATTTTCAATTCATCAGGAATTGGTGATGGAATGGTGTGTGTGTGTGTCTGAGTCTGTGTGTATGTGTGTGTGTGTGTGCATGTGTGTGTGCAGGCTTGCTTATTTACCCACAGTCAGCTTTTTGGATTGAGATTAATGGGTTTTACTGAACGGAGGAAGCTCATGGGGCTTGCATGCATATGAACACACATTCACATGCACACACACATGCACGTGACGTACTCACACACACGTGTTCTGATTTTGTGAGTGTGTATTCTTGAAAGTGTCCCAGATTTTTCACATAAACAGAGACAATTAAATATGATGGTTTCAACTTGACAACATAATTTTTTTTTAATTATTTTATAATAATTATAATTATTTTTTTTTATTGCAAAGAAGAGGAAAACAAATAACAATAAATATCATAAAGACTACATGAGCAGAACCCCCCCCCCACCACCACCACCATCCTTCTCAATTTACAATGGATTTCAACTGTACCTCCAGATTAGTCCACATTGTAATTACAACATAAACATTCTGAATGGGCCCACATTTATTTCCTGCCACAGTGTTTTATATATATATAATATCAAGGGCTGAATAAATAAACGTGGGTCCAAGTTCTTCCAACACAATTCCACTGAACCAGTTTGTACAACCGTTGGAAGTTGTTCCATGGAGTGTACAGTACACTCTCACTCTGACATAACCTGAAGCCGTGAACCTTCTCAGGACAAGGTGGGTAGACTAACAAGTCCAACAGGCCCCACTGTCTCCTGTCTGTAGACGGAAGAGACGCAAGTGGGTCGGTCCGACAGGCTGCCTCCTAGCAAGAGACCCTTCTTGGGTTCCTTTCGGGGGGGGGGGGGGGGGGGGGGGGACAAGATTGGACCTGACCGCTCCTCTCAAGCAGCGAGCCCACAAGCCAGGGCTTTGTTGAAGCGGAATAATCAAATAATACTCCACACTGTTACCTTGCCAATATGATTCAGCCGGGTTGTCATTTTGCACAGTGTGATATAGAACGGGTAATGATGAACTAGTTCCATAATGGAGGCGTTACATGTTTCAACAGAACATTTCACCATCTCGCCGGCATTATGATTCTATTAGTTGTAATTAGAACCAGATTGCTGTTGATTCCTCCGCATTCACGATCAGAGAAACATTACCTATGTGGGTCGACGAGGACACAGAGAGACCCATTAATGTATGAAGAGAGAGACAGAGAGAGACCTCGGAAATGACTTTTACTGCAGTCCTTTCACTCCAGGGATTAGAAGCCAGAGTCCCACCCTGCCTCTCTCCCACTGCAGCCAGGCGAGATTTATTATTTAGCCCAGTTATTTATCTCTTTAGTGGCTGTGACAGAGAGAGGCCTACAGGGCTGGGGGAGAGTGACATACTGCCAGGCTGGATTTAAAACGCTCAGCCTGGTGTAATTCACTTTGATTACTCTCTCATCCTCCCATCATCCGGGACCACCCCCCCCGCCCCCTCTCTCCGCATGGTCCTGCTCTGGGAGATGGATGTGGGGCTGGTCCAAGGTTGTATGTCCAGTGGCCCGAAGCAGAGCCGCTGTGTAGGGGCTTTAGGTGGACTTGACCCTCTGGTTTAATGGGATGCCGTGGGCACTGTTTACCTCTCTCCTGCAGCAAACTCACACAGGGTTCCAGCGGCGTTCCACCGTCAAGCATCTCTGCCCAAAGAAACAATATTTTATACAGATTTTATGTCTGCATTGCTTTTATTCTGTCAGAAACCTGCTAATAGTCTATTTCCACGTCAGAAATCTATCATATTCAATAAGTGGAAAGGCGAAAGTATGCTTTACAGGTTGTCTAGTCTGTGAAATGTAGTAAAAAAGAATTGTAGGACAGGAATCTGTAAAAAAAAATATAATTGTGAGGTTTTAATGTCAATTATCTGCTCAATGCCAATTTTATGCTAATTTCTATGCTTATTATCTATTTAGTGTCTACATCACTACCGTGAAGCACTTTGGGCTGCAATTCTTGTATGAAAGGTGCTATACAAATAAAGTTTATTATTATTATTATTAATAACCAGAGTTACTTATACTCAAATTATTTTCCCATGACATATTGAATAAATATTATGATATGATTGTTCCCCCCATATTTTTTGTCTCTTTTAAAAATCTGTGCAGGAGTGTGTGAGAGCCTTTCTGTACCAGCTCAGCTCAGTGACGAGGAAGACTTGTGACCGAAAGGTTGCTGGTTTGAAACCCTTGACCAGCAGGGAAAAATCTGGGTGGGGGAAAGTGTCACTCACCCTTCCCTCAACAACCACCTCTTTTTAAAAAAAGAAAACAATGTAATCCTCTCTTTCTCCGATTTTTCTCTGTTTTCTCCCCGTCCCAATTTAGTCGTTGTGCCAATTCTCCCCCTCCCCTACCTGTTTGTTGTGCGCATGTGAAGTGTCTTTCATTCATTCTAGTCTCTGTGATCGTATAGTTTTTACCCTTCTACTCTCCATCGTTTGCATTTCAATGTAGTTCGGTTGTAGGAAGGAAGCGCAGACAAGGTGGTCTGAATCAAACAACTGGGGTGTTTATTCCATTCTTAATAAAACACATCTATGAATCAAACAAGTACAGGGTCTTCATTGTATATCTAATCGTCTCTTTGGTGGAGCATTCGGTCCATGATCTGATCAGCTGCGGCCGATCAGAGCGTTCCCCGGTGTGGTCCTGATTGTCTCGGCAACCCGAGGCCTTCTTAGTTTGGTGCTGGTTGCCAAGGCAACTCTGGTCTCCGTGATTCTCAGCGCTCAGGGCAGGGAGCGCTTGATTTCGTCTCGGCTCGGTGGAGTCCTCGCTGTGATGCGATCCTCTGTCATCTTCTGTGTTCGTGGCTCTGTGCGTGTCCAGCTCTCAGCGCTCGAGTCTCCGGTTCTCAGCGCTCGAGTGTCGAGTTCCTTTCTGTCCGCTTCCCTGCAGTTTAAATGAGACAGAGAATACCCTTTTCCCTGCCTGTCATGTGACGTCACTCCAGAGATCGGGCTTTCCTATTGGCCCAATTCCTTCTAAAAGGAATTCCTTTTGTGAGTGACACGTCATCTGGGTCTTGTGAGACAACGTTACACCGTGACCATAATGCAGTCTAAAATAGGGAGAACCCTACTTTCTACAGCCTATTTCTATTTATTCCTTTTACCTTATTTGGGAAGTGTCTACATGGCTCTCCGGGCACAGAGAATAGCATTTGTCCAATCAACAGAAATATTATACTGGCTTCTTGATTAACCAATACTGTATAGTTTTATCTTTTAGTATTAAGAGATTTTATTCTTTATTGTGACTACCGTTTTCCTAATAGTTTTAAGAGTTATGTCCATGTTACTTATGTAATTTATTTAATGTTACATCCTACTGATGGTATGTCTTTTCTCTTAGTAATAACCTTTCTTTTAGTTTTATGAAACACTAAGTATTTTGTTTAGTTTTAAACGAATGGTCCTTGCTTTGCTTTTAGTAATGTGTGTTGCAATGTCTAACCTGAGGCCATCTAACTAATCTATCTGACAATGCCATCAGTTTTCCCTATTTCCTCAAGGTCTAAAACCATCCAGTCTATCTGTTCTATAGTTAATGTGTGACTGGTGACATTCTGCTTAAATTCAAATAGCCTTGAGGCTGTTAATGTATGTCCTAAACGTCAGTCAAATCGGTTGTAAGGGGAGATGCCAAGTGGTCTGGTGTTACCTATCTGATCTCTAAGGCCTTTTAGAACCTATTTTGACGAGGGATGGTGACTGTTAACAGCTGTTTGCTGAGGTCTGGCTTTTTCGGTGAGGAGACAGAGAGCTGATTTTTGATTAATTCTCTGTAATACAACTTACCACAGTATTTCCGTCCTGCACATGTACATTTTCATTGATATTTTACATGTTTTATCTAGATAATATACGACATTCCACCCTTAGTGGGTTTCATAACCCACTATATAGCACCAATATTTTCGAAATTAAACATGTTAAACCATAATTATCATTTTTGCTAATATTTTTAAAAAATCCAAAAATTACACAAATCGAACTACCAAAACCATTTCCGTCTGTACAGTTACAAAATCATCATTCACTCTTTCCGTTAGCTTCTTCCCCAGTCACACACAATATCAGTTATTAATATGACATCAGACTAAGAAAGTTGTTCCTGCTTTTACAAGGAAACACCCTTTCAATAACAGCTTTTTTTGTTTAGACTATTTTATCCATGTTTTCTTAGCTTCAATGTGTCTATTTTGTGTAATTGACTCTGCAAGAAAAGATTAATACATCACACCGAAAAGATTAACACTCTAAAAAATCGAGGGAGATTCAAACAAGCAAACATAAATAATTTTTTCCTCGAAAAGACCACTGAGACCTCAATTATCATTAGCTTTCATCCCTGTCAGTTATCCCTATTCCAACCTCCTGAGGTCTTTACTGCTAAATTGTTTTGACCATTGCTCCTCGTTGTAATTTATGCTAACCACAGTTTTCTTCTTTGTTGTGGGCAGTTCTTGGTACTGCTCCGATTTTCCACAGAAGGAAACGATTTTCCCTCTGTCCTTTTTTGCTTTTTTGGATTTGTTATTTTTACAAACACACAATAGATTGGAAGGTCTCATTTTCGCTCAGATACATCTTTACTGTTCTGTATTTGACAATACATTTTTCCCAATTAGTTATCTATATATTTCACGGCTTCTCAGGTTAATATTCAATCAAATCACCTTTGTCTCATTTATTTTTGTGCTGTACTATTTTACTAGATCAAATATCTCAAGTTCAACACAATACTACTTCCACCCTTGAGAGTGGAATAACCATTTATAACACTATCAATACCTTGTTTCCAGACAGCCTCCTCGGTCCGGACAGCTAGCTCTAGACGAGGCCAATCACCAACAGAAGCTATGTGCATGGTAACAAACCACAGTCCCTTTAAACACACATCCCACACACTCCGCCAGCCTTCAACAAGCCGGTGCAGAGTCTCCCATAAGCCAATTATCAATTACACATGTCTGCACCCTACTTGAAAACTATTTGGTCAATGGCGACCAAAACCTACAGAGCTTACCTATTGGACAGAGAAACACGTTTCCCCAACACTTACCATACCCAAAAACGTGACACAACACCCCAGATCCTACTTCTGGACTCTCAATGAGCGGAAAACAAAATCATGAACCAGCTCTCGGCCACCCTTAGTTTCCAGCCCATTATTTTAGACATTCCTACCAGTCCCGCTGTGTCACCACCACCTGCTATCCCTGACCGGCAAGAGATCCCTCCCAGCCAGCCAGCCCCTAAAAAAATGTGTGAGTGTCAAACAAAAACAAAGAAAATCGCAAACATATAAACCAAAATTGTGAGTGTCTCCATGCAACACACCCATCAAACAGAATTAAACTATCATCTAGAGGCATAAATACCCCCGTAAAAACTAAGAAAGAAAAATTTAAAATTTAAAAAAAAATTAAATAAGGAAATGAAATAATTTTTTTTTTTTTTTTTTAGGTCTCCTTGACCACCCTTGGATCAAGTATGTATAATCACTACTGAAGTAATCCTGTGTTATTACTCTGTCTAAGTTTAAAAATTGTTCCATTGTTCCTGTTTAAAACCATCATTTTTGTTAGTACGATTAGCCCATGCAATGTGCCAGTTACTTCATCCCTCTACAGCCCCAACTTACCCTTGTTAGTCTTCCAAACCGTTTTAGTAACTTGCACACATAATCTAACCTTTTAACCTATCTATGTATCTTCGTTTCTATTTTTATTCTAATCAGTCGCATTTTCCATTTTAATTTATTAATAACTCTATTTTCTCAAGCACTTTTAGCTTCTCCTGTGCATTCCCGCTTCGCTCTTATTCAACCTATGGCCTTTGCAGACACAACCTCTTTACACACTCCCCCTGAAAATGTCCCAACATTCCGCATGGCCAGCATGTCTGTTTTCTGATGAACTCTTGCTGTCTGTTGGACTCTCGCCATCTGATGGACTCTTGCTGAGCCCGCCACCCTTTGCCACATGATCGAGCAAGATGGCCGATCTCTCCACATTTCCAGCACTCAGCCGATGCCAGCCATCCAGGCGGTCCCAGTTTACCACAACCCCAGCAGTCTCTGGGCTGGCATCCCACAGCTCCCGCCAGGTCCACCCCTCTCCGGTCCTCTGGTTGCATGTCCTGTTGCCTGGAGGAGAGAGGGGCATACCTGTCCTTTTCAGCCGCCGCTCCTTTGGCCTTTTGTTGTTGGGAGGGGCCTGGAAACTCACCACACGCGAACACTGGGGTCGCACTTTCAAAACTTCACGACGAGGTAAACAAACTCCAGGCAGCTAATGTTGACGCTGCCATTTTGGTTTTGGGTGATTTCAACAGCGCGCGTCTTAAAAAGGTGTTGCCGAATTTCTATCAGCATGTGACCTGTCCCACCAGAGGCGAGAACATATTAGACCATGTATACTCACAATTTAAGAATGGGTACAAGTCACAGGCTCTTAGTCCATTCGGTAAGTCCGATCACGCCGCAATATTTCTTTTGCCAAAGTACAAACAAAGTCTCAAGCGAACGCCGGTGGTCTCGCGAGAGGTTAAGCGTTGGGCCGTGACGTCAGAGGAGTCACTCCAAGCTGCACTGGAATGCACAGACTGGAGTGTATTCCGTGATAACACAGCCAATATTAACGAATACACCGAAACGGTGATTGACTATGTCTGTACTCAGGTAGAAGAAACAATCCCCTCCACCAAAATTAAAATCTACCCAAATCAAAAGCCCTGGGTAGACAAATCCGTCCGTGAGGCTCTGAAAGTGCGCACATCAGCATACAACACCGGGCTGGTGACAGGCAACATGGAAGAACACAAGATGGCAAGATACAACGTCAGGAGAGCAGTAATAGAGGCAAAACGGCGTTACAGGGATAAAGTTGAACTTCAGTTTGAACAGGCTGACTCTAGAGGCATGTGGCAGGGCCTCAGAACAATGACAGACTACAAAGGCACCCCCCTCAAACTGAACAGTGACATCTCCTTAGCAAATGATCTCAATTCCTTCTATGCGAGGTTTGAGGCTGTGAATAACAACACCAGCCTACAAACCACGGCAATGGGGGGGGGGGGGTCTGCTGATGGAGACTCAGTGTTCAGGGTAACAGAGCATGAGGTGAGACGGATCTTTAAAAAAGTGAATATCAGGAAGGCAGCAGGACCGGACGGCATCCCCGGCCGCGTCCTAAAAGTCTGTGCCGACCAACTGGCCCCGGTATTCACTGACATCTTCAACCTGTCCTTGGAACAGGCTGTCATCCCCACCTGTCTGAAGAAGTCCACCATCATCCCTGTACCCAAAAAATCTACGCCCGCTTGCCTCAACGACTACCGCCCTGTAGCCCTCACCTCCATAGCCATGAAGTGCTTTGAGAAGCTAGTGAAGGGCTACATCTGTTCCTCCCTCCCCATCAACCTGGACCCTCTGCAATTTGCATATCGCCCCAACAGGTCCACGGAGGACGCCATAGCCCATGTGCTGCACACGGCAGCATCACACCTGGACAAGAGGCAGGGGAACTATGTGAGAATGCTGTTCATCGACTACAGCTCAGCATTCAATACCATAGTCCCCTCCAAACTCATAGCCAAGCTCAGGGACCTGGGCTTGAACTATGACCTCTGCCAGTGGGTCTTGGACTTCCTGACGGGCAGACCCCAGGTGGTAAGAGCCGGCAACTGCACCTCCTCATCCATCACGCTCAACATAGGGCCCCCCCAGGGCTGTGTTCTGAGCCCCCTCCTCTACTCCCTGTACACACATGACTGCGTAGCACAGCGGAACAACAACACCATCATCAAATTTGCTGATGACACAGTAGTGGTGGGCCTGATCTCTGCCAACGACGAAAGGGCCTACCTGGAAGAGGTAGAGAACCTGTCACAGTGGTGTCAGGAGAACTGCCTCTCCCTGAACGTCAGCAAAACAAAAGAGATGATTGTGGACTTCAGGAGGTCGGGGGTCAAGGACTACAGCCCCCTCAGCATCGACGGGGCACCGGTTGAGAGAGTGAACAGTTTCAAGTACCTCAGAGCCCACATATCCGAGGACTTGACATGGACCACACACATTGACAGTGTTGTGAAGAAGGCACGACAACGCCTCTACTTCCTCAGGCGCCTAAGGAAGTTCCAAGTCAGTCAGAAGATCCTTAGGAACTTCTACTCATGTACAATAGAGAGCATCCTGACCGGCAACATCACCTCCTGGTTTGGGAATAGCACTGCACAAGACCGTAGCAGACTACAAAGAGTGACACGTTCAGCCGAACGCACAATTGGAGGGGGGCTTCCCACCCTCCAGAACATTTACAACAAGCGGTGCAAGGGGAAGGCTAAGAGAATTATTAAGGACTCGAGCCACCCGAACAACTGCCTCTTTGAACTGCTGCGGTCAGGCAAGCGATACCGGAGTCTTAAGGCGAGCACAGAAAGACTCAGAAGAAGCTTCTATCCCCAGGCCATCAGGCTGCTAAACGAACAATAATCGCTAAACGAACAATAATCACTATGCAACAACCATCAAATGCACACAGCACACACACCCACACGCACACACTCACTCAAACAAACAACACACTGCAGCACCCACTCTCCACACTTTAGATCACACAAACACACTTACACTTTATATTTATTGATAAAGGATTTGCACTACAACTCGTACACCTACTGTGAATTGTACCTAAATTGCACCTCGTCCCATTTCTCCATTTCTGCCTTGCACTATATAGTATTGTATATTAGTACACTGCACAGTATTGTATATTGTATGGTAACTACGTCTATTCTGCATCGAACATTGTACATATGTCTAAACTGAACACTGTGACCTCATTTTTTTTACTTCTAATTTTACTATGTTATTTTATTTCATACTTATCTTGTCTTGCACAGTCTCTGGAGCGCAACAGTAAGAAGCATTTTGTACAAAAGTATTCTGTACTTCTGTATGACAACTATTAAAGAAACTTGAAACTTGAACTGTCATCATTCCCTCGCTGCTCCGCTCCCCGTTCAGGTAACAGAGCAAGTGACCTCTCTTGTTCACTGAGTCCTTGTTCTGCAGTACGAAACATAACTTCCAAAATTACATCACTCATGATCACAGTCTGTTTCGCCAGCTCTTGTTCTAGCATCTCCCTCTCGCGTATAACTTGGTCAACCGCCAGCTGCTTCTCCAACAGTTTTCTACGGACTGTCTCATGTCTTTCGGACGCTTCCGTGAATGCTCTCTGTCTTTCTGGAGAGAGGCACGTCATCCTCTCTTCCTCCACCCTGGCCCTCGCTGTCTGGCTCCTCGTCACCGGCCCACGCCTCTCATCCTGGCTTTGGTCTCGAGGGACGACTGGACATGGGCAACGGGTGGGCTGTGGAAACTGTTCGTGTATATTTCCATACCTGCTGTCGGTCTCTGTTCCAGCCGTACGGCCAGAGTGGACTTCGTGGGACGGCTGTAACAACGCCGCTCGCTTCAGTCGCTTTCTTTGTCCCTTGGTTAAACTGCAGTCACCTGCAATGGACACTCCAGCGTGGATCGGTTCTGGTTGGAGTAATACCGTTGTCTCTGGTTCTCTCTCCTGTAAGACCTCCTGTATTGGAATCAAAGTCATTATTTCCAGTCCCTCTGTTATACTGGTCACCTGAGGGAATTCCATCACATCCAACTCAATCAGATTAACTTCAGGTATTAATCTTTCTACAGGAGTGTCTGCAAAGGTTGTCAGCCTGCTGCCATTATCGGCATTATTTCGTTTCATCGCTCTTCGTGCTTTCTTTTTCTGTTTTTTGTTTTGGTTTCTCAATCTATAACGGCCTCCTTTCCTATACTTAAATACAAGGTTTTGTAAAGGCCTGAATATCTTTGGCCATGGCTTCTTCACTTCTACTGTGACATTTCCAGTTATTGAAATAGACAGATTGTCTACTTTTGCTATTGTTATTGCTTCTAAACCTTCAGTTGTTTCTATCAATGTTCCACTAAGGTGAACTTCCTGTGTAACCGACATTCTCACCACTTTCAAACATACCTGCAATCACCGTTTGAAAGAACAAGTTTCTCTGTGTCTAAAACTATTTTTACCTACTAAAAATCACTCACACTATCTGATACCGATGCAGACAGGGATTGATAAATGGCTTATCATTCATACTTATACCAAGGCTTATATAGCCGTTTCCCCAGTTGGTATTGAAATCGTCAGAGCCCCACCTGTCCTCGCCGAGCCTGTGCAGAAAGAAAGCAAAAACATACACTTAACCTCAGTGGTATTTCCCTTTTCATTTCCTCAATATTTACGCATTGGAAATGTCGGGCATCCCTATACTAATATTTCTAGAGAGATTTGGTGTGATTTATTTGAATATAACGATACGGCCTTAGCTTGTTTTTGTCCGTTCGTCCAACCGGACAACTGGAGGTTCCAATCCTTTGTGTGTTCCTTTCACATGATTCTCTGGGGAACACAATCATTAGTTCCACACAGCCTATCAATTGTCTAATAATCTTGGTAAATCTGGTCCTTCGTCTGTTCCAATTTCTTTTTTCTTTGATGAATCCGTCATTCCGATCTCATTTTATACTTTAAATGACCGCTTAGCGTATTGACTATGTATAAATGTAATATTAACTTCGCCTCACATCCTTCATACAACATCATTTTCATTTATTTTTTCACACACTTACACACTTGCATACTTCCCCCTCACAACACCAAAAAATCCTTTGGTGTTGTCTCCGCTTCCAACTGCTATCAAGGGAAAAAATAAACTTTTAGCAACTTAGATCACTAAACCCTTGACTGTCACATAGCCCCGTTGCTCATGTCATTAAACTCATGGACACCAGCACTACATCTGCAGCAATATTCTCCCAGATCCTTGAATTCACAAAGACCCGCCATTTCACAGCCCAAAGCGATTTCCCTTCAGTTTCGAACCCGAACGGAAACACCCCAAGCCCCTTTTTCAAGGAATATTACAACTCGTCCTACCATTACCTGTACCTAGACAGGCCAGCGCTCATCCGGTACCTACTTCACATACATAATAGCTACACAGTTCAAAACAAACACCCAACTAATAACACACAACATGACGCAAAGCCAACCCTGTTTCCAAAGACCCTAACAGAAGGGGGAACTAGGGGACTGACACCTTGTCTAAAATGAAAAAAAACACGGCCCATTCCTACACCTCAACCGTCTCTAAACAAAACCAACCTAATGTAAAACCCATCCCCTTCATAACAAACGCTTGGACCCCTTGCCCCCAGACTAAACACACGCCACACTCAAGGCTGATATTACCCCCAGGGCCAGTCAGAGAGATGGAGGGACCTCTAACTGGAAGCCTAAACCCAAACTTAGCAGTCCTCCACCTACATTAGAAATGGTCTGCAGCGTACCCACAATCCATTCGAAGGCAAGCTATTGAGGGGGGGGGGGGCACACGTGGAGAAAGGAAGGGAGGGAGGGAAGGAGAGACACAGGGAGAAATACAAGGAGAGACAGAGGGGGGGGGGACGGAGGGAAGGGGAAAGGGAGGGAGGGGGAAAGGGATGGAGGGGGGAGGGGGGAGACAGAGGAAGGAGGGAAGAGAGAGAGGGATAGAGAGACGGAGGAGGGGGGGGCTCCCAATTGAACATTAACTTTATCAAAAACGTTTTAGAATTACCTAGCAGCCCTTACCGTATTGCCTGGTCCAGTTAACCCACAGGGCTTTAAACACTACCCTCAGCATCTGCTGCCTAACCTTAACTTAAACAAACCCTACTTTAACCAGACTAAAGGAGTCTGCATGGAGTTCCTAATATCCAACACTATACTTTAAAACACCTTCGAAAACCTGGCAGCTCTACAGAGTCAAGCAGGGAGAGAGGAAGCAAAGGGAGGGGGATATACCGGGAGGGAGGGAGAGAGGGAGGGAAAGACAGACAGAAGGATTGTGGGAGTGAGAGGGAGAGAGAGTGGGAGGGAGGGAGAGAGGGAGGGAAAGACAGACAGAAGGATTGCGGGAGTGAGAGGGAGAGAGATTGGGAGGGAGGAGGGAGGGAGGGAAAGACAGACAGAAGGATTGCGGGAGTGAGAGGGAGAGAGGGAGGAGGGGGGAGAGACATACAGAAGGAAGAGGAGAGGGGGGGGGGGGGGGCACGCAGCCTGTCACAGCGCATAACGTCGCTGTTCACCCCAACTTGTCTTGTCCAACATCGCCCCCTGCTGTAACGTTCGTCCATCACACCTACTGTACTACAATACCCACAACGTCCTGCAGGAGGCGCCCTCCCCCTCCCTCACAAGTGCGTCATCACGCAGCACATCACCACACAACGTCAAACTGACGTCTTTACTCAATAATAAACCACACTCCCCAGAATCCTCCACGGGAGTTTCGTAATTTTTACAAACACGAGATCTCGTCGTCAGCCACCAAAATAGCATCACGCGATATCTACCGAGAGTCTCATCATGCTACATTGTTAGCACAGGTAGCTTAGCATTTTAGCTTCGTTAGCTCCCCACTGCTAGCTCCGTTAGTTTAGTACTGCTAGCTCAATTAGCTTAGCTCAACCATGTTATCGCTCGCTTAGCCTAGCACGGCTAGTTAGCTTAGCTTAGCCTCCATAATGTGGTCTCCTATATGGCCCATTATCCCGTTGATTCGAGCGGCACAACACATCGCAACGTTTGCGCAACACAGTCATACCCTGCATCATAACTTTAATCTTATTAAGCGCTAGTTTACAGATCATATATTATCATCTTTATATTAGTTCGCTCGCCCGTTTGGCCCCGCCTGGCCGAAATACACAGTATTTTAAATCCAACGCTCCCAAAGCCCCCTCCGAGCAGACGTCACTAGTGACGTCATCAGTCCCCAAAAGATCGCTACTTTTGATCCCTACTACATTAAACTACGACTTAATACGTCCATATTTAACACCTGTCGTCCTCGCGGCTAACCAACAAGCTAACCTAGTCTTTATACAACGGACAGTGTTATGGTTTCTCCACGGGCGTTTTGGTCACTAGAGTTTTATAATCATACAAAAAATACACTGGCATTCACTCATAACCTCTAACAGACATTCATCCAACCATATATACTTAGCAAAACATTGTCCTATTTATAAACATACCATTCCCTTGGCCACATCCATCCTAAGCGCATTTCCTAACCTAAACCTCGCCCGTTTCACACAATTCGTCCTTATGTCCTAATCACAAACGCGCAGTTCCTTCATCCAAAGTGCTTTACATATCTACCGAGTTATAGAAAATCCGTCTTGCTATTCCCAGAGAAACCCGCTCCATCCATGTAAAGTAGCTTGTGGAGAGTTTTGTAGAGCCTCCTGACGGCTTGAATCGGAGGTTTATATGGCCAAATCGTCCGTTTAACCATAATTTCCATATTTCCTACTTGTAGAGCCTCCTGACGGCTTGAATCGGAGGTTTATGTGGTTTATCGTGCTCTCCGTTTAACCACAATTTCCATATTTCCTACGTTCCTCTTCCTCCACATGCTTGATATTTCTCATATTTGGACAATGGCCAATCTGAGCCTAAATGATGTCGGATTATGTCTCGACAATTCGCATATGGAACGTCTTCCAAAGTCTATTGCTCAGCGTACCGATTATAAGCGAGCTTCTTTCCCGTTAAGCAAACTGGCACGAATTCCTATCCCTCGGCTGTGCGCCATCTGAACTAAATACAGACATCTATAACCTCTCTTACTGGTAGTCACATTATTGTTCGACGAAGGGTTTGTAAAATCCACAATGGTACTCTCGTTCCTCCGTCAGCCGTCTCCCAGAGCGGGGCCCGGTTCTGACGAGTGAAAACAGCGCCTCATTTAACCTGTTCATCAACCAAAAATGTCACTTATCCCCAGACTTTCAATTGTTTCCCTGAACAATTCCCTATCTATAGCTCCATAGTTGCTTATAAACTCTTCACCTTTCGCCTCACTTCTGTACTGTTCACTCCGATTGCGCCCCTTTTCTTCATTACATTAGTGCCGATTCTACCTAGAATAGTCTTATCTTATACCGTCCTTACTGACCAGTCATCATTTTGTTTAAGAGGGCTTGCAATTCATCATACTGTTATGACCCTCTCCCCACCCCACGGGACGTACTCAAGAGCGCGGGCCCGACCGTCGTGGAGTGAGCAGAGTTTTGCCATACCAGCACCCTTTCTTCCTTAAACAACACAATTTTAATCAATCAATGTTACCAATCTCTGATTGGTGTCCCTGACCCACATGCTAGCTGCCCTGTTCCACGCAGAACGACTAGCAAATGCAGATTCACATCATCCCATTGCACTAATCCTAGGTATTCTAACCGAACACCCTCAATTCCCTAACCTATTAAGTGCTGCGTTGGTGTGGCCGAGACCAGAGACAGGTCGTGAATTCTGGTCTCTGGTGTCTTCCGACATCAACCCATTTTTGGTCCAGCATAACATTTACCTCTACTCATATCAAAACCCTGTTCGAAACTGCTCGACCGCTACCAATTTTAGACGCACCATCATTACTTACCTATAAACCCGCTGTCCTCGGCTGATGAGGCGAAGATTTAACAGTCGTAGAGGCATCGATGATGGGGAGAGAATCTCTCGGTCTCCTTGAGAAGTGGCTGTCGTCGTCTTCAACCGGCTTTGGTCGAATACAGCACGGGTCACGGGACCATTTGAAGTGTCTTTCATTCATTCTAGTCTCTGTGATCGTATAGTTTTTACCCTTCTACTCTCCATCGTTTGCATTTCAATGTAGTTCGGTTGTAGGAAGGAAGCGCAGACAAGGTGGTCTGAATCAAACAACTGGGGTGTTTATTCCATTCTTAATAAAACACATCTATGAATCAAACAAGTACAGGGTCTTCATTGTATATCTAATCGTCTCTTTGGTGGAGCATTCGGTCCATGATCTGATCAGCTGCGGCCGATCAGAGCGTTCCCCGGTGTGGTCCTGATTGTCTCGGTAACCCGAGGCCTTCTTAGTTTGGTGCTGGTTGCCAAGGCAACTCTGGTCTCCGTGATTCTCAGCGCTCAGGGCAGGGAGCGCTTGATTTCGTCTCGGCTCGGTGGAGTCCTCGCTGTGATGCGATCCTCTGTCATCTTCTGTGTTCGTGGATCTGTGCGTGTCCGGCTCTCAGCGCTCGAGTCTCCGGTTCTCAGCGCTCGAGTGTCGAGTTCCTTTCTGTCCGCTTCCCTGCAGTTTAAATGAGACAGAGAATACTCTTTTCCCTGCCTGTCATGTGACGTCACTCCAGAGATCGGGCTTTCCTATTGGCCCAATTCCTTCTAAAAGGAATTCCTTTTGTGAGTGACACGTCATCTGGGTCTTGTGAGACAACGTTACACTGTGACCCTAATGCAGTCTAAAATAGGGAGAACCCTACTTTCTACAGCCTATTTCTATTTATTCCTTTTACCTTATTTGGGAAGTGTCTACATGGCTCTCCGGGCACAGAGAATAGCATTTGTCCAATCAACAGAAATAGTATACTGGCTTCTTGATTAACCAATACTGTATAGTTTTATCTTTTAGTATTAAGAGATTTTATTCTTTATTGTGACTACCGTTTTCCTAATAGTTTTAAGAGTTATGTCCATGTTACTTACGTAATTTATTTAATGTTACATCCTACTGATGGTATGTCTATTCTCTTAGTAATAACCTTTCTTTTAGTTTTATGAAAAACTAAGTATTTTGTTTAGTTTTAAACTAATGGTCCTTGCTTTGCTTTTAGTAAATGTGTGTTGCAATGTCTAACCTGAGGCCATCTAACTAATCTATCTGACAATGCCATCAGTTTTCCCTATTTCCTCAAGGTCTAAAACCATCCAGTCTATCTGTTCTATAGTTAATGTGTGACTGGTGACATTCTGCTTAAATTCAAATAGCCTTGAGGCTGTTAATGTATGTCCTAAATAGGGATGCCCCGATCACGTTTTTTGCCACCGATACCGATCACCGATCGTCGTGAGCCATATCGGCCGATACCGATCCGATACCGATCGTTTTTGATTAAAAAGAAATTAAAAATTATTTTATATAAATTTTTTTATTTTTATTTTTTTTATAAAATATATATATTATATAATTAGACTTGTACTTGTATTATCTGCGAGACATCGCCACCACGCAACAAGTCAAAATGCTCGCTATCTCCACTGTCTGTGTGTACATACTCTGCTTTGATCAAATCACATTCGGCTCTGCAGATTTACCCTAGGCTCTGCAGATATACCCTACTCCCTCAGCTATCCCCGTTAATGACTGCGACGCAAGCCGGGCTTCGAATATGCATCGAATGAGTGTTATAAGACATTGATATCAGGAGCTGTCTGTAGCTACTGCTAGCCGGAAATATAACGTTAAGACAACGCCTCAGTGAACTATTTAGTTGAATGGGACATTTCGTTTTGAACAGTGAGCTAAGCTAACATGAGCTAACAGAGGTAACATACACTAGTACTAGATAACTAGACTATTGCTGGAGCATTTGTTGATATCAGGAGCTATCAGTAGCTAGCCGGCTAGATACCGTTCAGTTAGACAATGCCTCATCATGTATTAAACTAAAAGTGAATAGTTGACTGGGTCATTTTGTAGCGGTAGCTAACGTTAGCTCATGGAGGTCCCGTCCCACTAGACTAGACTAGACCCGTGTTTACATGCGTGCGGGAGGAGCTGGAGGAGGAGCAGAAGACGCGCAGCACTGTGTGCAGCTCCCGGTGTCTGAGACAGAACTCAGCGAGTGAGATCTGTTTTGACGATCGGCGAAAATAAAACAGTAACGATAGCTAGGTAGCTAATGTTAGCTCAGGTCGAATGCACTATCTAGACTCAGCAGAGGAACCGCCTCCTCTGTGTTTACAAACTCTACACGGGTGCGGGCGGGGCTAGGGAGGAGGAGCAGTTTGCAGGTCCTGTGCGTCTGAGACAAGCGAGTGAGATATCCACTTGATCAGTTTCCGCGATCGGCGAATATGACTCATTATCGGAATTCCCCGATCGCATATTTATACTGAATATCGGCCGATAACGATCGGTGGCCGATCGATCGGGGCATCCCTAGTCCTAAACGTCAGTCAAATCGGTTGTAAGGGGAGATGCCAAGTGGTCTGGTGTTACCTATCTGATCTCTAAGGCCTTTTAGAACCTATTTTGACGAGGGATGGTGACTGTTAACAGCTGTTTGCTGAGGTCTGGCTTTTTCGGTGAGGAGACAGAGAGCTGATTTTTGATTAATTCTCTGTAATACAACTTACCACAGTATTTCCGTCCTGCACATGTACATTTTCATTGATATTTTACATGTTTTATCTAGATAATATACGACACATGTATTCCTACTGGTCGGTACAAGGGAACCCTGAAGTCATCCGCACGCTTCCTCCGACACGTGCGGCGACAGCCAGTGGCTCTCTTCTCACCCGGCAGCGACGACTCTCATTGGTGAAGCGTAACGCGTGGGAGGTCACGCTGCCTTCACCATTTCCTGCCTTTCGCTGAGCAGGCGCCCAGACCTGACCTGTAGGCGTCGCTATCCACAACACCAGATTCCCACCCATGACTTGCCCTCCCCCTAACCCAGCCAAACGAGTTAGTATGACGATCAGCCCAAGCCTCAAGCAATGCTGACTCCGGGAGTCGAGACCGCAGCCTCTTGCATTGGTGACGAGCGCAATCTCCGCTACGCCACCTGACCGCCCCTTCAACAACCACCTCTGATGAGTCCTTGAGCAAGGCACTTAATTGACACAGTGGTTAGTGGTTAGCACTGTTCCGGTCATGACCAGCAGGGGGCCTTTCTGTGTGGAGTTTGCATATTCTCCCAGTGTTTGTGTGGGTTTCCTCCTGGTACTCTTTACTCCCACACTAAAAGACATGCATGTTAGGTGTCCTGCCATTGCCCTTGACCAAGGTACTGGCATTACAACCGGAGTTGATCCCTTGACCAAGGTACTGGCATTACAACCGGAGTTGGTCCCTTGACCAAGGTACTGGCATTACAACTGGAGTTGCTCCCTTGACCAAGGTACTGGCATTACAACCGGAGTTGGTCTCTTGACCAAGGTACTAGCATTACAACCGGAGTTGGTCTCTAGACCAAGGTACTGGCATTACAACTGGAGTTGGTCCCTTGACCAAGGTACTGGCATTACAACCGGAGTTGGTCCCTTGACCAAGGTACTGACATTTCAACCGGAGTTGGTCCCTTGACCATGGTACTGGCATTACAACCGGAGTTGGTCCCCCGGGGCGCCGCACTGTGTGGCTGCCCACTGCTCCTAAATAGTTAGGAATGGTCAAATGCAGAGAACGAATTTCCTGGGGATTAATAAAGGTTCAACTTAACATTATTGAACTTATACTTGGCAGCTCCCAGGTGTGAATGTGTGTAATAGAACCACAGATAAATATACTACAGTTAAATATAGCTCCCCCGACTGGGGTCTCTTGGGTAAAACGACATTGATGAAATATCATGGTGAAATGGCTGCCATAGAACATTTGATCGTGTCACTGACATCAGGGTTGGCTTGCGTGGCATTTGGAGGAACATTCCGGTGGCAGAAGATTCCAATTTGATCTGAGTCTCATGGGGTTTCCACACATGAGGGGCGACAGTGGCTCAGGAGCTAGAGCAGTCGTCTGGTAATACAGAGGTTCCTGGTTCGATTCCCGCTCCTCCCAGGCAGCCTGTTGAAGTGTCCTTGAGAAATACACTTAACCCCTAATTTCTCCCGATGAGCAGGTTGGCACCTTGCATGGTTGCCTCCGCCATCGGTGAGTGAATGTGTGAGTGAATGGGTCAAATGTGAGGAACAACATCGTAAATCGCTTTGGATAAAAGCGCTATATAAATGCAGCCATTTACCATTTACTATTTACATAAAGCAGTGCTCATTCCATGACAATATTATCAAGATTCTACAGCAGCCATCTTATAGTGTGGACCAAATGAGATTACTGTGACACTCTGGGGAAATACCGGTTCTGTCCATTTAAGTTCTGTGGGTAAAGCTCGAGGGCCATCCAAGAAAAGGACTGACTTTGATAGCGGTGTGAATAAGGCTATTCTCAGTCCTCGCTCCACGATGGTGGAAACGAACTTCTCACCAGTCAGGACAGCTGAAACCCGCCCAATGTTCCCCTGTTGACTAAAAAAACACTTCTTCAATCAACATCTGAAATGAAAAGAAAAAGACACTACTAACCTTCGTACTGCCTTTTACTATTATGCACTTTGCTACTAAGGAATCTACCTTGCCTATTATTACTACCTACTATGCTAATATGTCTATACTACTATGCACTCAACTAAGACTGTAGCACTCATGTTTGACAAACATCTTATTTACCCTTAGCTTCCAGAGTTGTACCCTTCTTGCTGACTTTTTGTACAGAACCTGTAAGTCGCTTTGGATAAAAGCGTCAGCTAAATGAATGTAAATGTAAATGTAAAATGTAAGCATGCCCCTCACTGCCCCTTCCTTCTCACGCCTCTTATTCTCCCGACCTCACTTCCTGTGCTCTTGCCGTCTCTGCTCAACCTACTGTATCGTCTCTGCCCTCTCCCTTGACACTGTCCTTCTCACTCTTCCCTGCCGTCTCTTTTTTCTGCCACTGTGTGACAGAGTGAGCGATGCTCATCATTAACAAGCTGTGACGGCTGCAGATCAGAGGAAATCTTCTTCCTGTGCTCCGTCAATGTCACCCAGGAGCCATTCGGAAGCTAACGGTCCGACTACCATCACGGATCTCTCCGCGTTTGGATCTGACTAAAAATAGCCCACGCAGTACAGTAAGCTATAATGGATGTTGAATGTGTCATTACTTCCCTCTGCGGTTCACTGTTACATTCAGGCACGTTTGAGTGTAGCTGTTACAGGATTATGAGCTCAGGAACCTCAGGAAGGTTGTTGAGTATCACTTCAAGTCAGGTGTTAATTTCCCCTTGGGGAAATGCAGGTGTCATAGTGGCATGGGGAGGGGGGAGGGGAGGTACAGGCAGGCAAATACATAATAATAGAAATAGTAATAATAATAGAGTAGAACATAGTAATAATAGTGGAATGGCAGAATTCAATCAATAATAATAATAATAATAATAATAATAATAATAATAATAATAATAATAATAATAATAATAATAATAATAATAATAATAATTATAATAATAATAATAATAATAATAATAATAATAATAATAATAATAATAATAATAATAATAATAATAATAATAATAATAATAATAATAATGATAATAGTATACATGGTATATATAGTAGTAACAGAATCTGTGCCGTTTTTAGTATTAAGAGTCAGACAGTCTCAACAGTTCTCAAGTTCTTCGGCTGTTAGTTCTCCATCTATTATTGGCAGCAATCCACTTGGGATATTTCTAACTTTTCTTCGTAAAAGCCTATACTATATGTAACACATGTGTCCCATTAAACTCAGAGCAGACCTCAAGATGGATGACACTTGTGTTCCGGGGTCTCAGTGTTGTGTTTTACAAGGGAAGACGGTGTAATCAATGGGAGATTTAACAGTAAACCTTGCCGAGGTCCCAGCAGCCCAGAGCAATAGATTAGATTAGATTCGATTAGATTCAGATTTATTGTCATTATACAGCACAACTACAGTACAACGAAAATAAGTTTGGCATCCAACCAGAGTGCAAATGTAACAGTAAAATGCAATAGTAATATACAATGTACAGGTGATTAAACTGGATATAAAATATATAAATTAGTACTACTGAGTAATAGTGCTAATCAGATGTATGTACAGTTGTAGTATTAATATGCACAGTGATACAGGTATAAAGACACTATGGTAGTAAGTTGTATTGACCAGCAGTGTAACTAGTAAGAGTAGAAAAATTGTTAAAAATAACTCTAACCCTAACTAACCTTACTGTCATGCACTTGTCCTAATATACTAACCTACACTATAGCACTCAACACTTTGATGAACATTGTTACTCAGCTGATAGAGTTGTACCCTTCCTGCTGTCTTGTTGTACAAAACGTGTAACGTGGATAAAAGCGTCAGCTAAATGACAAAATGTAAAATGTATGTAATGTAGGTAAGCGATATGTACAGATATAGATATAGTATCTATAGATATGTAAACAGGATTATATGCAGGTATGTACAGACATATATATATATATATATACAGCATTATTGTGCATGCTATCATGCAGAATTGTATGGGTTATATGCAGGTGTATAAGTAGGTATATACTTATATTAGAGTTCAGCAAGGGCAAACAGTCCATGATTGGGATGAAAGGTGTCCTTGACAACGCTGCTTCCTCAGACACTATTTGTGATGAATAGACTCAATTGACGAGAGTGATGTGTTGGGGCTGTTTTCACCACCCTCTGCACTGCTTTCCGGTCTGAGGCAGTAGTTGCCGTACCAGACTGTGATGCAGTTGGTGATTATGCTTTCTATGGCGACCAGTTGAACTTCTCTGCTCACATCGCAGCGACGACCAGAACCTGCCGATTCCTCCTGAGCAACGTCAGAAGGATACGCCCCTTCCTGACAAAAGAAGCCACCCAACTCCTCGTCCAATCAACAGTCATCTCCCGCCTCGACTACTGCAATGCACTGCTCGCTGGCCTCCCGGCCACTGCCACTAAGCCTCTTCAACTCATTCAGAACGCAGCGGCCCGCCTGATCTCAAACCTACCGAAGTCGGCCCATGTCACCCCACTTCTTAGGGACCTGCACTGGCTCCCCATTGCTGCACGAATCCGCTTCAAGGCCCTCGACCTAGCATACCGTGCGGCAAAGGGAACCGCTCCCGCCTACCTCCGGTCAATGGTCTCTAACTACACACCCTCAAGACCCCTACGCTCTGCATCTTCTGGCCGCCTCAGACCTACTCCTATCCAAGCTCCGGGAGGGTCATCAAAGAGAAGTCGCCTATTCTCAGTCCTTGCCCCACAATGGTGGAATGAACTACCCACCCCAGTTAGGACAGCCGAATCACGTCCAATCTTTCGCCGTCGACTAAATACGCACTTCTTCAACCATTATCTGAATTAAAAAAAAAAAAAAAAAAAAAAAAAAAAAAAAAAAATCTAACCCTAACTAACCGTACTGTCATGCACTTGTCCTAATAAACTAACCTACACTGTAGCACTCAACACTTTGATGAACATTGTTGCTCAGCTGATAGAGTTGTGCCCTTCCTGATGGCTTGTCGTACAGAACTTGTAAGTCGCTTTGGATAAAAGCGTCAGCTAAATGACTAAATGTAAATGTAAATGTATGGCACACCGGTAAAAGATAACCAGAATCTGAGGAGACAGGTGGGCTTACCTCCTAAGTAGGAAAAGGCACTGGTGAGCCTTCTTGACCAGTGACGAGGTGTTGAGGTTCCAAGAGAGGTCCTCGGAGATGTAGACTCCCAGGAATTTTAAGCTGGAGACACGCTCAACCTCTGTTCGGGGAGCGTGCGCTGGGCATGCGCACTGGCTCTAGTCTTCCTGAAGTCCATGATGAACTCCTTGGTTTTCTTGGTGTTGAGGGCCAGGTTGTTGTTGTCGGCGCACCACGCCACCAGGTGCCGGACCTCCTCCCTCTAGGCAGACACACCGTTGTTTTTGACGAGGCCCACCACCGCTGTGTCGTCCGCAAACTTAATAATAATGGTGTTGATGCCAGTTCCTGAGCACACAGCTGGGGATGCCATCAAGGCCACATGCATGATTCCTTCTCAGTGCGGTAGTACACACGTCGGTGGGGGAGAGAGTGAGGGGCTGGAGGTTAGCAGGGAGAGCAGCCTTGGTGGGGGAGAGAGTGAGGGGCTGGAGGTTAGCAGGGAGAGCAGCCTTGGTGGGAGAGAGAGTGAGGGGTTTGAGGTCAGCAGGGAGAGCAGCTTTGGTGGGCTCCTCCTGGTTGTCCCAGCCTTGGTGGGGGAGAGAGTGAGGGGTTGGAGGTCAGCAGGGAGAGCAGCCTTGGTGGGGGAGAGAGTGAGGGGTTGGAGGTCAGCAGGGATAGAAGCCTTGGTGGGGGAGAGAGTGAGGGGTTGGAGGTTAGCAGGGAGAGCAGCCTTGGTGGGGGAGAGAGTGAGGGGTTGGAGGTCAGCAGGGAGAGCAGCTTTGGTGGGGGAGAGAGTGAGGTGTTGGAGGTCAACAGGGAGAGCAGCTTTGGTGGGGGAGAGAGTGAGGGGTTGGAGGTCAGCAGGGAGAGCAGCTTTGGTGGGCTCCTCCTGGTTGTCCCCGCCAACGCGGGCATACAAGTTATTGAGCTCATCAGAGAGGGAGGGGTCAGTGGATGGGGGAGTGTTGTTGCTGGAGGTCTACAGCACAGTGCAGGTCAGTGGATGGGGAGTGTTGTTGCTGGAGGTCTACAGCGCAATGCAGGACAGTGGATGGGGATGCACTAAACAAAGCACACGGCAATGGCTCCAGATTGCCCTGCTGTTTCATACTGTGTAGATGGCCTGCTGATAGCCAGTAAGAGAGGATCAGCGGGAACGACCGCCAATGACTCTATTACCTCCAATACACTCAATCACGTTGCATGATAGCTGACTCCCTCACATTGTGTGAAACGATAGCTGACACAGTAGGAGTAGAAAGGATATTTATTGACATTATGGAAATCAAGCCTGCTTTCCTATATCGATTGCTACTCTCGCTAATAATGTCGGCGTACGCTTGATTGTCACATACTGATGTGAATCTAAACATACTGCTCGTTGTGGGACGATATGGAATAATCATATCTCTAATCTCTTCCATAGAAACTGGAACGCTTACTTACTCCATAAATATTGAATGTGATTTCTGACTAGGCAGGTCCGGATGTGTTTTGGCATAAGCGTGGTTAAATAACGTCACAGTTTCATAACCATAACAATTGTAAAAGCTATGATATCTAGCTATGGTGTCCTGTATCTCGCAAGTCACAGTGTGTGTGTGTGGTGGTTTGTTTGTGTGTGCGGTGGTTTGTTTGTGTGTGGTGGTTTGTTTGTGTGTGTGTGGTGGTTTGTTTGTGCGTGCAGTGGTTTGTTTGTTTGTGCATGTGGTGGTTTGTTTGTGCATGTGGTGGTTTGTTTGTGCATGTGGTGGTTTGTTTGTGCATATGGTGGTTTGTTTGTGTGTGGTGGTTTGTTTGTGTATGGTGGTTTGTTTGTGTGGTGTTTTTTTTGTGTGTGGTGGTGGTTTGTTTGTTTGCTTGTTTGTGTGTGTGGTGGTTTCTTTGTGCATGTGGTGGTTTCTTTGTGCATGTGGTGGTTTGTTTGTGTGTGTGGTGGTTTGTTTGTGCATGTGATGTTTTTTTTGTATCCACCAAAAAAGTGCCAAAAGAAAGACTAAACTAGCTAATGTGCGCTGGTCCTGGGCCCTAGACTTGATACTCAGGATAATTGTGTGCGGCCGCCTCACCTGAAAAGACAGCAGGTGTCGATCGCAGAAATCCAGATTTTCTAACGGCATTGATTGATTGATTGATTGAAAACTTTATTAACAGATTGCAGAAAGGGTACAGTACAGTACAGATCAATAGCCTTGCCGACAAGTTAAATGCATAATCTATAGGCACATTTTTTACCCCAATAAATCAGATTATATTTCTTTAAATGTGCCTGCTGGCAGTAGGCTTAATGGAATGAATAATCGAATGAGATCTTGCTAGCGAAAATAATTAGTTCAACTCTTTCAGAATAAGTAGATAAAAACAAGCCCATTGATACGAATTAATAGATACTTATGAGGATATCTGTACTGTATGTGCTTAGGTATCATGTACTATATAAATACATGGTTCCCAACGTTTTCAAGGTGCGACCCCTGAAATAACGTGTCAGAGAGGCTTGGAGGCTATTAACACTTTGGATGCCAGCGACGCGTTTTGTCGTTAGTTCATGCCGACCTTTGAATGCCACCAACGCTATATAGCGTTTGTTTGTCGTATTTTTTTTTATTGGCGATTTGAATTCATATTAATTAATCGAGCCTCAGGTTAGTGCTGCAGAATCTCTCTGAGCTCAATTGGGAAGATACCGCCCCCTATCGTCTCTCCCTGTGTAACTGCACCCCATTAGTTTAGACTGATGGGGGGGGGGGGGGGGGGGGCAGGCCAGTTTCCTCATTTTACTTTTCCGTCAAGCCAACTGAAGAGACCCAAGTTGATCGCCGACCCCAGAACAGCGCGGATTATGTATTTCCAGCACCCAACGCTGAATCAATAAACGCGATCGATATTTGGAATGGCGATCAGGAATTGGAATAATCTTTTTGGAATCTATTTTACCAGTCTTGGGATAATCAGAGCTTTTTTCACAGATATATCAACGTGTCCCATATGTGTGTGTGTGTGTGTGTGTGTGTGTGTGTGTGTGTGTGTGTGTGTGTGTGTGTGTGTGTGTGTGTGTGTGTGTGTGTGTGTGTGTGTGTGTGTGTGTGTGTGTGTGTGTGTGTGTGTGTGTGTGTGTGTGTGTGTGTGTGCCGTTGATCAGGAAATGAGAGAATCGATATTTCAGCCCACTTCTATAGCGTGCATAAGTACACACAGGGAACAAACTTAACTTTTTGACTTACCAGCCATTTGGCTGGTCGATTTTAAAAACGACCAGCCAGGCAGATTTTTTACCAGCCAAAAATTATAAATAGCTTTTTAGTATATCACCATGTGTTATTATTACTATAATACTCTCATATGCTATTTTCAATTAATATCATAAACAACATAAGGAATATTAGCATAATTTTGAGTGGACTGGAGGAATGAGTCAGCGTTAATAGTTTTAAATGCAAATAATGTATTGAAACGTAGAAGTGGGGTCGGTTGGGACACACACACACACACACACAATGGGGGACCCTGATGTAAACAAGACAATCGTCTTTCTCTGGTCTGCATCCCCTTAACACATTCCCTGCCACGCAATTTGAGCATCTTATACCATTCTCTGCCAGCACTGTAAGTCTATGGAGATGTTCACCTTCTTTGCAGGGCTATAACTTTTTAAATTGTATTGCTAAATTGACATTACTATGGCCCATTCAACATCGATTATCTATCGTTCAGGATGTAGGAATGTTTTACTTTTTCATTCATACATTCATACGAAAATACCGTCTAGAATATAAATATGTTTTTATCGTTTTCTGCAGTAATTCCTAGAACGTGAGATATAGGCATATACGCATATATAGATTATCAAATGCCGTTTGTTGCCGATCCACGCTATATAAAAAATTTCAACTGTACATGATCCTAAACGTTATGACTGATCATGCGCGGATGAACAGAGGGGGGGTCGTTTATAATTCCGTGATTGTCGTTAAATGCTTTATGTAGTATGGGTGATATATTGATCAGAGCAGTTTGCATGGATAATAATAAACAAACAGGCTGAAAGTAATGTCAGCGTCCTCTTACCGTTCGACGATGAGACTGGAGGAAAAAGATCCCACTTATTTGACGGCGATCGCCTAAATCCATTTCCGGTTTGTCTAATCATAATACACGGCCAAATCGTATCGATTATTGCGTTATGGCAGCGATCGCTACACACGGACGTGTGTCTACAGTCCCGCAACAATATGCGAGTGGCCGGACACATTTCGGAGACGCACCGAGATCGAATCGTCCATTTCCGGTTTGGCAACTCACTGATCATCCACCAGGGGGCAGTATTGAAGCGTTGCAGAGTTGTGCCGGCTCACACTGCATCAGACCAGGCTCTGTGAGGGAAATATGAATAACATGGCGAAAAAATGAAATATGATCTCAATAAAGTCGTACGCCGTGGATTGGCAGAATTAGCATGAACTTGAAACACGTTGTACGACGTTTATGGCGCAGGATGCGTTAACAATTGTGTGTATTGAGCCGTACTGTATTGTACCCATTCTGCAATCTGTTAAATAAAGTTTTCATTCATTCATTCATTCATTCATTCATTCACACTGTTTCAACTCACCACCCCTGCATCATATTGTAGTCTAGTCTGTCTTCAAACTTCCACTCCTCTCGAAACATTTTTATATTTGAATATCAACATTATCTGTCCATCCTCAGTAATCCTCAGTTTACTATAATATACTCCTGACTGACTTCATCGTCTTTCCAAACGCACGCACACACACACCCTTTCCCCAGTCCACACTGTCTGCTGTTCTCTGGCTCTGCCTCTGATCAGGATTAGCTTGTTAGCTTACGCTAACGTAACGTTCATTTCGGGCGATGTGGGCATAAAGGAATGGCGACAATGCAAAGCGTGTTAGATGCATTTGACCCGTTATGAGAAGAAAAAAAACACCACAGACTTATTTCTGATCGCAAAATAGCCGCACTGCTGTGTAGCGCTGTTCGGCTTTAATGAGAGCAGAAGCACGGACTGGGGCGGATATGACTCGCGGAGTTGCCATGGGTTTTTTCAAAATAAGAGTATCATATGAACCGAACGTTGCTAGCTGCCGGAGCCATAGATATTATGACTGGAGCTGCGCTTGGGGTGGAAATGAGACCCGCACAGGATTTTCAAAATAAGAGTATCGATATGAACTACACGCCAGGTGGCGGGCAGACCTCTCATTGTTAGTCGCCAAACCTTAAATCTGCCCGCCATTGGCGGTTGGCGGGTACTTATTTTGTTCCCTGAGTACACATATACTATCGATAATCTAGCGTTTATTTGAAAACGATTCATAAATAGGCAGAAAAATTACAACGTTTTTGTGTATGCCAGAATATTCCAGTAAATGCCGTTTATCACAGAATCTTTATATTTTCCTGAAAAACTAGGGCTTTTCAAAATGCTATAAAACGGAAATGAAGCGATTAAAAAACAATCCGTTTCGACAATGTTGACTGCAAACAAGTCATTGATAAGCGACGGGCAGATTAGACACATAATTTAAGACAGAGATTATGCGTTCACAAGCTATCATTGAAGTGGGTGCTGGCATTCAGCCAGGTAAGTACGACACCCCCTGGTGGCTCTGAAAGTGTTAATGAGGTTTTAATCTGTTTCGGACATCATCCATATGTAGCAGGGTGGATTATCCCTGCTTCGTGGGAACGGTTGCTGGCAGTCAGGAGGTAGCTGGACACAGCAGAACTCTGTCTGGCTGCACCCTCGTCTTTGGGCCTGGGGCGTCGACTGGAGGCTGGTAGTGTGAGTGGATGGGGCCCGGGATTTACCAACCTGGTCTGGTACTCTGGTCTTCCTTCCCTGTCGCAGGGCGGTCAGCAGTACTCCCCAACACGCTCCCACTCCTCCCAGTTGCTCCTTAGACCCTCCCACACCTCGTGACTGAATTGTAATCAAATACTCTGAGTTCCCCCCGCAAGCAGTACCCTCCCTCAATGACCCTAGAAACCTTACAATGAAAAGGGGAGAGTTGGGTAGGAAGGGGTTAACCATATATATACGTTACCCACACCAAAAGAGTTAATGCAGGGCACAGGAATGGACACGCACACAGAACCCCATTCAAGTCTTTATGTTAATTATACTGTTCAGTTACAATTATTTAATACTAGTGGCCAATTGGGCTGAAGTCCTACTATAGCCCCTGCTGTTCAACTCAATACCTCATAAACACGTATATTATGCACCCACCTCTGGGTTACTATCAGGGATAATATACTTCACTGTGTTTGACTCATCACCCACGTCTGGGTCTTCACCCTGTATAATACCTCAACAGGCTTTAATTATACGGCCAGAATAATACCTCAAAAGGCTTTAATTATAATGCACCAGGTCTGTAACTTCCCCCCCAGGGAAGGGTTAATTGAATGGGAAAATATTAATACACACACATTGTATCACGCTCAAAGAAAGGGAAATAAAACCTAAAGTGTGGGCCCACAATTACCAAAACAAAAGCCCTATGCTAATGCCAGCATGTAATGTAATGTTTGGGGTCTGCAGTTAGCAACGTTAACTTCACCCGCAGGCCGCTCCACACTGTGTAAGGTGCAATAGATCCTGGGCGCCGAAGCCCTAATGTTTACTCTACCAAAATGGCGGCCGCGCCGCTCCACCACCGTCCTGGTGGCAAGATGGCGTCGAACACTCGCGTCGCAGGTGCTAGCAGGCGGAGCTATAGCAGAGAGGCAGTGCTGGCTGAGCTGGTGCTGGGCGACCTCTGCTGGACGGGACGGCTCCCGTGTTGGCTGCTCTCCAGCCGGCGCAGAGTGGTGGTAGAACCGCCGGTGAAGACGGCTGCTGACGGCCAGAGCAGAGTGTTCGCAGGTCCACACCCGTAGCTGCACGCAGTCTATACTGGCACTGTAACTAAGTATAACACGAGCAATACTACTGTGATCCTTAGCCGCACGCCACCTATACCGCTCACTGTAACTAGGTATAACTCGACTGTTAGTGCCTGGCTCTGCACTTATTGTTCATATCATACCACTGGTACTGCTAGGATATCGTATCCACTAGCCAGTATTTCCTATCACCCGTCACTGTTCCACGGGGCACTCCGGCATAAAGTCAGCAACGGGGCTATCCAGAGCCCCCCCGTTAGACGTGACTTCTCGTTGTCAAGTTCACTGCCGAAGAGAACGACTTCCGCTGCACTCCTCCCTTTATCATCTCTCAGCTCTCTCCGCCACTCTCTGCCTGCTACTGCCCCCTGCTGGTCCCGCCTGCCAGTCACAAGGGGAGACGCACTGTAAAATATGAATCAATACTGTCATTTATAATCCGTATTCACATGCTCTTTGGACGGGGACGTTTGTGTCATTGTTCGTGTGAATCAATGACACTAGTTAGAATGTCTTTGTGTACAAAAAGGGATATAAACACAGTCAGCAGTTCTGAATAATATACCATATTTTCCAGACTGCTACACATACATGCATTGAATTGATTAACCTTTGGTTTATACCAGTGACGCCAGTCATGTTAATCACCCTCTTGTTCATCATCAGATAACAGTGCTTGAACAGATAAATGCATTTTCTCAAATTCATTCATCAAAACGTCAAAGGCTCATACATTTTCGCAAGTTACATCCACGTCATCAAATCCGTCAAACAGCGTATCTCCTCAGACATTTTAATCCCAGTTACAATATCACAATAACGTGTGAGTGACTGATACAATTCAACAATCCACATATTCAGATTCGTCGTAATTCACATCCACAATCCATGCATAAAGACGCTTCAATTTATGCTTGAATGAAATACAATCCGGGCGCCCCCTTAAGCAAATACATCCACAGGCAGCGGAGAATATGAAACGAATCAGAGCCAAACGCCCGAGGTTTCATTAATAAAAAATATCCCAGCGGGATTCACATTTGCAATGCATTTGCAATAACCACATAGTGTGTGTCGCGACTCGCGAGCACCGTATCCGTATGACTATGACATGCATTATTTAGGACAAAGTAAATCCATAGGCTGAATATGATTTATTATCAGCATTTTAGGTCTATTATTTTACATTTCAAAAGCCCCCTCTAGAAAAACTAAGCACAAAAACATAATTCAGAATGGTAATGGGATCTGTAATGAGAGCTAGCATTTCTTTGCGAGGGCGTGGCCAGATTATCCAGCTAACTGAACTTAACCCTACACTGGAGCAGGTTAAAACTTTTTGATCTGTTGCCATAGTGATTTAGAATTTTAGACAATCGCACGTCTGGGAACCGAAAGGTCTAGCTTAAGTCAAGTTATCCTGAAAATTATCCGGCTAACTCAGTTAGCCAGGTACGAGGAACAGGGCCCTGAACTGTAAACTCTTAGAGGTCAGAGCGTGTTTACTTTTGTTTTCAAACCAGCTGCAGCTTCACGTTGTATTAAGCTTCCTAACCTTTGATTTTGAGTGCAAAACTTTCACCCAAAATCTGCCAATGCTTTGATCTTATATTGTTGGCAAATGACCATGGTATAAGCGGGACAATCAACGAGTAGGTGTGCGCCACGCCTTAAAACAAGCATGTTATCCTTTACATGGAAAACAGCTGGGGGGGGGGGGGGGGGGGGGGGGGGGGGCGATGACCAATGGCAAACAGCTGGGCAGACGAGAAACATGACCACATGTAGGAACACACACTGGGGACATCTGCTGGGTCAGGGTGGGATGAACACAGGGGGAGAGAGAAACACTCAGGGGAGAGACAGACAGGAAACAAGGGCTGGATTTCACCACTGTGACAGAGAACAGCGAGTGAGAAAACAATCTAATGCTGAGCCTGAGAGTGAGGACATTTAACGGTGGATTGCAGGAGATTTCACCGTGGAGGGGACTCATGGGGGTAGGAGCTGTGGGTGGATGGCGGTTAGCGGTTGCCAAGGCCACAGCTCAGAGCCTCAGGCCTGGCAACACTGCCGTACGAATCCAATCCATGGTCTGACGGATTGGGAGTCAAATTGACAGTGTCAGATTTCATATCACAGCAAGTTGACTGGGGCCGGGAGCAGGCTAAAGCCTAATAAAGCAAAGGACGATGTGTGTGTATGTGTGTGTGTGTGTGTGTGTATATGATAGAACTCTTGGGTATGTGGGTGTGCTTGCACGTACATTGCAATAAAACAACTCCAGAAATAAATATGGCAGTACTCTCCCATTATACAACCAGCTTTTTGCTTAGCGAGGAACATATGCTGTGTGTGCTGTAGCTTGTTGCTGAGTTTGTACAACCCTCTCTGGCCGTCACAGCTTAGAATGGGCTGATGACTGACATCAATGCCATAATGTTGATCATCACAATCAGCAGTTCAGCACCACAAACAACAACAAAATGGTCAGGAAAACCCCCTGCTCTGTGTCCATGTGCGTGTTTGTGTCAGGGTTGTGCTCAATTCAGTTAGACTTCAATCAATCACTGTTCTTACAATTTTCAATAGGAATGAATAATTTTTTTTTTGTCATCACATTTTTCTTTATTTTCTTTTTTCTCCCACATGAAACAAGACACAACACAATAGAGTAACAATAATAATAAACAAGACTTCACAGGACAATAACAGCAATAATAATAATAACAATAATGACAATAAAAAATAATACAAATAATAAAAACAGAATATAAAAATAAAATTATATTGCCACAGACATTACAAAAGACATTTCTTCCCCCACTCCCGCCCCCCCCCCCCCCCCCCCACCCCAGGACCCCTCAGGACCAACATCCCGACCCCGCTTCGCCACTCGATCATGGATTTTACTCTCTCAGCCGCCGATGCCCACAAACCAATGTTGGATTCTTTAACTCCAATTACCTTAGCAGTGGAGATCTTCAAATAAATTACATATAAGAATGTTAAAGTGGAAATGAAGCAGTGAGCAATGTGATCCTAGTTTGTTTGTTGTGTACCTTGTGTAAGACAGGGTTCTATAATCAAATGTGAAATCTATCTTATTTGTCTGAAAAATCAAATATAATATCCCTGTTTTCAACATGGGCGCCGCCATTTTGTTGCTGACGTCATGGCTGACGTCATGGAGCTTGTTTGGTGTATACACTGCTGGTTAGTTGCCTATAGTGAATGGGTCAGTCGGTAAATAAAATGTTGCCTACAAAACAACGGGACCGCGGTGGTTCTGTTTGTATTGCTCCTGGCTGTTCAAACTAATTTTACCATGTGAGAGAGAGGAAAGTTGGTTAATTTCCACAAACTACCAGTGAAAAAAACAGTGTTGTTGGCATGTTGGCTCAGGCTGGCTGCACTCAGGCGCGTGATCAGCCTGTTGGACAGGGAATGAAGATCCCCAGAGAACACTTCATTGCCTCGGATTATGTTGTTGGGGGTGGAAGGTTTGTCCAGAAGACCACTAATCAGCTGAAGCCTGATGCGGTTCCCTCGGTCTTCGACAGACAGACCGGCGTTAGCTCTCGGGAGCGATCGCTAGCTAGTTGGCACCAGCCGGGGACCGGCGTTAGCTCTCGGGAGCGATCGCTAGCTAGTTAGCACCAGCCGGGGACCGGCGTTAGCTCTCGGGAGCGATCGCTAGCTAGTTAGCACCAGCCGGGGACCGGCGTTAGCAACCGGGAGCGATCGCTAGCTAGTTAGCACCAGCCGGGGACCGGCGTTAGCAACCGGGAGCGTCGCGGAGCATTCAGCCTGCTGGCTACCTAGATCCACTTCAGTTCCACAATGGCCCTGAAGGTGATCAAAAAAGTTAACACAAGGGTGACATTTTTGCACAGAAAAAAGAGGTTCTTATCACTGGAAACTATGAAACTGCTTGCCAACTGCATGATCCTCAGCCAATATGACTATGCAAGTACGTACTGGTATAGTGGTGTTACAGTGGAATGTAAACACAGGCTACAAACCAGCCAAAATAAGACTATACGATTGGTCCTAAATCTGCCACCTCGAACCCATATTGAGCCATGTCACTTCAATGAGGTGGGATGGCTCCCTGTGGAGCAGAGGGTCTCCTTTCTGAAACTGGGACATATGTATAAAATGTTAAATGGATCTGCCCCCAGATATTTATGCTCTCGTATTGTCCTACGTGGCCAGGTCCACGGACGACAGTTACGGTCTGGACAGCTCTCAGTTTATGAGCCTAGAAAGGGTTCCTATTCACAGAATGGCTTTCTGTCTACAGCCTGCCGGCTGTGGAACTCTCTGCCCAGGGCCATCCAAAACTCCCCCACTATTGCTGTCTTCAAGAGGGGTGTGAAGCGACATCTGCAACAATAGGTTGCAGAGGGTGCTTGGCCACCACTCTTGAAGAACAGGAACATGACATGCTGTAATGAGGCTCTTAGAAAATTGTGTTGTCTATTTTATCTACTTGTTGTATCTATTTTATCTTAACTCTTTCTTTGTGATTTATTGTATTTTTCTTGGGACCATGTTGGAAACAAGTCGACAGACTTTCACATGTTATCCTTGTACCCCTTGTTTTTATACCATTGTATAAATTGTATGTACTAAATAAAAAATCAAATCAAATCAACCAGCCGAGCGTCGGGAGCTCCAGCAGCTTGTCGATGTGCTAATAGCCTGGAGCCAGCTACCGTTAGCTTGCAGAGGCTCCAGCACACCGACAAGCTGTGTAGCCAGCTACCGTTAGCTTGCAGAGGCTATTAGCACACCGACAAGCTGTGTAGCCAGCAGGCTGAATGCTCCGCGACGCTGGTTGAAGTGGATCTAGGTAGCCAGCAGGCTGAATGCTCCGCGACGCTCCCGGTTGCTAACGCCGGTCCCCGGCTGGTGCTAACTAGCTAGCGATCGCTCCCGGTTGCTAACGCCGGTCCCCGGCTGGTGCTAACTAGCTAGCAATCGCTCCCGAGAGCTAACGCCGGTCTGTCTGTCGAAGACCGAGGGAACCGCATCAGGCTTCAGCTGATTAGTGGTCTTCTGGACAAACCTTCCACCCCCAACAACATAATCCGAGGCAATGAAGTGTTCTCTGGGGATCTTCATTCCCTGTCCAACAGGCTGATCACGCCGCCTGAGTGCAGCCAGCCTGAGCCAACATGCCAACAACACTGTTTTTTTCACTGGTAGTTTGTGGAAATTAACCAACTTTCCTCTCTCTCACATGGTAAAATTAGTTTGAACAGCCAGGAGCAATACAAACAGAACCACCGCGGTCCCGTTGTTTTGTAGGCAACATTTTATTTACCGACTGACCCATTCACTATAGGCAACTAACCAGCAGTGTATACACCAAACAAGCTCCATGACGTCAGCAACAAAATGGCCGCGCCCATAATGCTAAATGCTTCAGAAATGCACACAACAAATAGTTTTTTCTTAGAAACTGCTTATTTTTATAACGTGATTTCTTCTGTGGCTTATCTAAATACTAATGTGATGCTATGAATATGTATTTATCGCACTGCTTCATTTCCACTTTAAAGCCCAATTGATCATTGTACGTTTTTTGGGTTGTTTCCATCTCATAGCTATCAGCTTTTTGGCTGCTGTAACTCCTACTAAAATTAGTATTTTTTGTTGTATGGGAGCCGGCAGCTGGGAGATATCATTTAGGAGTTGTGTTGTTGCGGATAGTGGAATTGTCAGGTCACATATATCTGAAAGCTTTGTTATGGTTTTCCAAAATCGAGCCACCGTGGACATTCCCAAAACATGTGTATATAAGTGCCAGTGGCCCCCAGAGCGCACAGGCAGCACCGGGAGTCAGCCACCAAACCCATCATACACAGTTTTCACAGTGTTCTATGAATATAATTAAAGTGTGTTTGTTGGTGATTGGGGTTATGGAAGGCCAGTGTAATATTAGTCCAGACATCATCCCAATCAAACTCAGGGTCCAGTTCTGGAATGTCCTCTTGCCAAATGATATCTAATGGGAGGTTCTTGTATGTGGACCTGAGTAAGAGTGTATAGACATCTGAGAATTAATTACATTTATATAGCACTTTTCTAGACACTCAAATGTTACTTGTCCTTTCGGACAAGGTGTGTTTTTTGTAGGTTTTTATTGATTTTTGCTACCGGGCAGTCCGGTAGAGAGAGAGAGAGAGAGAGGAGGAATGGGAGATAGACCGGGGACTGCACCCAACCTTGGGCTACGCAGGCTCAATGGCTGCCATACACTGGCACCAGGCACACATCACACTACACAATGGCTGAACGGCTCAGGAGACAGGGATTGATATCAGCCAATTTTAAGGGGGGGAGGGATGATTAGGTGGCCTTGATGTCAGAGACCTGATTGGGAATTTGGCCAGGAACGTCGGGGAACCCAATACTCTTTGCGATGGGCGTCATGGGTTCTTTAAAGACTGAATTCAGATAGCTAAATATGGAAACATTTGTTATGGGAAGATTGTCATATTCAACCTACTAATAAATAACTAAGTGTGTGTGTGTGTGTGTGTGTGTGTGTGTGTGTGTGTGTGTGTGTGTGTGTGTGTGTGTGTGTGTGTGTGTGTGTGTGTGTGTGTGTGTGTGTGTGTGTGGGCGTGTGTCGGCATGCAAATTGTTATTCTTACAGAAATGAAAACACAAGCATCAGTAGGGAATGAAAGGTAAGAGATAAAATACACAATTTCTTTTGACATAATGGAGTGTCTGTAGTTACAGCCACGGTTGTCTTCTGTACAGACAGGAGTGTTTGCTCTGAAGGAATACAGTGATGTTTATCTGCCACCTAGTGGTTGTATTTATATATACGCAGATCATGTCTATGTATAGGCTTTGGTATCAGCAGACAGTGACCACGCACTGACCATATAAACACACAGTGACCACGCACTGACCATATAATAAACAGTACTATCATTCCTGACATTGGCTCCCAATCAAATTTTGTGTTGATCCTAAAGGTCATGTTTCTTCTGCCATTCTTGCCTCGATAAGAGTGATTCAGCCTTTGGCTTCTATTGCTATTTTAATTTTCATTTAATTTACTGTAGATATTATATATCATTATTAGACATTAGATATTAGAGATGTAGTACTAATTTTGTGATGACTTGTCACAGCCATAGGCCTCTGTTGTATGTGAAACCTAACTATATGGAAAAAAGGGATGGGTTCTTAGTCTTTAAAATATGTGGACTGTTTCTGTTTCCCTGATGATCATAACATGGGTTAGTACCATTCTGTTACAAGTTACATTTTATATAGTATAATATCTACATCCTGTTATCTGCACTGCACACTATTTAGAACTGTATAGTCATAGTTTTAGCAATATTTTATCTTATTTTATTCTTATTCTATGGTAATTATATTGTATTTATATTATTGGAAGCTGCTATGGTCGAGGAACCACAACAAATTGAATTTCACTCTTTCTTTGTTGTAAGGTACTGAAATACGTGACAATAAAGGAATCTGAATCTATTTACAGACCTTTCCTCTAGTGTCACCATGGATATTGATTGATTGATTGATTGAAAAGTTTATTAACAGATTGCAGAATGGGTACAGTACAGTACAGCTCAATACATACAATTGTTAAGAGGATGCAGACCTGAGAAAGACTTTCGTCTTGTTTCCATCAGGGTCCCCCATTTTCAATTCATCATATGACACACATGACATACAGATAGACAGTACTGCTACATCTATACATTTATGACATACCAGATTTTCAAATACAGTACTGTTTGTGATACTAAAAAAATCCAGAAGAAGAATATATACATTTGACATAGAAACTGTGCATTGGGGGAGGTTGGGTAGGTGGGGTGGGGCTGTACATTGGAGGTGGGGGGGGGGGGGGTTGGGTGGGGGGGGGACACTGTACATTGGAATACTGACATACATTTGACATGGAAACTGTACATTGGAGGAGGTTGGGTAGGTGGGGTGGGGTTGGGTGGGGCTGTACATTGGAATAGCCATGCTTGGTCTTTATTGTACAACTGGGTTAGGACATTTGTAGGGGCCAGTTTTGAATTGCAGTCTCCCATAGGTGTTCTTTGAGAGTGTTTTTGAAGGTGGGTAGTGATTTACATTCCTTTACAGCTTTGGGTAGGGCGTTCCACATTGTTGTGGCATAATTGCGAAACGTGTTTAGTCCCTTGTTTGAGCCGAATCTGGGTTTTACATGATTTGTGGAGCTCCCTCTGGTGTTGTGATCGTGGTATTCACTGACCTTTGGGAAGTATTTTGACATGTACATGGGTACCTTGGTCGTGTAGTGTATCTTGTAGACCAGGCCCATTGCAAGTTGCTGTACTCTGTCGTCTACTCTAAGCCATCCTAGGTTGGCAAAGTGTGCAGGGGTGAGGTGGGTTCTAGGAGTCAGGTCAAGCAGTAGTCTGACTAGTTTGTTTTGAGATGTTTGTAATTTGGTTTTTAGTGCCTTTGAGGTGCTTTGGTACCATGAGGTGCAAGCATAGTCGTAGTACCCTTGAATGAGTGCTCCTGCCAGAGTCTTCAGGGTATTCTTGTTTACCAGGTAGGAGATCCGGTACAAGAATCGAGTTCGTTGATTGACTTTTTTTATTACATTGGATGCCATTTTGTCACAGGAAAGATTAGCCTCTAGGATGGAACCCAGGTAGGTAATTTCATCTTTCCTTGTGACAATATTGTCACCCACTGTAACTGAGAAGCCGTCTGTTTTGCTGAGTTTGTTATTTGAACCGAAGAGAATGGACTCTGTTTTGCCCATGTGTAATGATAGTTTGTTGTCGGCGAGCCATATGCAGATTTTGCCTAGTTCCGAGCTGAGGGTTTTTTCAACCTGTAACTTGTTCTTGTCAGAGACCAGCAGGGCTGAGTCGTCCGCAAACAGGAACAAGTTGCAGTCACAAGCTGACGACATGTCATTTGCATAAATTAGGAACAGTAGTGGTCCTAGTATGCTTCCTTGTGGAACACCACAGTTCACTGTGAGGGGGGGGGGGATAGGGTACCGTTTACCTCCACCATCTGTTCTCTCCCATCCAGGTAGGATTGTATCCAGCTCACTGATAAACTATCAAAACCAATTGCTTTTAGCTTGTCAATCAGAATGGTGTGATTGACAGTGTCGAAGGCCTTTTGTAGGTCTAGCATGACCATGCCGCAGTATTTGCCCGCGTCCACCTCTTGCTTGAGTGGAGTGGGATGTTCTGAAGCCAGATTGGAATTCGTAGATTAGATTTGTATCCGTAAGCCTGGGTCTGTTGAGACTGGCAATATCGGCAACTGTTCTTTCTGTCATCTACCCCGTAAAATGTTACATGTCAAAGTAATGGCAATGTGTGGAGATTGTTAGGCCTTGGCGGAGGTAATACAAAATAAATAAATGATAATAGGTCTGTGCTCTCCTGAGTGCATTCTTCTAGCTCTGCATGGTTTTCCCTCAGCAGCATTTTGAGTTGACTCATCTCTACCGTAAAACCACACTTGATCACATAATGACCACACTTGCCTTGAAACCAACCAGTCAGTTTAATCTTAAACACGGCAACATCATGGGAAATGCGCTTACCGTCTTCTCCAGAGTCAGACAAGAAGATAGATACACTAATTTCCTCTCTGTGCGTTCAGTAGAAACCTGTCCGACTGCAAGCTAGCCTAGTTTAGCATAAATGAATGGAAGCAGAATAGCAGATACAGATCAGTTAGCCTAGGTGTTGGCCAAAAACGAGCATTATAAAAAATTTTATACTGGTGTTCTAGTCCTTCTGATCTCATACTGTGCTTGTGTATAGGGCATGTGGTTATGTTTTATTAATCTGATAGGCTGCTTGTATTAAGGATATGTGTTATTTAGGGTATGTGTTTATGATGTATTGATCTGTTACGCTGCTTGTATTTAGGGGTATGTGTTATTTAGGCTATGTGCTATCGATGTATTCATCTAATCTGATATAGGCAGCTTGTATAATAGGGTATGTGTTTATATGTATTAATATAGGCAGCTTGTATAATAGGGTATGTGTTTATATGTATTAATCTGATAGGCAGCTTGTATAATAGGGTATGTGTTTATATGTATTAATCTGATAGGCAGCTTGTATAATAGGGTATGTGTTTATATATATTAATCTGATAGGCAGCTTGCATATAAAGTATGTGTTTTCTATGTATTAATCTGATAGGCAGTTTGTAGGGTATGTGTTTTCTATATATTAATCTGATAGGCAGCTTGCATATAAAGTATGTGTTTTCTATGTATTGATCTGATAGGCAGCTTGTATATAAGGTATATGTTTTCTATGTATTAATCTGATAAGCAGCTTGTATATAAGGTATGTGTTTTCTATGTATTGATCTGATAGGCAGCGTGTATATAAGGGGTGTAACGGTACACAAAAACCACGGTTCGGCACATACCTCGGTTTTGAAGTCACGGTTCGGTACGGGTTTTCGGTACAGTGGGGGAAAGTTTGGCTTTCCATGTTCCACTCAGGGGTGATGTAGTGTGCAGTAACTAATTGTACTTGTAGGGCTGTCAACGAATATTCTATATTGATTGTGTGTTGAATGTGCTTTATAAATAAATTTGACTTGACTTGAAAACCTTGCCCCAAATCCCTTCCATTTAGCTGGGAATATGTTCTGCTATTTGACCATCATTCAGGACATGCATATTTCCAAGATTCTTCAAAATCAGAAAATGATCCCTGGATTTCAAGGCTCTGTAACATGACTTGTTATGCTGCTGGTAGCCTAGAAATACTGTATAGTGTCACTGTGATATCTTTGTTTTATCTTCCAAAAAAAGAAAAACATATCCAGGAAAAATAGCCTTGATGACAAGAGGAGGGAGTTGTCATCTGCAAACTCACTTTCCACCCACTCATGTACATCATAGATAATCTCCCATGTGGATATTCAAAAATGGATATTGTAGTTTCACCTGGTGCAGTCTGATTCATCCCAGCATGAAGAGTGATTGATGTTTAAAGTTGCCAGTAAGTGGGGGCGCTCCAGTAGCACAACATATAGCGCGCTGAGTCGCGAAGCGGCCGTCCCGGGTTCGTTTCCCAGACCCGGTGACCATTTGCCGCATGTCTTCCCTACTTCTCCTCCCGTTCTCCCTCTCTCCTCTGTCGGTCCTGCGTGGCCAGAAAAAGATGTAAAAATGCTAAAACATAATAATTAAAAAAAAGTTGCCTGTGAGAGTTTGATAGTCTGCTTGTGTATAGGGCATGTGCTTATGATTTATTGATCTGATAGGCTGCTTGTATTAAGGGTATGTGTTATTTAGGGTATGTGTTCATGATTTATTCATCTGATAGGCTGCTTGTATTTAGGGTATGTGTTTCTATGTATTAATCTGATAGGCAGCTTGTATATAGGGTATGTGTTTCTATATATTAATCTGATAGGCAGCTTGTATATAGGGTATGTGTTTCTATGTATTAATCTGATAGGCAGCTTGTATGAATGAATGACATTTTATTTTCGTGTCATGTCCGACGACCCATCCCTTACGGGATTATAAGACACCAAAAACAACAATTGAACATAACAATCACTTCCCAAGGTTTCTAAGCTACACCATGCACCATCAGAAGCCAAAATACATCACATATGTTATTTCCATGCGTTTATCCCAAGCTTTCTCTAAATATTCTGAAAGTGCAAATACCCTGTGATCAAAAATCCATTTGAATCTATCTGCATCACTAAACCACATTAACTCAAGGTTTTTACACCCGTCAAATTACTTTTGACGCAACTCATAATATAGTGGACAATAAAACATGACCTCTGACAAGTCCAAGATCTCCAATAAAGGGGTTATAGCATGCGGGTTAAGTGATCATTATATGATATTAGTAGTGATCAATATATGATATTCTGTACCCGCAAAAAGCTAAAACAAAAGGCTGGCTGTCACAAAACAGTCACATCTAGAGACCTCAAAACCTACTCTAGCGAGGCCTTTAACCTTGATCTGGAGAGCCGGGACTGGTCAGATGAGCTCAATGGTACACTGGTTGAAGAAACATGGCTTGGTTTCAAAACCAAATTTTCAACAATACTAAACAACATGGACAACATAAGAACCACCAGGGTAAAAAATCGCGCTGAGCCGTGGATGCACACTGAAATACTGACCGCTATGAAAACCAGAGACAAAAATTGCTCTGAGTTTCGTACAAGTCAGTCAAAGCTTACCAAAAGCACGAGCAGTGAACTCCAAGCCCATGTGACTGAACTCAAACTGGAAAGAAACAGACTAAGAAATGCCGTAAACTCCATGATCAAAACTGCAAAAAAAGATTTCATCAATGACAAAACTGAGGAAAACAAAAACAAACCATGTGAACTTTGGAAATTACTCAATAATCAACTAGGCTGCAGTAAAAAACTTAAAACCAGATTCTCAAACATAAACATAAAGACGGACAACACGCTCATCACAGACAAGCTGGATGTAGCCAATTACTTAAACATTTTCTTCACAAACATAGCCACAACACTGGTAAACAAACTACCCTCCCATTATGGGGCATTATGGGGTAGAACACATAGTAGCATACTACAAGAACCTAGGGGTCCACAAAGATGACTTCAAACTGGAAATGGTAACAACAGATGAGGTACTCAAAAAACTGAGCGCCCTCCAACCGAACAAGGCCACTGGCCATGACTACATCCCCTCCAAATTCCTCAGAGACTCAGCAGCCGCCGCCATCACCCCAGTCATCACACACATAATAAACCTCTCCATAAAACAGGGACACGTCCCCAAGGACTTCAAAATTGCAAGAGTAACACCCCTGCACAAAAAGGGCAGCAAATTAGACCCAGGCAACTACCACCCTGTTTCTATCCTTACCTCCATCTCGAAAGTCATGGAAAAAATAGTATACAAACAGGTCGAAAAGTACCTCGCAGAAAAAAATCGAATCTACGAATTCCAATCTGGCTTCAGAACATCCCACTCCACTGACACATGCCTTCTCTATTTAAACAACCACATCAAACAAGAGGTGGACGCGGGCAAATACTGCGGCATGGTTATGCTGGACCTACAAAAGGCCTTCGACACTGTCAATCACACCATTCTGATTGACAAGCTAAAAGCAATTGGTTTTGATAGTCTATCAGCGAGCTGGATGCAATCCTACCTGGAGGGGAGAGAACAGATGGTGGAGGTAAACGGTACCCTACCCCCCCCCCCCCCCCTCCCAGTGAGCTGTGGTGTTCCACAAGGAAGCATACTAGGACCGCTACTGTTCCTAATTTATGCAAATGACATGTCGTCAGCTTGTGACTGCAACTTGTTCCTGTTTGCGGACGACTCAGCCCTGCTGGTCTCTGACAAGAACAAGTTGCAGGTTGAAAAAACCCTCAGCTCGGAACTAGGCAAAATCTGCATATGGCTCGCTGATAACAAACTATCATTACACATGGGCAAAACAGAGTCCATTCTCTTCGGTTCAAATAACAAACTCAGCAAGACCGACGGCTTCTCAGTTACAGTGGGTGACAATATTGTCACAAGGAAAGATGAAATTACCTACCTGGGTTCCATCCTAGAAGCAAATCTTTCCTGTGACTGAAGTGGATTCCCAAGCTGTTTCGGTTCTGCTCTGATCAGAACCTGTTTGTTAGTACTCTGCGTTGTGATTCAATACCTTAAAGCTCTGGGAATCACTTCTGTTCAAACTGAGTGAGCAGGCAGAAGGAATTAGGAGGAAGGTAGTTTAACAGTTGTTTAATCAAAGTTTAAGAGTGTATACAAATTACAATAAGAAAATGCTATAGTTGTAATCACGAACACTATGCCGTAAGTGATAACAACCAGACTAATATTACAGTATAAAGAATGATAGTTGATAAGTTGTTGATGGTCTTTGTGTTGTCTGGCTGACAAAACAAAGCAGTCTGTTTTCCCTCCAAAAAGTCCTTTGTTCTCGTTGCCTGCTGTAGATGGGTGAGATGGGTGGAGAGGTCTGTCCTGTGGGGTTGGTTGTTTCAGAGTTTTTCTCCCCCCATCACACACCCATTCTTATAGCCCAGGCCCAGTGTCTCGGAGTTGATGACATCATCACATTATTGCCCCAATCACAAGCCTGCTAAGCTTGTATTTGAAAAATAGGGGTTTGGCTTATAGGCCAAACCCTCTTCACAGTTACCCAGAGAATATTTTCCCTATAATTTTACTTAAACACATTACTTGACTTGTTAATACTTTGATGAACCTCAAAATATATTGATTACCTAAACACAGATATATTTCTTTATCACTAAGTCTGCTGACTTTAATCATTCTTTTAGAATAGAATATAACTGAATACCATATAGAACAAGCTTAATAGAATACAAATCAATACCATATAGAACAAGCTTAATCATATTGAACCTAAATGAAAACAGAACAGGCACATTAACTAATTGTAGACATTTAAGTATGACCAAACCTAATTATATTTTAACTTACTTCAATGACTTAATTCAAGATTATAAGTACAATATACCAGGAAATAGTTAGCTTGTTTGGATTTCAATAGTGATCTTCTCTGTGTGTGTGTGTGTATGTGTATTTGAAAATGTGTGTGTGTGAGTGTGTGTGTGTGACTATGTGTGTGTGAGTGTGTGAGTGTCTGTGTGTGTGACTATGTGTGTGTGTGTGTGTGTGTATTTGAAAATGTGTGTGTGTGAGTGTGTGTGTGTGTGTGACTATGTGTGTGTGAGTGTGTGTGTGTCTGTGTGTGTGACTATGTGTGTGTGTGTGTGTGTGTCTGTCTGTCTGTCTGTGTGTGTGTCTGTGTGTGTGTGTGTGTGTGTGTGTCTGTGTGTGTGTGTGTGTCTATGTGTGTGTGTGTGTGTCTGAATGTGTGTGTGTGTGTGTGACAGGAAACTCCAGCGAGATAACATGTTTACGTGACCTTTTGTCTTTTGTTTTGATCTCACAGAGCCCATTGTCTCCAACTCTTCCCAGGCCATGGCAGATGGCTTGGGTTCCTGTCATAGATAGAATCATTTGACCACTCACTTCATATGTAAATCGACCTGTGTGCCTACAATGGCAATCACGTCTATGTAAACACACACACAATCTATGAATTATTGTTTTGAGAGCCAAGTATTTCCACTCAGACAGCTGTTATCCCTAAATATAATACCTTAGTTTGATTGGATCCTTGATGATCTTATGTTTGGATTTTACAACAGTTCCCCACTTGGATAGTTTACCTATCCTTAATATGTCAAACATAGATATCAATCTCTACACACTACTATCTAGATAACACTTAAGACATTTTATTAGGATAAAATATATATCTGATTTGCCACACTCAGATCCTAAAATTCAAATTAGCCATTTCAGTTTTTGTGATCATTTGTTGCTCAGAGCTGATGCAGTATCACGACTGCTGGGTGCAACTGCTCCCATTTTTTGGAGGTGGAATTTAGAAAGCAAATTGCCTTTCCCATCACACTCCATCTTCTGTCAAGAACATCTTGACTCGTGTTGACCTCTATTCGGGGGTAGAGCCCCCTGCTGTATCTTCTATTGCTGTCACAGCGGTGGGGAGGTCGTTGCTGGCTGCTCGACCCCTTCGCTGGTTGACCCTCGGATCAGTGGAAGAGGTTTGTGTCTCCTCCCCTCCGCCTGGTCGTTGATAGGGGCGATAGCAGCTCCCCCCCTTCACTTGTTGACCCCCTGGTCAATAGTTGAGGCCTTGCTTCTGTTGACAGCCGGAGTTGTTGCTGAGGCCTAGCAGCCTGTCTCCTCGTTGGTTGTCTGTCGTTTCCCTCTGAAGCCTCAAGACTCGGTCACTGCGTTGGCCAAGACTCTCCCGGCCCGAGAGGTAGGCGTCTCCTGGTTCTCCGCAGTGTTGTGGTTCCCCATGGAACCGCTGGGTAGACACTAGCCAGTGTCCTCTCCCATCCGTATCCTGTGAATACATATCGCTTCGGGGGACAGTGGGGATCACTTCTACCACAACAATTGATTGAGAATCCATAATTTTCCTCCCTCAGACTCTCTTTACTGGTCTGAGCTTTGACAACTTTCTTTTCCAAATCATTTATCTATATATTTCATGGCTTCTAGATCATAAAATTTCAAAATTCTGAAAAATTCACATGGCTCTCATTATATTATGCTGTCAAAACAGTATACTCCTCCACCTCTCGATGTGAAATACACATTAAAACATCGTTACCGTCTTCCTCTGGTTTTGGACAGCTGCACCCCGGACCGGACAGTCAGCACTGACACATCCATTCTCCCAGTAACCTGTGTGTATGGCAACAAATCACAGTCCGCCTTAAACACACATCTTCCACATCACAAGCCAATTATCAATTGCACATGTTCACACCCTACACAAGACTAATTTGGCCAATAGCGACCAAATCTATTGAGCTTCATTAATGTACAGAGAATCATGCTTCCCAACACTATCACCAACCACGACACACCCCCAGCCGCTAAAACTGGGTATCCAATGGGCGGAGAACAAAAATCCATAACTAGCTCATGTTTCTTCACTTTGTTCCCAGTCCATTTTACAGACATATACTACCCCGTCCTGATGTGTCGAGATCACTCCCAGCTTGCCAGGTACCCTAAGAAAAAACACACAGAAAGAAAGAAAACAGAAAACAAAACACAAAGAAAACGCTGCCAAACCAATAAATGAAAAAATAAACCAAACTTGTGAACCAAGAAACAAAAAAGGGAAATCAAATGAATAAACAAAATGTACGCTCCCGGCCAAAGTCAGGAATTGCTCGTAACACACTAGAAAAGAGAAGTAAAAATAAAAGTAAATAAACACCTATCTTATTGCTCATAACTGTTAATACTCTTCTATCAATACTATAAAATACTAGAAACAACTATGAGTCTTTTTAATTTCTTAATCATGCAGTCCACCCCTTGATCAATCTGAATGTTGACCAAGCATGGATAATTTACTGATCACTAGCTACCGCAGTGTCACATCATCACACTGTCTAATATTGATTAACTGTTTAACATAATTTGATCCTCTTGTTAGTCTGATTAGTTCATGCATTTGTCAGTCACTCATACATCCGTTTTTAGTAACTTTCATTCATAATCAAATCACCTAACACCTCTATCTATTTTTATTTTTTATTCTAATCTAATTAGGAGCATATTTTATCATTCAATATATCCCACCTCTACCCTAGTCAGTTGCATATATTTTTATTCTGCCGGTGGCCTCTGCAGACATGACCTTTGAAAATGACCGTTCACTCCACAGATCCAACAACTCTGGCGGTCTCCCCCGGGTTGTGGGACCCGGTGGGTCAGTTGCCTGTGACCGGATGACCCTGGGGTCATCGGGCCCAGAACATGTCCTGGTGGTATGCCATCATCGCCATGGTTCCCTGGAGCCTGTTCGGAGGAGAAAGCCACGTACCTATTTGGTCCAGTCACAGTTCCTTGAGAGGGGCCCGTGGTTGGGAGGGGCCCGCCACCTGTTTCTGTACAAACACGCCCTGTTGTGGATAGATGGTCCCGCTCTACACAGTCCCGAGAAATGTGTCCGAGGGTCCCACACGTCCAACAATGCACCTGCCGCACACGGTAGCCAATCGGATTCCTGCCTTTGCCTACACCTTTTCCTCGTGGTTGCCACCTCGTGGGTGGTCTTATTGGGGTTTGTTGTTGTTCCGGCACGGGACCCCCTTGTGGCCCCAACTGGGCCCGTCTCTGGCCATCTGGTTCTCCAGAGGGAGAGGGAGAGAGGCGATTGGAACCTGTCTCCCCTCCGGGCTGTGTGGACTGGAGTAGGCCTTGGAGATAGTCCACTACCCGTCTAGCCTCGGCTAGCTGTTCTTCGAGAGGGAGGCACGTCTGTAACTGGCAGTCATCTGCAACGGACACTTCAGCGTGGATTGACTCGGGTAATACAGCTGTCTCTGGGTCGCTTGCTGCAACGACTCCCTGTGGCGGAGTAAAAGACATTATTTCCAGTCCCTCCGTCTCACTGGACACTAGAGGGGAGTCGATCAAATTCCAGTCAATCAAGTTAACGTCCAATTCGGTCAATGTAATGTCTGCAGAGGTTATCGGCATTATCTTGATTTGGGTACGCATTCTATACCGGCCTCCTTTAACTACAAGGTTCTGTAATGGCCTGAATATCTTTTCGTCACTTTTATTGTGACATCTCCAGTCGTTGAAATAGACAGATTGTCTACCCTTTCTATGGTCAGTGCATCTAACCCTCCGGTTGCTCCTATCTGTGTATTTTCCATTCTCACCTTTTCTTCAATCACTCGTAACGTCACCGTTTGGAAAGCAAGTTTCTCTGTATTCAAACTATTTTTACCAAACTTGAGTTAATTTCACTCACACTTCTATATTGGTGTAAACAGGAATTGATAATCTCGGTCTTGTGATACTATACCCCCTGACTGTCAACAGTCTCTTTGATCTCCCTGTTGGGGTTCGGAATTGTCAGCGCTGGCCATCCGTCCTGGAGCAGCTGTGAATGAGAGAAGCAAAAAATACACTTAATTATCAGTGACATTTGCCATTCACAATCCATCATTTGTCTTTAAGCATGGAATGTCGGGCATCTCCTAGACTATGATCACTTGAGAGCATTTGTGCAATTTTCGTTTTTGATTTATCAATGACACAGCCTTAATCTTTTTCCAGTTGTCTCCATTGGAAACCCAGACTCTCAATCCTGTTGTCAAGATCCTCCTTAATACCACTCCGGGGAACTCATTTTGCATCAGCCTTTTCCTTCTGTTGGTCAATCAGAAAGTTGTTATTTACAGCCTATCATTTCTAAACATCTGTATCGGACATGGTAATTTAGGTGAAAAATCTCACTTTTACTCTAATCGTTTTTTGCAAATGACTATGTGTATGTGTAACTATATTTATTTCTGTCCGTGAAAGCCTAGTATGTATTTCGCTCATATTACATTATACATATCAGTAACATACATATTTTCCATTCATAATCTCTCACACAGTTACTATATTTCCCCCGTAACACCTAACCCCTTAGGTGTTAAAATAACGCGCTTCTCACGGGAACAGAAATCAATTTCCAGTGCCTTATGTCACTGAAGTCCCCGTGCATTTAGAACAGTGTCACACAACCCGTTCATAATCACAGGCGGCGACACCATCCCCACATTGAAAATCCTGCCGACCAATGACATTCCACTGGCCAACTCGTCCTGTGGCCCACGGCATCACCCCCAGTTTCGAACCTGGAACGCGAAACCCCGGGCCCCCTACTCAAGGATAATCAAAGATCATTCCACTCACAACCACTGCCACACACATACAGCACCCCTGACACCACTGTAACCAGTCACCCAAATACCCACACACAACATAATTCGACGCGCGTAGTGTGGCAGCAAGCCTTTGACGAGTGCACGCATAGCGCACCCCCGTTAATGCGCGGTGGCAGACAGCGAGCCCACCCCCGCCACGACGTTTAGCAGTCCCCGTACCCCTGGTAAAATGAAAACTGTGCGCAGTGTGGCAGCGAGCACCGACGAGTCGCACACAGCGCACAAAGCGTGGAGGCAGACAGTGAGCCACGACGAACTGTCTACCCACACCCCCATCGCAGGCGCAGCCGAGTAGAGTAATTATGCTCCGACTTACGGCCCACCAACATGAACTGACATGGAGCCCCAGCCGGGGCCCGTCCAAATGTAAGGAAAGAAGTACGAGCGCCTTGTCGAACAAAGCGTAGCGCCAACGCCAGCCAATACCACTGCCAGCACTAGAAATTCCCTAAAAATAACAATAAAACTGAATATGGAACAACAACATACGCATAATAAGTCCCAAACTCAGCCTACCGCCTTTGAAACCTTACAGTAAACAGCAATAAACAATATACCTAGCACTACACCGCGTTTGAAACCCATAAAAAAACCTCTATATACAGGCCCTAAACTAGGAGAGAAAGAGAAAACGTTTCGGGGGGGGGCCGAAATATATGGAAGAGAGGCGGTGTTGGAATGAGGGGAGTGAGCGAGAGGGGGGGGTAAGAGAAAGAGAGAGAGAGAGAGAGGGAGGGAGAGGGAAAGAGGGGGGGAGGTGAGAGGGAGAGGGAGAGAGGTGAAAGGGAGAGGGAGGGAGGAGGGTGAGAGAAGGAAAGAAAGAGAGGGGGGGGGTGAAAGAGAAAGAGAGAGAGGGAGAGGAGGGGAAGAGGGGGGGAGGTGAGAGGGAAAGGGAGAGAGGGGGGAGGAGAGGTGAGAGGGAAAGAAAGAGAGGGGGGGTGAAAGAGAAAGAGAGAGAGGGGAGGCGAGAGGGAGAGGGAGAGAGGAGGGTGAGAGAAGGAAAGAAAGAGAGGGGGGGGTGAAAGAGAAAGAGAGAGAGGGAGAGGAGGGGAAGCGGGGGGGGAGGTGAGAGGGAGAGGGAGAGAGGTGAAAGGGAGAGGGAGGGAGGAGGGTGAGAGAAGGAAAGAAAGAGAGGGGGGGTGAAAGAGAAAGAGAAAGAGAGAGAGAGGGAGAGAGAAAGAGAGAGAGAGAGAGAGGGAGAGGAGAGAGAAGAGAAGAGAGAGAGAGAGAGAGAGAGAGAGAGAGAGAGAGAGAGAGAGAGAGAGAGAGAGAGAGAGAGAGAGAGAAGAGAGAGAGAGAGAGAGAGAGAGAGAGGGAGAAAGAGAAGAGAGGGGGGGGTGAAAGAGAAAGAGAGAGAGGGGAGGCGAGAGGGAGAGGGAGAGAGGAGGGTGAGAGAAGGAAAGAAAGAGAGGGGGGGGGTGAAAGAGAAAGAGAGAGAGGGAGAGGAGGGGAAGCGGGGGGGGAGGTGAGAGGGAGAGGGAGAGAGGTGAAAGGGAGAGGGAGGGAGGAGGGTGAGAGAAGGAAAGAAAGAGAGGGGGGGTGAAAGAGAAAGAGAAAGAGAGAGAGAGGGAGAGAGAAAGAGAGAGAGAGAGAGAGAGGGAGGAAGAGAAGAGAGGGGGAGAGAGAGTGTACAATGAAAACGTTCTGTGAGCAGAATCCAAACATATTTATCCTGACCTCTTCTGCCCCCTGCTGTATTCCTAAATAAACTCCACCTTCCCCTTAACAATGGACGCTCGCCACCCCTACCAAGATGGACGCTCGGTACCCTCCCAAGATGGACGCCGGCGCCCCTCCCAAGATGGACGCTCGGTGCCCCCTACTCAAGATGGCCGCTCGGAGCCCCTACCAAGATGGCCGTCCGACCGCGCACCCTTACGACGTCACAACCGGCGACCGCTTTAGCCGTTAGCGTGGCTAGGTAGCATTAGCTTAGCTTCTCCCATGATCCCATAAAAACGCTCCCCAACGACCCGTTCCGCCGCGCGGGCCGTCTCCTCGCAACGTTAATATAACCCCACATACCCCACAACAGAATCCTATTTCCCTCAGAACGCCAGTGTAGTGATTTAAACAGAAATATAAAAACATAATAGTAAAACACTAGTTTGACCCCTCCGTCGTCACTACCGGCGAGCTCAGAACGACTTCCGGGTCGGGTTCTAGATTATCCCAATCACCTTAAACGTTACATATCTATTTTATCCGCCACGAATATGAAAACTTTTAAGTGCCTTTCACATCCCCGTAATCTCAAGACACTATCGATCGACCTTATACATTTGAATTACGTCTACTTTTCCCTCCGTTTGCTCCGGTGCCTCAGAGGCTAATACCACAGCTAACGGCTGCTGCGTTCCACGGGCCTCGGAAAACCGGCGTTATCCTTATATTTCCCCACGGCCAATCGGTGACTTAAATTACATAATAACACAACTATATTCTCACACATCCCACCAATCACTCCTAACCATAAACATTCGCCAACTATACATTCATACACGCTTCCTAACACAATTAAAAAGTACAAAATCAGCATTCACGCACATTACCGTCTCTCGAACGCCGCACAGCGGCGCGACCGGTAAACCTTTCATTAAGTACTAGTATATGCTACAGCCTAACGCCGTCCAATTTCAACACGCCCGCCCGTGCCCAAGGTTTAACCCAGACCTACTTGTGCTAACTCTCTACTTTAGAAAATACGACGCAACGGCGTGCTTTAGCCTCTACTCCTAAGACATACAACGCACGGTGTTTACCTTGGTTTAACCCTGAGCACGAATCCAAGACATGTTCCTGTTCCCTCACTTGTTCCGACTGGCAACGGCGCTCCGTTCATTGTGCTAAATCTCTACATCTAGAAAATACTACGCACAATGTTTACAGAGCCGCCTTCCCCAGCCAGAACATTCAATTTAATTTTCCCTTACATCATGTTTACATGAGGTTAAATTCTTAGCAACCCCCTCCGTGGTTCGAATAGAGCACCCAAACATTATCACACTCACCTCTTAGTAACTATTCCTAGTTACTTGAAGACGATCGATCGATCAGTTGTTCTCCTCGTCGACCGGCGTGTAGAAAAAAAATTTCTTTGTTGTGGTGATAACATGAGCGCCCTGATTCACTGAAGTCCGGCACCAAAATGAAGTGGATTCCCAAGCTGTTCGGTTCTGCTCTGATCAGAACCTGTTGCTGGTACTCTGCGTTGTGATTCAATACCTTTAAAGCTCTGGGAATCACTTCTGTTCAAACTGACTGAGCAGGCAGAAGGAATTAGGAGGAAGGTAGTTTAACAGTTGTTTAATCAAAGTTTAAGAGTGTATACAAATTACAATAAGAAAATGCTATAGTTGTAATCACGAACACTATGCCGTAAGTGATAACAACCAGACTAATATTACAGTATAAAGAATGATAGTTGATACGTTGTTGATGGTCTTTGTTTGTCTGGCTGACAAAACAAAGCAGTCTGTTTTCCCTCCAAAAAGTCCTTTGTTCTCCTGCTGACCTGCTCGCCTTGGGTGTGGATGGTGGAGAGGTCTGTCCTGTTGGGTTGGTTGTTTTCAGAGTTTTTCTCCCCCCATCACACACCCATTCTTATAGCCCAGGCCCAGTGTCTCGGAGTTGATGACATCATCACATTATTGCCCCAATCACAAGCCTGCTAAGCTTGTATTTGAAAAATAGGGGTTTGGCTTATAGGCCAAACCCTCTTCACAGTTACCCAGAGAATATTTTCCCTATAATTTTACTTAAACACATTACTTGACTTGTTAATACTTTGATGAACCTCAAAATATATTGATTACCTAAACACAGATATATTTCTTTATCACTAAGTCTGCTGACTTTAATCATTCTTTTAGAATAGAATATAACTGAATACCATATAGAACAAGCTTAATAGAATACAAATCAATACCATATAGAACAAGCTTAATCATATTGAACCTAAATGAAAACAGAACAGGCACATTAACTAATTGTAGACATTTAAGTATGACCAAACCTAATTATATTTTAACTTACTTCAATGACTTAATTCAAGATTATAAGTACAATATACCAGGAAATAGTTAGCTTGTTTGGATTTCAATAGTGATCTTCTCTGTGTGTGTGTGTGTATGTGTATTTGAAAATGTGTGTGTGTGAGTGTGTGTGTGTGACTATGTGTGTGTGAGTGTGTGAGTGTCTGTGTGTGTGACTATGTGTGTGTGTGTGTGTGTGTATTTGAAAATGTGTGTGTGTGAGTGTGTGTGTGTGTGTGACTATGTGTGTGTGAGTGTGTGTGTGTCTGTGTGTGTGACTATGTGTGTGTGTGTGTGTGTGTGTCTGTCTGTCTGTCTGTGTGTGTGTCTGTGTGTGTGTGTGTGTGTGTGTCTGTGTGTGTGTGTGTGTGTCTATGTGTGTGTGTGTGTCTGAATGTGTGTGTGTGTGTGTGACAGGAAACTCCAGCGAGATAACATGTTTACGTGACCTTTTGTCTTTTGTTTTGATCTCACAGAGCCCATTGTCTCCAACTCTTCCCAGGCCATGGCAGATGGCTTGGGTTCCTGTCATAGATAGAATCATTTGACCACTCACTTCATATGTAAATCGACCTGTGTGCCTACAATGGCAATCACGTCTATGTAAACACACACACAATCTATGAATTATTGTTTTGAGAGCCAAGTATTTCCACTCAGACAGCTGTTATCCCTAAATATAATACCTTAGTTTGATTGGATCCTTGATGATCTTATGTTTGGATTTTACAACATGACAAAATGGCATCCAATGTAATAAAAAAAGTCAACCAACAAACTCGATTCTTGTACCGGATCTCCTCTCTGGTAAACAAGAATACCCTGAAGACTCTGGCAGGAGCACTCATTCAAGGGTACTACGACTATGCTTGCACCTCATGGTACCAAAGCACCTCAAAGGTGCTAAAAACAAAATTACAAACATCTCAAAACAAACTGGTCAGACTACTGCTTGACCTTACTCCTAGAACCCACCTCACCCCTGCCCACTTTGACAACCTAGGATGGCTTAGAGTAGACGACAGAGTACAGCAACTTGCAATAGGCCTGGTCTACAAGATACACTACACGACCAAGGTACCCATGTACATGTTAAAATACTTCCCAAAGGTCAGTGAATACCACGATCACAACACCAGAGGGAGCTCCACAAATCATGTTAAACCCAGATTCGGCTCAAACAAGGGACTAAACACGTTTCGCAATTATGCCACATAAATGTGGAACGCCCTACCCAAAGCTGTAAAGGAATGTGAATCACTACCCACTTTCAAAACCACTCTCAAAGAACACCTATGGGAGACTGCAATTCGAAACTGGCCCCTGTAAATGTCCTAACCCAACCCCCTCCAATGTACAGTAAATGACCAAGTATGGTTTTTTTCAGGACTCCCTGGAAGAAGAGATCTTGTATCTCAATGGGACATTCCTGGATAAATAAAGGAAATAAAAATAATATTCCAATGTACAGTTTTGCTTGTACAGTGGCCCCCACCCACCCCTCCTACCCACCCCCCCCCCCCCCAGCCCACCCACCCCACCCACCCAACCACCTCCAATGTACAGTCCCCCCTACCCACCCAACCCCACCCCACCTACCAAACCTCCTCCAATGTACAGTTTCTACGTCAAATGTATATACTCTCTTTTCTGGACTCTTTTTGTATCACAAACAGTACTGTATTTGCAAATCTGGTATGTCATATATGTATAGATGTAGCAGTACTGTCTATCTGTATGTTGTGTATGTCATATATGTTATGATGAATTGAAAATGGGGGACCCTGATGTAAACAAGACGAAAGTCTTTCTCTGGTCTGCATCCCCTTAACAATTGTATGTATTGAGCTGTACTGTACTGTACCCATTCTGCAATCTGTTAATAAAGTTTTCAATCAATCAATCAATTAAATCAATCAATCAACATAAAATTAACATTGTATATAGGGTATGTGTTTTCTATGCCCCGATTGTCCTCGTGTTGATCTATTGTGATTCGTTGTGTTTTTATCTATAGACTCTTTGCACAGCACCTTTGTCAACTGCAGTTTATAAATGTCTTTTATTAATAAATGTGACTTGAAAACCTTGCCCAAAATCCCTTCCATTTAGCTGGGAATATATTCTGCTATTTGACCATCAGGAAATGCATATGTACAAGGTTTTGTGAGCAAAAGTTTCTTCTAAATCAGAAAATGATCCCTGGATTTCAAGGCCCTGTAACATGACTTTATATGCTGATGGTAGCCTAGAAATACTGTATGGTGTCACTGTGATATCTTTGTTTATCTTCCATGAAAAAAGAATAATGAAAAAAACATATCCAGGAAAAATAGCCTTGATGAAAAGAGGAGGGAGTTGTCATCTGCAAACTCACTTTCCACCCACTCATGTACATCATACAGAATCTCCCATGTGGATATTCAGAAATGGATATTGTAGTTTCACCTGGTGCAGTCTGATTCATCCCAGCATGAAGAGTGATTGATGTTTAAAGTTGCCAGTGAGTGAGAGTGAGAGAGACTCACGAGAAGAGATGTTTAACGAGGCTAAAACAGATGAAAGACAAAGGCTTGATTTAAGCAGCTGCTCCAGGGTTTCTGTCTCCAAAAGGCACCGCTAATTGATGAATTAAAGCTAATTGTGTTTCCATGGTGACATCACAGCAAGCGGTAAATGTAACAGCTTGTTTACACTTGTTACTCTGAAGACTTGCAAACTGCAAAAACACCTAGTAATTTTCCCACAGCGCCTATAATAATAATAATATTTATATGTATACTGCACCTGTGTATATTGTGGCAGATATCATCCCTCATCACGTGTTACGTGGAGGAAGGGAGATACTATTGTCACGGGCAGAGGAGAGTTAATTAAGGAGTTAATTAGGACTGATGGAATACACCTGTGCACCACGTGATCACCCACATCCCCCACACACACACACAAGACAGTGACACATAGCATAAAGCCCTAGGAGAGACAGAGAAGAGTTGAGTGGAGGTGAGGAAGGAGCATAGTTCATGGACAGAGTGTGAGATACTGAGTTTGTGAGGTGAGAGGTAGTTTGAAGGAGAGGTTAGAGCGAGAAGGTGTTCGTGTTACTGGACCCTGGACTGGCTGAGATACCCCCTTGTGAAACTGACCCTGGACCGGACGACAAACCCTGATTATTGAACATTCCCTTTTTGTACGAGAGCCTGGAACATGTTTTGACCCTGGACTGTAATTTGACTACTCTTCTTGCCCATCGGACATGTACTGTTGATCAATAAATATTCTTCTTTATTGAATTTGTGCTTGTGTGGACATTGGAATTGTTTGTTTTGGTCCGTGTGTAGCCTGAACACCACAAGGCTCGTCACATATGCTGGAGAATGTGCGCAGCGTTCTTTGGTCTAAAACAAACCTTTTCAAAAACACAAGAGCAATGGCAACACTGGTCGATGTCAAGGCTTTGTTTCAAGAGTGGGCACGCTACAGCGAAACCCAGCAGAAATTGAATCAGCAACGTCATGAGGAAGCGATGCATGAGACCCAGGCACGTCATGACACAATTCTGAATGAGACCCGTGAGACTGCAGAGAAATGGAGGTTAGAAGCGCTCGATTCACTACACCACGCAGAGGCCCACAGAACTGAAAGGCAGACGGGCAATATCAACCCTGGCCGTTTCCTGGTTGTTACAAAGGGTCAGATTAAACCGAATATATATATTTATTGCCTGAGATCCCATGTATAATATTTGTATATCGTTTGATATCCCTTGTATATTCTTTGTACATATACACGGAATATCCCTTTACCTGGTACAGGACAGACCATAATATTCGTTCTCCTATTGGAAGCGATCCCCTAGGCGCCACTGCCATACCCCCCCAATGTCTAGTTCAAAGTCACCGCCAAAGACATGCCTGAACATGATCGGCTCTGCGCAAGAATACGAGACAGAAATAAGGCTGGTACTAGATTGTTCACCTAACGTATAAATACGGCGCAGGTGAATACAGAAGTATGTTACCCAATAAGTTGAGGCCTCACACCACGATGCAACGTGCGGTGAAGTAGGGCCCGTTTGGCCCCAAATAGAGCATTGAGACCGCGTGCGAATTGATAGCTGAAGTATCAGAGTTTAACGCTGTACCGTCGAGTTCGACCTATTCTATTAATTCAGTAATAGTCTATTTATGTATAGTGTATCGTGCAGCTACCGTTCTACAGTGACCAGCATTACCAACGTTTCCTTGTACCAGCTAGTGTGCTTATCCAGGCTGGGCAGCTTAACCTGGCGCCTTCATCCGAGGAGCCCTAGACGAGGACCGTGTGGATATGTACACTGGATAACCTACCCGACGACTACATAGCCCTTTTCGGCTGGATTATATTTGCTTTGGTCCTGTAGCTGATGGAGCGGAGAATCGTCTACACCCACAATTGTGTGGGATTTACCCTGTGAGGAGCAACGTCGAGCCCGCCTCTAAGACGCCTGAGGCTGGCTAGCTTTCTTCCATGCGGAGCTGCATGCCGGAGAATAGCTGTTATTCGTCTGCGGATCAAGAGATTATTGCACTGTCTCCTGTACCTGGAGTCTCCCTATTCTTCGTTGACCCAGACTTTGCTACCGACAAATCCTCTCCCCTGCTGGTCTACAACCGGAGGGACCCTACTAGTATCTCCCGCTGCCCTACTAGTGTACCATAGATATAATTCCTAAGATACAGGTGGTATTCATTATCTCCTGCGTAATATTATAATGGACTTACGCTCTTGACTTACTCACGCACATTCTTCGCCTTACAAGCGCGACTCTAAGTAAAGTAATGTAATCTACTATTATTGCTGCTAATAAATATTATTCTAACCAAGATTTGTGTGGAACCGTGTCATTGTGGAAGTGTTCATCTCATATACCTGTGTACTGTATGGCCAGTAGTAATGTACATAAGACAGTAGTGGTTTAATGATACCATACTTATTAATACAGTCAGGGGATTGTACCCCTCAGTTACAATTGGTCCTTCGAGCCGGAGGGTAATTAGCGTAATATTAATATAATATTAATATTAACATGGCCAATGATGAACACTCCACAAACGGTTCTCCTAAGCTAGATCGCCCGGAGCGCAGACGGCAGCCACCTCTTTACCTAGAGGACTACGCTGACAGTCTACTACCTAGCTTTATAAAGAAGTTAAATACGGATCAAATAAATAAAGCGGATAGTCAAAGCATGTCAAACCCTACCGACCAGACGACCCTGCCAGTAGAGACCCCAGTGGGTTCTAACGTAACTGACCAAGCTCACGGGGTGGACCAGGAGGGACATGACATGACTTTACCCCCCGACAACGCCAACGGGACAGCCCCCGGAGAGCTCCAGGATAAAGAAAGCGCTCCAGGGACAGAACCCGACCCACTACCAGAAGAGAAGCGCGCCCAGGAGACGGACCTCGAGGCGCGCCCAGAGAACAGATCTCCAACGAGCACTGCCAGAAGCCGATCACCTCCGCCGGTGTCTTCCCCCAGCGAAGCGGACAAGATGCTGGCGCAGGCACTCATCGCCACCCTGGCAGCCTCCACCGAACGTGATCGACTTCAAGCGCAACAGACGAGCGAGCGCGAACAAGCTGCAGACCAACGAGAGCGCCTTCACGCGCAACTCCAAGCGCAAGCCCTCAGTGAACGCGAACATTCTGCAACCGAGCGAGAGCGCTTCCAGGCGCAACAAAGGAGTGAAGACGACCGCATAAGACTGGAGACCAGACGCCTTCAGACGGAAGAGAACATTGAAAGAAGCCGCGCCGATGCACAGTGCGCCGCCGCCAATGCACAGCGCGACGCCGCCCATGCCAGCGCCAATGCACAGCGCGACGCCGCCAATGCCCAGCGCGAAGCAGTGCGCGACGCCGCCCATGCCCAGCGCGAGGCAGAGCGCGACCGGCTGCAGGCGCAGATGATGGACAAATTGATTGCCATGGCGACACCCCCTCTCTCCGCACGGAGCTCCCGGAGATCATCACGACAAGGGTCTAGGACACATTCCCCTACCCGACCAAGCGACCCGGGACCCCGCCAACAGGAGGATCCTGTCCACGTCTCCGAACCCCCTCCCCGGCCGGTCCATACGAGACCCAGCAACCGGGAAGAACCGGCCTACGTCGCCGAGAGACTGAACAGAAGACTCCAGGACCTAGCAGAGGAAGAGGAAGAGGAAGAGGAGGAATGTCAAGCCGACCAGCAGCAACGTACTCTGGACCAGGAGGCCCAGTACAGCCCAGACGTCAGCCCCGAGGCACTGCGCTACAAACCCCCGACTCAACTCACGGGTGAGTTTGACGCACCGTCAGCACCGAGGAACAGCACCTGGGTACCCGACCTTCGGTACCCACCAAGTACCAGCCCAAGACGACACGCACGGGGAGACTCGCCCAGGAGGCCTCTCCCCCAACGCTCACCGATGTGCCAGCCATCCATGGCATCGTACCTTGGCACACCGACGTTCCCGGACTTCACACACGAGAACAGAGCACAGTACACAGAGCTACGAATGTGCTTAGAGACAATGATGTCCGATGTACCAGATGAAACGTACAAGTATGCTATCCTACTCAAGCACCTGAAGGTGCCTAGAGCGCACAATATAGCGCTGGCATATTCCAACTCTACTACCCCATACACCGCGGCTCTAGTAGCCCTCGACCAACGTTATGGACGCATATGGGACTACGTGATACAGGAGATAAGAGACATTGACCGTCTCCCCCCAGCCAGAGACAACAGAGCATTGGATGACCTCTCTATCAAGGTACAGTCCCTGGTAGGGATGCTGGGGTCCCAAAAGTAAAAAGGGATATACGAACTGTACGCTAACTCTAATGTAGAGAGAATATTAGAGAAGCTCCCTCCCGCCCGACAACAGCGTTTTCAGCGGCAGAGAGACCACCGTGACCCCAACGGCCCAGAGGCATCCCTCCTAGACCTGTCTGAGTTCCTCGCCAGGGAGGTCAGCAGCCTACGACTGGACACGTTCGTATGGAGTGGACCAAGCCCAAGACTAGGACCTCGGGGATCAAACGATAACCGCCGGTCGGTCACCGTTATGCACCAAGCCGAATCAGTACCGCCGCACAAGAACCACAACACCCCCTCGACGAAAGAGGAGTGGAAGATTGAATGCCAGTACTGTGAAGGGGAACATCGGCTGTATCAATGCGACACTTTCGGGAAGCTGACCACGGACGAGGTGAGTCAGTGGATCAAGGACCACCGCCGCTGCTTCCGCTGCGCGCGCAGCCATATGGCAGCTGAGTGCCGTTTGAAGAAGAAGTGCGGCAGGTGCGGCGGCGCCCACCTGGAGGTCCTGCATGACATCAACAGGCGTCTGCCAGGACAACAAAGTGGGCCCGTCACGGTAATGTACCAGGCCGAGGCGGTGGCACCAGTACCAAAGATCCACCAGACCGCTCCCTACTGTCCCGACTGCTACAGCAGACACTGGGAGTCACGGTGCTACTCGGACGACCGCGAGTCGGCACCACTCCAGACGATCCAAAGCAACCGACCAACAGGAGTGCTCCACATTGACCAGCATAGCGGGACCCCCCGAGTGCTCATCAAAGTGGTCAGAGTGCTCCTGAGCTACGAGGACAAGGTCCTGGACACTTACGCCGTCCTGGACGATGGGTCTGAAAAGACTCTCCTCCTCGCTTCCGCCGCAGCCCAGTTGGGCCTGCGGGGTGCCAAAGGTACCATGACAATACGCACCATCAGAAGGGACCAGAAGACCATAAAAGGTGAAAAGGTCTCCTTCAAGATAGCAGCGGTGGACCAGCCCGAGAAGCAGTATAGTATTACCAACGTCTTCACCAGCCACGACATAGGCCTGTCCCAGTACACCTACCCCATCCCACAGCTGATGGCGAAGTATGTGCACCTACGTCAACTACCTATACCGCTTATCGACGGCGCCACACCGACCCTGCTCATCGGCTCCGACCACGCGGACCTCATTCTCCCAATTGAGGCGGCCCACATCGGACCCAAAGGATGCCCAGTCGCGGTTCAGACCCGACTGGGGTGGACGCTCCAGGGCCCCCTCTACGGACTTGACAGTCAACCCACGTCTACACGCTGCCTACACACAAAGGTGAGCGACACCGGCCACTCTCTCGTACAGCCCGTTGAGAGGCTATTGACATTAAGCGAGAGGCCTGTGAGAGAACCGTGGGCACAAGAGGGATGTCAGCTCCAGACGTAGCTGACATCGAACCCAGCACCCCAAGCGACTTCTTGATGGGGCGGCCGGAACCGGCCCCTCCTCAGACGGGGTACAGAGCAAACAAGAAAAACAGACGGAGGAGGTGGGGGCGCAGCCAAGCACAGATCAAAGCAGTCTCAGGCCCGCTTCCTCCTAACCCCCCTACCATCCCTTCCAGCCCGTCAGAAGCGGGTCAAGGACGGGGACAACTTAAAAGTGGACACAGTCGTCGTGATCATAGACCAGTCACTACCCCGAGCTGCGTGGCCGGCCGGCCGCGTAAGCAAAGTGATCACTGGTGCTGACGGAAAGGTCAGAGCGGCAGAAGTGCTCGTCCAAGGGCGGACATACACCCGGCCCGTGGCGAGGCTGATAGAGTTGCCAAGGCTCCCCGACTCTCTTGATGACGACCATGACCCCCTGACTTTGTGAACTGCCCTACCCTCACAACGGACATTGAGTAGTGGACAGTGCGGTTAATCTGTCTCTGCTTATCTAATTAGGTGCGGACTAATTAGGAGGCGGCTGTTACAAAGGGTCAGATTAAACCGAATATATATATTTATTGCCTGAGATCCCATGTATAATATTTGTATATCGTTTGATATCCCTTGTATATTCTTTGTACATATACACGGAATATCCCTTTACCTGGTACAGGACAGACCATAATATTCGTTCTCCTATTGGAAGCGATCCCCTAGGCGCCACTGCCATACCCCCCCAATGTCTAGTTCAAAGTCACCGCCAAAGACATGCCTGAACATGATCGGCTCTGCGCAAGAATACGAGACAGAAATAAGGCTGGTACTAGATTGTTCACCTAACGTATAAATAAGGCGCAGGTGAATACAGAAGTATGTTACCCAATAAGTTGAGGCCTCACACCACGATGCAACGTGCGGTGAAGTAGGGCCCGTTTGGCCCCAAATAGAGCATTGAGACCGCGTGCGAATTGATAGCTGAAGTATCAGAGTTTAACGCTGTACCGTCGAGTTCGACCTATTCTATTAATTCAGTAATAGTCTATTTATGTATAGTGTATCGTGCGGCTACCGTTCTACAGTGACCAGCATTACCAACGTTTCCTCGTACCAGCTAGTGTGCTTATCCAGGCTGGGCAGCTTAACCTGGCGCCTTCATCCGAGGAGCCCTAGACGAGGACCGTGTGGATATGTACACTGGATAACCTACCCGACGACTACATAGCCCTTTTCGGCTGGATTATATTTGCTTTGGTCCTGTAGCTGATGGAGCGGAGAATCGTCTACACCCACAATTGTGTGGGATTTACCCTGTGAGGAGCAACGTCGAGCCCGCCTCTAAGACGCCTGAGGCTGGCTAGCTTTCTTCCATGCGGAGCTGCATGCCGGAGAATAGCTGTTATTCGTCTGCGGATCAAGAGATTATTGCACTGTCTCCTGTACCTGGAGTCTCCCTATTCTTCGTTGACCCAGACTTTGCTACAGACAAATCCTCTCCCCTGCTGGTCTACAACCGGAGGGACCCTACTAGTATCTCCCGCTGCCCTACTAGTGTACCATAGATATAATTCCTAAGATACAGGTGGTATTCATTATCTCCTGCGTAATATTATAATGGACTTACGCTCTTGACTTACTCACGCACATTCTTCGCCTTACAAGCGCGACTCTAAGTAAAGTAATGTAATCTACTATTATTGCTGCTAATAAATATTATTCTAACCAAGATTTGTGTGGAACCGTGTCATTGTGGAAGTGTTCATCTCATATACCTGTGTACTGTATGGCCAGTAGTAATGTACATAAGACAGTAGTGGTTTAATGATACCATACTTATTAATACAGTCAGGGAATTGTACCCCACAGTTACACTGGTCAAACTGAATAGTGATGATGACATTGAAAGTTATTTATTGGCATTTGAATGCACCGCTGAACGTGAACACTGGCCAGTAGAACAGTGGGTTAGTTTGTTGGCCCCATTCTTATCAGGGCTAGCCCAGACAGCGTATCATGACACCACCCCGCTGGAGGACACAACGTATGATTCTCTAAAAAAAGAGTCCCGAAACACCCCGCTACCTCAACCCCGCCCCATACACCCGACAACCTGTAGTGTATAATGAACGGAGACGATGTTTCAATTGTGGCGAGGAGGGTCATATTTCCCGAGACTGTCCATATAAAAATGATGTGTTAATGTCCTCAGCGTCGGAACCACACCAGCCCCGACCATGTGCACTTGCAACCGCATGTTGGGGGCGGATGAAACAAACGTTTCCACTCTCACACCAGTAAGAGCTAATTAGACTCAGACTTCCTGTTAGACTCAGGAAGCACCGTGACGGTCGTAAAACCGGAGTTGGTGGACGGTCCCCTCCTGAGAAAAACAGTAGGAGTCACATGTGTACACGGTGAAGCTAGACAATATCCGACCGCCACCATCGAACTAACATCCACCTGGGGAAAATGTACAACGACAGTAGGCGTAGTAAAGAACCTACCGGTATCAGTGTTAATCGGTACAGTAATTGTTCCGGCCGCTATGGGAGAGTTTGGCGGCCGAACAACGTCTTCCCCCAGAACAGTGACCACCACCACACCGACCAGAGCCTGGGCACGAAGGACCCGGATGTGCGGGTTACACGAGGTGGACCCCCATGCTTCTACCGACCCCCTGCCAGAGGGAGATTCCAGCCCTGTCAGCGAGGACAACGATGAGGGGGAGCCCGACACTGGCCCAGCAGAGAACAACGCTCCACCAGTCGACAACGGAGCACGAGCCAGGCTGGGGAGACCTGTTCCCCAGCAATCCGAACGATGAAACCCCACCCTTACCACCACAACTGACTGGACGATTCGGCACCGCCCCGGCTGGAGGATGAAAACCTGGCCCCAGCACTACGACAGGTAGCTGTGGTCGATGGTAAGAAGATGGACGGGGTAGGAGAATAAATTTTTCCACATTTTTCCATAAAAAAACATTGTTGTATCAAGTGGTGAAAAAAGGGGGGATAATTCACGAATTGTTGTTGGTACCCCGACCACACATAAACACAGTGTTACGACTAGCCCACTCTCACTTGCTAGGGGCTCACTTGGGGGTTGAGAAAACCCTAGACCGGTTCAAGGCCAGATTTTTCTGGCCGGGGATGAAAAGAGTTGTGGAGGATTACTGTTGGTCCTGCCCCGAATGTCAGCTGGTAGTTCCACAACCTACTGTGCGTAACCCGTTGATTTCCCTGCCTATCATCTCTGTTCCCTTTAGCAGGATTGGGATCGACCTCGTGGGACCCCTTCGCCGCAGCGCCACCAATACATCCTGGTGATTATGGATTAGGTATCCCGAGGCCATCCCACTCCGCACAATGGCCTCAAAAGGTATAGCCCGGGAACTAATGTTGTTAATCACGAGAGTGGGTATTCCGGACAAAACTTTGACAGACCAAGGCACGCCATTCATGTCCAGAGTAATGAACGACTTGGCCGGGCTGTTAAAAATTACTCATCTCCGCACCTCAGTATATCATCCCCAGACAGATGGGTTAGTCGAGCGGTTTAACGCACCCTGAAAAGCATGCTAAAGAAGGTAATGGAAGCTGATGGAAGGAACTGGGACCAGCTTCTCCCCTACTTGATGTTTTCCATCCAGGAGGTTCCCCAGGCCTCCACAGGATTCTCCCCCTTTGAACTGTTGTATGGGAGAAGGCCTCGAGGAATATTGGATATAGCCAAGGAAGCCTGGGAACACCAGCCATCCCCACACCGGAGCTTGGTGGACCACGTGGAGGAGGTACAAGAGCGGATTGCCACCTTGTGGCCCCTGGTAAGAGACCACATGTCTAAAGCCCAGCAGGCCCAAGCCAAGGTCTATAATCGCGACACTCAACCCAGAGAGTTTCAGCCAGCAGAGTTAGTTTTGGTTCCCACCTCTGAATGCAGGTTTCTAGCCAAATGGCACAGACCCTATGATGTAATTGAGAAAGTGGGACCAGTGAATTATAGAGTGCGACAGGTCATACACCACCACATCCCCACGATCAGCGGAAAAAAGGTGAAACTTCGTCCCTACCGACTCCCTGAGGCCAGAAGACAGGCAGTGGGGAAAGAGGTGAATGACATGTTACAGGCGGGAGTCATTGTGGAGTCCAACAGTGGGTGGTGTAGTCCCATTGTGCTTGTCCCTAAGCCAGACGGAACCCCAAGGTTTTGTAATGATTTTCGCCAGCTAAATGCCATCTCCAAGTTTGACGCATACCCTATGCCCCGAGTTGATGAGCTAATCGAGGGGCTAGGAAAGGCAAGGTGTATAACCACCCTAGACCTCACCAAAGGCTTCTGGCAGGTCCCCCTAGCCCCCGAAGATAGGGAGAAAACAGCGTTTGTCAACCCAGATGGATTGTTCCATTATGTTGTTCTCCTTTGGGCTACACGGCGCTCCCGCCACATTTCAGAGATTAATGGACCCGATCCTCAGACCCCACCGAGAGTATGCGGCAGCCTACATCGATAACATCATTATTCACGGCGAGGATTGGGGGACCCATCTACGTCAGGTCACAGCTGTCCTACAAGCCTTGAGAGGGGCGGGGCTTACCGCCAACCCAAAGAAATGTCACCTGGGCCTACAGGATTCTGACTACCTGGGTTACACCATCGGGAGGAGGTGTATCAGACCCCAAGCCGGCAAGGTCGAGGCCATCTGGAGCTGGCCCCGCCCCCAAACCAAAAAGCAGGTACGAACCTTCATAGGCTTAGCCAGCTATTACCGGCGTTTTGTCCCCCACTTCTCTGCCCTAGCAGCACCCCTGACCGACCTGACGAGGAATAAACTGCCAGACCAGGTAATGTGGACAGAAGAGACGTAGAGAGCCTTTCAGCAGCTGAAGGACATGTTCAGAAACAGTGTTGGTGACCCCCGACTTCAGCCAGGCTCTGCTGGTGCAGACAGATGCATCGGAGACTGGGGTGGGTGCCGTCCTATCGCAACTGAGAGAAGGTGAGGAACACCCAGTAATCTACAGTCGCAAGTTAGTCAAGTCAAGAGTTTTATTTGTCACGGCATACAGGGCATACAGTGAAATGCGGGTGGTCATGCCTGCAGCGATTGTGCAATAATACAAGTAATAAGAATAAGACATAACAGTGTACATAAAGTTTAAAATGCATGGTAAAAGACATGCTAAGGTCCTGCGCTAGTGCAATACAGTGTTAAGCTACAGATGAGGCACTAGGTCTTATGTACACTGTCTACTATACAATACTATACTATACAATATACAGTTATACTATATATCCTTATGCTATCTATATTGCTATATCCATCTATTGCTATACAAGAACCACTCCTGTTCTTTTAATTTTTTTTTTTATAAAGTAAAGTGACCTTTTCATTTTGTAAAGTGACCGTTTAGTGTGAGCGTGTGCAGCATGTGTGTGTGTGTGTGTTCGTGCTAAAGTGACTGTTAGTGTGTGAGCGTATACAGTATGTGTGTTGTGTGTGTGCTCATGTGTGCTTGTGTGTGGAGAGTTCAGTGTTCAAGACTCTGATGGCCTGGGGGAAGAAGCTGAGCCGAAGTCTCTCTGTCCTAGTTGCTGGTGTGCGCAGGCGTTTGCCTGACTGCAGGAGCTTGAACAGGCTGTTGTTGGGGTGGTGAGGGTCTTTCATTATTCTGCAGGCTCTGGATTTGCACCTCTTGTTATATAATATAAGTCCTGCAGGGGTGGTAGTGCAATACCCGTAGTACGCTCAGCTGAGCGCACCAATCTCATGGCCTTCTTGTCCTGTGCCTTGCTGTTTCCATACCAGGCAGTTTCCAGTCAAGATGCTCTCTACAGCTCCGGAGTAGAAGGACTGGAGTATCTTCCCCGATACTCTGAACTTCCTTAGCTGTCTCAGGTGGTAGAGGCGCTGCTTCGCCTTTTTTACAACTGAGTCGCTACTGTATGTGTGTTGTCCATGTCAGATCCTCTGAGATGTGGACTCCCAGGTACTTAAAGCTACTCACCCTGTCCACGGTAGCCCCATTTATCCACAGTGGTGTGTGTGTCCCCTGCTGTGTTCTCCTAAAATCCACGATCAGCTCCTTGGTTTTACCAATGTTCAGGAGCAGGCTGCCAGTACATCAACCTCCTCCCGGTAGACCTCGTCATTGTCAGAGATCAGCCCCACCACCACTGTGTCGTCCGCAAACTTCACTATGGAGTTGGAGCTGAACCTGGCCACACAGTGAATACAGCACCTCCCCACCATCCCCATTTAGCTGGCGGAAATCATTACAAAACCTTGGGGTTCCGTCTGGCTTAGGGACCAGCACAATGGGACTACACCACCCACTGTTGGACTCCACAATGACTCCCGCCTGTAACATGTCATTCACCTCTTTCCCCGCTGCCTGTCTTCTGGCCTCAGGGAGTCGGTAGGGACGAAGTTTCACCTTTTTTCCGCTGATCGTGGGGATGTGGTGGTGTGGTGTTACCTCCCCGGGAGAAGAATTACTCCACTCCACTCCACGAGTGCCTGGCGATAAAATGGGCCCTCGAGGAGTTAAAATACTATCTGCTGGGACGACGCTTCACCCTAGTCACGGATCATGCACCCCTCCTATCATGTAACAAGGACACTCATTCTCGGGTCACCCGCTGGTTCTTGTCCTTACAGCCTTTTGTTTTCTCCGTCATCCACAGGTCTGGTGCAGCACATGGAAATGCAGATGCATTGTCCCGGAGGGAAGCGCTGGGAACATGGTCCGCCCCGAGGAGCTCGGAGCTAAGGGGGGGGGGGGGATACTGTATGTGGCAGATATCATCCCTCGTCACGTGGTTTAGTTTAGTTTAGTTTATTCGGATCCCCATTAGCCATTGCCACAGGCATAGGCTACTATTACTGGGGTCCACACAAATCAATACAATACAATAAAATCAATACAATACAATTGTGGTTACGTGGAGGAAGGGAGATACTATTGTCACAGGAGGAGGGATAATTGAGGAGTTGATTAGGACTGATGGAATACACCTGTGCACCACGTGGTCACCCACATCCCACACACACACACACACACACACACACACACACACACACACACACACACACACACACACACACACACACACACATAGCATAAAGCCCTAGGAGAGACAGAGAGGAGTTGAGTGGAGGTGAGGAAGGAGCAGAGTTTGTGTGAGATACTGAGTTTGTGAGGTGAGAGGTAGTTTGAAGGAGAGGTTAGAGGGAGAAGGTGTTCGTGTTACTGGACTGGCTGAGATACCCCCTTGTGAAACTGACCCTGGACCGGACGACAAACCCATTGAGTATTGAACATTCCATTTTTGTACGAGAGCCTGGAACATGTTTTGACCCTGGACTGTAATTTGACTACTCTCTTGCCCATCGGACCTGTACTGTTGATCAATAAATATTCTTGTTTATTGAAATTGTGCTTGTGTGGACATTGGAATTGTTTGTTTTGGTCCGTGTCGAGCCTGAACACCACAAGGCTCGTCACAATATTGTATACTTTACTTACTCATAGTATACATTTAGATTCTAGTGTTTATTGTAACCATATTTATTGTAATGTATAATATAACTTATACAGCACCTTTGATCACACTGCCGACTTGCTCAGATGCGTATATTCAGAGTTAACTATATTGTTTACACTGCCTATTTTAAACTTTTCTTTTCTGTGTGTGTGTGTGTGTGTGTGTGTGTGTGTGTGTGTGTGTGTGTGTGTGTGTGTGTGTGTGTGTGTGTGTGTGTGTGTGTGTGTGTGTGTGTGTGTGTGTGTGTGTGTGTGTGTGTGTGTGTGTGTGTGTGTGTGTGTGTGTGTGTGTGTGTGTGTGTGTGTGCAGGCACGTGCACACAGGCACTCACCAAACGTTTCGTTAGAGTTGCCTACAAAAAAGAGGTTTCTTTTCCCCTTAAAACCTATATCTTTACCTCGTGGCTCGGTCATCTGATTGTTATAAAAGTTTACAGGAGTGGAAGACGTTTTAGTTATAGGAATATTATGTGTGTGATAATAATGTATTATATTAAAATAAGTATTTAAGGGGGGGTTGTGAGGGAAATGCATAATTAACACTATTATAAACACTTATATTAATATTAATTGATTGTATACCATATCCCTCCCTAGGCCACGAAAGGTCACTTGCAGACAGGCCTGTGTTGACCTGCAAATTACAAGGTATAATGTAATATTGTGAAGGGATGTCATCATGTGTTTTGACGACATGTTGAATTCTGTGTCAATCTGATAAGAGATTTGCTTTTGGGATAAGGAGCAGAGCCTTCAAGCTGATTGGTTTAATGATAATTTGCATCATGAATCAGATGTCCAATAGGCTACAGAATAAATGACCCAGAGGGTCATTGATTGGTTAAGATCAGATTTGTATGATGAGGATGTCCCACCTTTTCTGTTTGTTATAAAAGCTGATGTTATTGTAATGTTTTTTTTAGTCTCTCCTTCGGAAGAACGCTGAAGGTAGTCAGATAGTTATCTCTGTTGGACGTAGCTGCAGCAGGCAGAGGTAAATGATAAATTGTCCCTGATTAGCAGAGACGCAGAGAGACTCAGTTATCGTGTAAATTGTAGGTAACTTTAAATAAAGCTTTCTTCAAAATACACTTCAAGGTAAGACTCCTGTTTCTATATTATTGTGACTCCCGATTATTCTCACTGTAAATGGGCTAATAACTGTGATTTACATAATTGTGTAAAGTGAAATTGCATAATTGTCACGACAGTATTGAACCGGAACCAACCTGATTTTTAAAGTTAATTATTTGTCTTAACTCACTATCGGCCATCTGTGCATCGGATAACTCATCAGTCTCTTTTTCCCCACTGGACACTACAGAAGGCAGAGCTTCCTGTAGTGCGCACATCCTTACGGCAGCCCTGTCTGTTATCGCCTGAGAGGCCTTCTGGTCAGATATTTCTTTTCCCAAAAAAGCCGGCAGCCTAGAAAGGGCATCAGCATTGCTGTGTAGCTTGCCTGGACGATGCACAATCTTATACTGGAAATTGGCCAATTGTTCAAGCCAACGAGCCAACTGCCCCTCCAAGTCCTGAAAGTTATGAAGCCAACGGAGAGAATTGTGGTCAGTTCGCAACACAAACTCCTTACCCAACAAATAGTGCTTGAAGTATTTGGTAAACGCTACCATACTCAAAAGTTCGTTCTTAGTGGTGGCATATTTACGTTCTTGTTTTGTAAGAGCCCTGCTAGCATATGCTATTACTCTCTCGAGTCCTCCCTCCTCCTGAGACAATACTGCCCCAATCCCCACGTCACTTGCATCCGTATCCAGGATAAATGGTTTGCTGGGGTCTGGATAAGCCAAAACAGGGGTGGTAATCAGACTACACTTGAGCTGCTCAAAGGCTCCCTGACAGTCCTCACTCCAGCGAAAGTGCCTCCCCTTTTCTGTCAACTGATGCAGAGGCCGGGCAATGTCAGCAAACCCTTTCACAAAGCGCCTATAATATGAGGCTAGTCCCAGAAAACTCTTAACCTCAGTCTGGCTGGTAGGAACAGGCCACTCTCTGACTGCCTCCACTTTAGCAGAATCTGGCATCACTCCCTCACTAGAGATTACATGTCCGAGGTACTGGACTCTTGTTGAAAACAAGTCACACTTGGATGGTTTAACCTTAAGGTTGGCCTGCTGAAGTTTCTCCAGCACACCACCCAGGCATGTTAGATGTTCATGGAAAGTGCGCCCAAATACAATTATATCATCCAAATACACTAAGCAGGTAGTCCACTGCAGATCAGCCAGAATTAGGTCCATCAACCTCTGAAAAGTGCTGGGTGCATTGCAAAGCCCAAAACTCAGCACATTGAACTCAAATAGCCCCTGACGGGTGGTAAATGCAGTTTTATGGCGGTCTTTCGGGTCTACTTCCACCTGCCAATAGCCACACGCTAAATCCAGGGTGGAAAACCAACAAGCATGACAAAGGCTATCCAGGGCATCATCAATCCTAGGGAGGGGGTATGCGTCTTTTCTAGTAACCTCATTGAGTTTCCTATAATCAACACAGAACCGGAGCCCACCCCCTTTCTTTTTTACCAGTACAATGGGAGACGCCCATGGACTACAAGATGGCCGAACTATCCCACTATCAAGCATTTGCTTCAAGTGGCTCGTCACCTCTTGCTGTAAATGGAGGGAGACCCTTCTGGGGTGCATCTTTATTGGCTTTGCATCCCCCGTATCAATCTCATGCGGGGTCAGATGAGTCCTGCCTAAGTCAGTCTCCCCCTGACTAAACACAGTGAGGTTCTTATGCAGTAACTCCCTGACTGCCTTTAACTCATCAGGGGCAAGACCCCTCTCCCCCACGCCAAACTGACGCATGAGTGTATCAACTGTCCAAGGCTGCAAGGTTTTCCCCCCTCCCTCTCGTCATGCAGCTCCGCCCCCCCCTTCCTCTATTTCAATATCAGTGAATAGGGTGCCTACTTTCATGCCACGCTTTAGCATAATATCCTCATTAGTGACATTAATAACCCTCACTGGTAATATGCCCTGCTGGACTCTACATACTACCCAAGCTACCAAAACATCACACTGTTTGGAAATGGAAGTGGAGGGTTCCAGCATTGCTGCTGCATAATCTCCCCATCTGCTCTGGACCTGACCCAAAATAATAATTTCACTGCGTGGGGGCACCAGGGTGTCAGACAGCACTACGACAGCCTGAGGCTCTAATGATGGGTTAGGGTCAACCAGGGGAAATTTCCTGCCCATTATCTGACATTGTTTCTTTCCCAAATCGACCACTGCACCATATGTTGAAAGAAAATCAAATCCAAGCAAGATCTCATCAGAGGGAATGTCAGCAACCAAAAATGTTGCTACCAGCGCGAGTGACTCCAGTTGACATACCGTCTGCCAGCACCCCAGAATGCCCATCCCCCCACCATTAGCTGTGTAGCCTGCCCAACATAATCTACCAGATCACATCCCCCTTTTGTAGCAGAGAGCCACAGTTGTTTATGAATGACAGAGCTAGAAGCTCCAAGTACATGACAGTCTAACCCACCTATTTTAGCTTGAAGATATCCCGAACCACCCTTCAAGCTGTCAGGGGCCACAGTAGACTAAGGAATGGGGGCGGGCATTGGACCCTCTGTGCACACCCCCTCTAGTTTTCCTGTAAATAAGGGCAGTCGCGTCGGAAGTGACAATTACACCCACATTCCCAGCAACTCCTCTCTCTTTCTCCCTCACATCTAGTCGGGGGAATGGGGGCACTAACAGAGTATGGAAGGGGAGCAGACACTGTAGGTGTAGGTTTAGGAACAGATTGGCTTGGATTGGCTATAGTCTGTACAGTGATTTTCAGAGACTTAACTTCCTGCCGCAGGCCCTCTACGACCCCAAGCAGCGTATCCATTTGTTTGTCACGCCCAGATTGCTCAGTGACTCCATGCACCTGTGCATCAGAGGCCAATTTACTACCCTCCAACTCCCTAATCAGCTCCAATTCTGCAGCACGATTAATGGCAGCCTCTAGCATTGGTTTGACACTGCGAAGACTAACTCGCAATTCCCCATTCCCAACATTGGAAATAAAATGGTCCTTAGCCAACAAATCTTGGGTGTGGGTGTCCGCTGAGGGGTTAGCTTTAACAACCAGCCTCCGAAGCGCAATACCAAATTCTCGGATATTCTCCTTATGTAGCCTCTTACGAGAAGAGAAGGTAGCCCTGCTCCAATCATCACTATCACATGGTTCTAAGCATCTACCCATTGCTTCTTTCAATAAGACATAATTAGCTTTAGCTGCCGCAGATAACCCACCATATACCTCGCGGGCTCGACCTGACAAGAGAATAATAATGGATTGGATTTATATAGCGCTCTTCTCTGACTGACTGTTGCTCTGACTCAGAGCGCTTCACAGAGTCCATTATTCGTTCATACACAGTCATACCGGTGGTGGTAAGCTACAATTGCAGCCAGAGCTGCCCTGAGGCAGACTCACGGAAGCGTGGCAAATAATCAACGCCTACGGCCCCTCCGACCACCACCAACATTCATTCACATGCATACACATTCATACAAGGCAAGTAGGTTAAGTGTCTTGCCCAAGGACACAACGGCAATGGGATGGACATGGGCTTGAGCGGGATTCGAACCACCAACCCTTCGATCATTGGACGCCCCGCTCTACCCCTGAGCCACGCCGCCCCACAAGAGAAGACTCATACATTTTAGTCTCAATGATTCGCTCCAATTATTAACACCAGCGGCCATTTCAAACTGTTCAGCCCAATCAGACCATTCCCGGCCGGCACCAGTGAAAGTCTCAGGCATAAAAATGGGTCGGGACATACAGATGAAGCCCTTCAGAATCAGGTACCTTCTGCCACTCCTCTGTCACTTTAGAACTAGCACTCAGGTGTTAATTTTCGGGGGCTGGTGGCTGAATCTAAACGTAAACAAAGGAAGGGTACTTAACTTAAGTGCTTCCCCAGGGAGGGGGTTGGGGGCTACTGCCCTCAGACCCCCAAGATAATTTGTATATGGGCAGTCTGACTTGGGGTACTGACCATATATTAGTGTTGCAATGCATGATAAATAAACAGTGAAAAAATCTAAGAAATCGGATGGGGCTGGGACATTTGGGACGAATAAAAATGTAAGATGAAAATCTCCACAGCCTGTGGGAGGCAGTGGAGGTGTGAAATCTGGCCCGGTCCAGAACAATAGGAGTCACAAAATCAGTTTGGAGTGGAGTGGTGGAGTAGTGGTAGAGGAGCAGTAGATGCTTGACTATTTTTGGCTTCATCTGTAGCCAGATTACTACTAGGGGAAGGAGACGCGTCTGATCGACTTGTGTTTGCCTCAGCCGGCGGTTGGTTATCTCCAGGCATATTTATTCTATATCCCACCGCTGTCACCAATGTAATAAATACGTGAGTTATACCAGTAGCAGGTGAAACTGCTATGTAGCAGGGAAACTGCTATTTGTCCAAATGCCCTGAAATAACCAACTGCACAACCGGGGTACAAGGAATAACAACTTTATTTCATAAAGGTACCTATGTGTGAAGTGTCACAGCCAACTAGTGACACTGGTTATAATGACATCCTGTTCTCTCTGTCAATTGTGGGATGTAAAAGGTTTAAGCATAGGTTTATGGTATATATCTGTTTTAGATCTAGGCATATCCCAGATAGCAAAAAATGAGTGAATCAACGTTGAAATAGGGTTCAGCAGAAATATTGAATCTATGTTGAAGCCTGACATCTAAATTATATAGATCGTTGTCTATGACCCTAACGTTGAATCAACGTTAGGTGTCAACCATAGCTGATACTATATCAATGTTGATTCAACCATCATCTAAATGGTAATCTACATGCACATTTTAGTTGATTTTATATTGAATCAATGTTAGACATCAATGTTTATTCAACCATAATCTAAATGGTAATCTACATGCACATTTTAGTTGATTTTATATTGAATCAATGTTAGACATCAATGTTTATTCAACCATAATCTAAATGGTACTCTACTTGTACATTTGTAACTTGTACATCTACTTGTAACTTGTAAAGTTAAAGAATCAATACTGATTAATGTACATTTTACATTAAAATATTGCTGCTGATATGTATACATCATAACATTACATGTTTTTTTCCTGCTGTTAAACACACTATTGTTAAATAAATAATAATACAATTCTTATATGACCATATTTCCAAAAATGTGTGAATAAAAATGACAACATGGCTTTTAAAATGAAAATTTATTTTTTTCTAGGGTATCAGAACTTCCAGTGACTAAAACTTTACAAAAAACAAATAACAGACCTTATAACAGGCTTTCATTAACAATATAGCCACTGCCAGAATAGTGACACACATATTGTGTGTGGTGAGCACACGCATTCATGCACAACGAAGACAAGATTGCAATCATTTTAACTATAAATTTATGAGCTCAAAGTATGAGCTCACTACTGACTGAAATGTCCAACAAAAAGCATCAATTGTCAAATAATATTGATCACATTAACTAGACTAGATGTTTGAGGAAATTAGAAAGGGAACAACAACTTAACCCTTGTGTCTGATCAGATTCGTATTTGTTTGATAACTTTGCAGTGATGAGCCAACATAATATGTGGCATAATCTTTTAATTATCTTGTATTTTTTTTTTTACTCTTCATAAATTGTTTATTCCACTTCAGCCCGATCATAACCACCACATATTCTTTTTTTGTCATATTTAACAACTCTTTTCAGAAAAGTGGGAGTATTTCATTACAAAAATAATATAAAAAATGGTTATGATCAGGGCTGAAGTTGAATAAAATATTTATGGAAAAGAAAGTGGGAAATTATTTCAACATAATCTTTTTATGGAGTTTTTCAATTTAGTCCCCTAATAAGAGTATACTACTTTAGTTTTCAGACACAAGGGTTAAATATAAACAATGGCATAGGATTTGAATTTAAACAGTGGAGCTTAGATGATCTACAGTTGTCCACGACTTATCCTCCAAGGCATCTGCTATATAATAATCTTCAGATTTACTTAAGTGTTATTAGTAGGTTACAGCAGTAAGCATTAGTTTGCTCAGTCAATTATGGCCAATTCGTTTTATATTGTTTAATACAGTTAAATAAATAGATAAATGAAAAGCAATTTTTTTTGGATTACCCCCCCCCCCCCCCCCCCCTGTACCGAAAATAATACCGAACCGTGTCTTCAAAACCGAGGTACGTACCGAACCGTGGATTTTGTGTACCGTTACACCCCTAATGTTTCTATAACTCTCTCCCATATAACTCTCTCCCATACCCTTAACACCAACCGCTGAAGTGCCCTTGAGCAAGGCACTAAACCCCCAACTGCTCCAGTGGAGTTGCTCAGTGGCCAACAGTGTCAGACTGTGGTTGTACTGGGGCCTAACAAAATTAATAGTTGGTTTCAGGTTGGTTGTCAGTTTGGCCATGGGTAGGTAGGGAATTTATTTTATTTAATTTTTTTATTTTATTCTTTCCCACGGCGACTATGGATAGGGAATTTCTTTATTTAATTAAAATGTTCACAACAACATGGATGCATGTACTCTGCCAGCATGTTTAATATCCATAATACTAAATGTTTGACTAAGATTTCTATGAAACTTTATTAAAAAAAAAAAAAAAAAAACGTTTTGTTTTTATAATTTTTTCTAAAAACTCATAAAATATATTGGGTCGCACCTAAATCGGCAGGGTCGGTCGGCAACCTGAAACCAACTATTAATTTTGTTAGGCCTGGGCAGCTCCCAGGTGTGAATGGAACTCTGTGAATGTGAAGCAGGGCGTAGCTGAAAAAGAGCATCTGTGCTCAGCGAACCTACCCTGGGTAAATAAAGGTTAAAATTAAAAATAAAAAAAAATAAACACTGCAAGAACAGGCTGAAGCATAAGTCATTCAAGTAGATGCCGTCCATGGAAGAACAGTGTCCAGGGTAATTCCTTGTACTGTATGAACCAGGGAAACAGTGTGCTGGGGTACCCCAAGTTTGACTCTGGTTCGCTTGACAATTAAGTTTGGGTCACTTCGGTTCCAAGAACAGGCTGAAGCAGCATATTCAAGTAGATGCCGTCCATGGAAGAACAGTGTCCATCAGGGTAATTCCTTGTACTGTATGAACCAGGGAAACAGTGTGTGCTGTGCTGTGCTGGGGTAGCTGTGCTGTGCTGGGGTACCCTAAGTTTGACTCTGGTTCGCTTGACAATTAAGTTTGGGTCACTTCGGTTCCAAGAACAGGCTGAAGCAGCATAAGTCATTCAAGTAGATGCCAGGGTAATTCCTTGTACTGTATGAACCAGGGAAACAGTGTGTGGTGTGCTGTGCTGTGCTGGGGTACCCTAAGTTTGACTCTGGTTCGCTTGACTTAAGTTTGGGTCACTTCGGTTCCTTGAGATGCCTCCCTCCCGGTCTGGCGCATAACGAAGCCACTTCTTGACAGTTTCGCTGTAGTCCTGGTCGGTCAGCTTGGGGTCAAACTGTCGAGCAGCAGCTGATAGACACAAAAATAAAAAAGGGAGGAAGAGAGGTGGGTGAGATGATGTACGATGATAAGAGCACCCGGCCCTCACTTCACACGAGTGCGATTTTTTTTAATCACTCAATTACTCACTCTGTAGGTCTACAGTAACAAGCTACAGTCAGCATCCAGTTAAACTGGACAGGAAAGAGAATTAAGCAATCGCCTAGCCTGACACCATCTAGGCAATACAATGTGTATCCATGCACTTCTAGATCTATCACAGTGTTTAGAGGGTCTATCACACCCTCTAAACACTGCTAGACCCTCTAAACACTGTGACAGACCCTCTAAACACTGATAGACCCTCTAAAGACTGTGATAGACCCGACAAACACTGTGATAGACCCTCTAAACACTGCTAGACCCTCTAAACACTGTGATAGACCCTCTAAACACTGCTAGACCCTCTAAACACTGTGACAGACCCTCTAAACACTGATAGACCCTCTAAAGACTGTGATAGACCCGACAAACACTGTGATAGACCCTCTAAACACTGTGATAGACCCTCTAAACACTGTGATAGACCCTCAAAACACTGTGATAGACCCGACAAACACTGTGATAGATCTATCACAGTGTTTAGAGGGTCTATCACAGTGTTTGTCGGGTCTATCACAGTGTTTGTCGGGTCTATCACAGTGTTTAGAGGGTCTGTCAGTGTTTAGAGGGTCTGTCCCAGTGTTTAGAGGGTCTATCAGTGTTTAGAGGGTGTGATAGACCCTCTAAACACTGTAATAGACCCTACAAACACTGTGATAGACCCTACAAACACTGTGATAGACCCTCTAAACACTGATAGACCCTCTAAACACTGTGATAGACCCTCTAAACACTGATAGTTTACAGTGTTTGTCGGGTCTATCACAGTGTTTAGAGGGTCTGTCAGTGTTTAGAGGGTCTATCAGTGTTTAGAGGGTCTATCACAGTCTTTAGAGGGTCTATCAGTGTTTAGAGGGTCTATCACAGTGTTTAGAGGGTCTGATACAGTGTTTAGAGGGTCTGTCACAGTGTTTAGAGGGTATCAGTGTTTAGAGGGTCTATCACAGTGTTTAGAGGGTCTGTCAGTGTTTAGAGGGTCTGATACAGTGTTTAGAGGGTCTGATACAGTGTTTAGAGGGTCTATCAGTGTTTAGAGGGTGTGATAGACCCTCTAAACACTGTGATAGACCCTCTAAACACTGCTAGACCCTCTAAACACTGTGATAGACCCGACAAACACTGTGATAGACCCGACAAACACTGATAGACCCTCTAAACACAGTGATAGACCCTCTAAACACTGTGATAGACCCTCTAAACACTGTGATAGATCTGTCACAGTGTTTAGAGGGTCTATCACAGTGTTTGTCGGGTCTATCACAGTGTTTAGAGGGTCTATCACAGTGTTTGTCGGGTCTATCACAGTGTTTAGAGGGTCTATCACAGTGTTTGTCTGGTCTATCACAGTGTTTAGAGGGTCTGTCACAGTGTTTAGAGGGTCTATCACAGTGTTTAGAGGGTCTGTCAGTGTTTAGAGGGTGTGATAGACCCTCTAAACACTGTGATAGACCCTCCAAACACTGTGATAGACCCTCTAAACACTGTGATAGATCTATCACAGTGTTTAGAGGGTCTATCACAGTGTTTAGAGGGTCCATCACAGTGTTTGTCGGGTCTATCACAGTGTTTAGAGGGTCTATCACAGTGTTTGTCGGGTCTATCACAGTGTTTAGAGTGTCTGTCACAGTGTTTAGAGGGTCTATCAGTGTTTAGAGGGTGTGATAGACCCTCTAAACACTGTGATAGACCCTCCAAACACTGTGATAGACCCGACAAACACTGTGATAGACCCTCTAAACACTGTGATAGATCTATCACAGTGTTTAGAGGGTCTATCAGTGTTTGTCGGGTCTATCACAGTGTTTAGAGGGTCTGTCAGTGTTTAGAGCAGGGGTGCCCAACCATTTTTGAACCAAGATCTACTTTTTAATTTACCACCTAGCCGAGAGCTACCAGCCAAAATTGTATATTGTAAGCCGTCATTTAAGGCTTTATAAAAGCAGCATAATGAATACAAATCTGTCAGTGCCGAGTCCGACCTCATCTTAAATAACAAACAGCATTGCTTGTTGTAGTTAACAAGGAGAGGCAGAGTTGATTTTGCAAAAAAAAAGAAATAAAAAAAAAGAAATTATAATCTAATTTTATTAATCAAGATCTACTTGAAATCAGCCCGCGATCTACCCGTCGATCGCGATCGACTGGTTGGGCACCACTGGTTTAGAGGGTCTATCACAGTGTTTGTAGGGTTTGTAATCACTCGTTTAGCATTTCAAATATTTTAATATTTAAATAAATAAAACTTACATCAGCAGTTTCTCCGTAGGCTCCTTGAAGTACACCATAAGGAGTCTTCTCCGAAGCCTCTGGATCATATCTGGCCAGAACTTCCCTGATCTCCGGGTTGTCCAGTTTCTGGCAGAACTGCAGGATGGTCCGTCCTCTCTGACCCAGGGCATCTTGGATCTTTTGAAGGGCATCGGTGTCTGTCAGGAGGCCAAAGTGGGAGAAAAGCCCCGTCTGAGCGAAGAGAAAAGGCCATTCCTCTTTGAGCTCCACCATCGTTGGTGCAGGCATTTTGTTCAAGTACCGCTGCAGGATGACGTAGGTCCTCTCCATCAGAAGTTCTGCTCTCTGCCCCACCCATCCCTTCCTCTGTGTACAGACATACAAATACATGTAATGAGTACCCAAGTAACAACAATTAAATTTGATGTCGCCACCTCTGGGAAATTGAGTGGCAAACCTTTAATTTCATGCTATCTCATCATTACTCATTCTGAATATTAAGGTGGCCTTTTTGCTTAATGTGGGATGTTTATTCATGTGTCAATTGACCAAAAGTAAAGTAGATTGCATGCCTGAGTAGATGTTCCGCAGATCCCTTTTCAAAGCCCCCAAGGCTTCCTGTCTCCCCGTCCGGTATGTCTGCTGGGCCCCACCTCACACACCTAGGTTTAGGAAGGAATCATAGGTTAACTCAATACTATTGGGGGAAATTATTATTAAATTATATTTTACAAATCAGATACATAATTTAAACATTCAATCCAAATAACCTAAGTTAGTCTAGCATGGCAGTGCCCCTGTAACCCCTAATTGCTCCCAATGGAGTGTGAATGGAGAGGACACTGGCGCTGTTTTGCCACCCGTACACATACCCGTATTGGTTGACAGGACTTCTCATCAGCCTGGACTCTCCTGCCACTCCAGTGTGTCATCTTCCCTCTCTGCGGCGTCTAGCCTTCTTTAAATACAAGGAGACTAACACTAAACAGCAAAAAAAATGTATGATGCTGTTAAATGATAAGTTCACAATTTGACTGTAGACCCCTCTACCATGAACCTGAAACACAGAACCAATAATTTCACTCATCACTGCAGTGTTGAGCTTACTTCTGTTCATCACATATGGGACATAAGATCTCTCCCTGTGCAAGCTGTGTAAGGATGATGAACCTTCAACCTATTAAAGAAAAGAAAAGAAAATTAGAATCAGTGAAGCAAATGTGACCACTGTGTTTCTGTCCTGTGTGAATAACGGACACGGGAGTCGAGATGGATGGAGCACTTCTCTTTTACTGAGCTGTGAATGGGACACACAACCAGCAGGTTAACCTGTTTCACCCGAGTGTTGCATAAAATGTGCGTTTTTAATATCAAACGTATTCAAGTATTAACATCACTAACATGTCACAAAAGCATGTAGAATGTATATTATCATCAATACGTTAGTTTAGCAATAGGTTAAAAGTGCCATTAGATAGATTTAACTTTTCGATTGGCTGAAGTATATTCCGAGAGGGCGACCATTTTGGAACTTTTGAACCGTGGGAATTTTTCTGAACTACACTTCCTGGAAGATTATAATGGGATTCAAGGTTCAGAGTTCTGTATGAATTATTTCAATAACTGTTATTATTCGGGATAATAAGCCACAAAAGGTAACGTTTGACAAATTTTAAAACGCAGTATAGTTTCTCTTCCCTATACTATTGTTAACATGTAGGAACAATTAGATCTGAAATTAGTTTCAAAACGGTTGCACTGTGGGGAAAATTTAAAAGTACAGTAGATTACAGTAGATTATTATCTGTTATTATGCATGCCTGGTGATACTAAATCCAAATTGAACTCAGGCATTTGAAAGATTTGAAATATGAAATATGAAATATTTGAAATATTATTATAGAATATGATGCTTATAAATTAGCTATAATAAGGTAATTTATAAGCATCATATTCTATAATAATATTTCAAATTGCATTGGTACGGATGGGAGAATTCAGTACTGTATCTACAGAACCTTCGGTTTAATCATCTTCCCTATATTAATTTCCTTCGATTTTTTGTACACATGATCTCAAGAGGGGACTGAACGAGATCAGTGGCAGTTTTTAATGTTTGGTCATTATTAGCATGGTGTTATTCACTGTCAAAGATGCAAAGAAAAATCATAATTCATATTCTCCTTTGTTTCATCACAATTTAAGCAAGCCTGACACAATATTTCTGACACTGTGAATACATTCCCTGAGGTCCATAGATGTCCCTAGATACCAAGAATATGCAAATTAACCTTTTGATTTTGATTACAGTATTTTATTGTGAAATAATAATTAAATTATGTGAAATCAAAGGATACTGTATGAATGTCACTGTATAACAGAATTAGTTATCAATAACCTACCTGTATAAAGGTTGTTGCAAATATTTTTTCCCCTCATAAATATACCACTATATACATTCATTTCTTATATTAGTTTTAAAATGACCATTTAACAGTGCTCTGAAAATGCTCTGACAAGATCATTCACTGTTTTAAGCACGAACACATAAGGAAGGGAGGGAGAGAGACAGGCCCTGCATTAGGGCTGGGCGATATGACCAAAAATGATCGATAATTATCGTCGATATAATGTATGTCAAGTTTAATTAACTTATTATGCTGCTGCGAATGTCTCGAGTCGAGTTGATGTCGTCATCAGTCCGCGCACGTTAGAAGTTAGCCGACAAGCGGAATATCTCATGCAATGTAATAAATATGACACTAAAATACTCTCTTCCGCCACAATATATTGAAACGACGTCCACTGTATACCACACACTACTATGAACGTGGCCTCAGAATTCACCCCGCACACATACTCTGCACGTAAATATATAAAACGTCGCCGTGCAAGCTAGTTAGCCTAGCCAGCCTGTTGTCTTATTATGCTGCTGCGAATGTCTCGAGTCGAGTTGATGTCGTCATCAGTCCGCGCACGTTAGAAGTTAGCCGACAAGCGGAATATCTCATGGCAATGTAATAAATATGACACTAAAATACTCTCTTCCGCCACAATATATTGAAACGACGTCCACTGTATACCACACACTACTATGAACGTGGCCTCAGAATTCACCCCGCACACATACTCTGCACGTAAATATATAAAACATTGCCGTGCAAGCTAGTTAGCCTAGCCAGCCTGTTGTTCCTAAGCGGTATTCCATGACAATGTGCTCAATATGATACTAAAATACTCTCTTCCGCCACAATATATTGAAACGACGTCCACTGTATACCACACACTACTATGAACGTGGCCTCAGAATTCACGCCGGACACATACTCGGCACGTAAATATATAAAACATCAGTAGGGAGCAGCTAGCTTAGCACAAGGACTGGAAGCAGTAGGAAGCAGCTAGCCTAGCTTAGCACAAGGGCTGGAAGCAGTAGGGACCAGCTAGCCTACTAGCCTAGCTATTAGCTTCAGCTAGGAGGCACGCATAGCGGTTAATATAACATTCTCTACCATGAAAAAACAAACACACCACTACTCCGCTGGCATTTGCAATCGAAAGCATACATACAACATACAACATAATCGACATTATTGCCATGCAGTATACTCACCAGTCTTAACGATGCAGAGAGAGACATGAGGTACGTAGCTGCCAGGAAGCTGCCGCACAGGTGCATTCTGGGAGGCGGGGCACAAGCGCAGTGCAGTCTGGGTGATGAGACAATGACGACAAACAGCATACGTTGAACAGCATTTCGTTGATTCAACATTTATTAGATATTGGCATTTCAATCATTAAAATGCAACCACAAAACAATATTGATTCAATGATATGTTTTCAACATTAGTCAATTGCTTTAGCGGTTAATGAGTGATTCAACATCAATCGTCGACCTTAACCAAAAATCAAGCATTGTGACCATAAATCAACATTGAATTAACACCTTTTGCTATCTGGGATGTTACTGTATGTGTCTATATGTGAAGTGCATGGGCTGCTCTGCACAAGCCAGAATGAAAAGAGCAGGTTGGCACAGAGATGAGATGAGAACAGAGGAGAGAATCACTGTCTTAGTTAAACTACAAAATACATATATTGTTGTGTGAATCTAACCTTTTGCGTATGTAATAATTATGGAAACATATATATACTGTTAGTATATATTAACTATATGCATTATAATTCTACATATAAAAGTAATCTGTACCGATGTGTCTGTCTCCCTCCCTCCTCCCTCTACATGAACATACAGAAAGGGAGTAAACCATCGGAATGTGGAGCGGGGCCCGCTCTCAGTATTGAGGCTTAGGATAAGGATTATAATATATATATTATATTATATGTATTATAATTCTATGCTTAAAAAGGGAGTGTGTAATACTATATATTACTATACTATAATAATATGTACTGTACTGTACTGTAATAATGCTGTGTTCCCAATGGCTGAAAGCAACCCTTTGCTTTGGGTGTTGAGTTTTCCCAGATGGCCTAGCTGCTCGGAACCCTTCCCTCAGCTCTCCGGCCGGCAGACGCCTGGTTACCAGGTTATCCCTTGCAGGTTTTGTTAAGATAGTATGTGGAGGGACTTTCTCATACTCGAATGATATGTAACTGCAAAGTAATAAATAACGGAGGGAATGATAAGACACGTACTGTACACGTACAGTAAAATGATTGGATAAATATGTACTGACGTGCTAAACGTTGACCGGCTAGTGAAATTTCATCACTGTATCTGAACCAATGACAAAGAGATCTTGAATTCCTTTATAAAGGCTAACTCACTTCATCTTAAGAGAGATTTTTTTGGATTCTGCATTCTGATATATTGTAAGAGAAACCTTTTTGTACTTATAACCATGAATTGTGCATTTATTGTAATTTTGTATTTTTAAAAATAAAACCTTTTTGAACCCACTTCATATACATCCTTCTGACCATTCGGGTAAGCATTGAAATGTGTTGCATTGTAACTTTACCCATTTTTGAGCATGATGAAGGAGATTGGGAAGAAACACTGCCTCGTGATGTTTAGGATTTATGATGTAAAACTCTAGTAGTAATGATCACATTATGTCTTTATCCACACAGACCCCTAAAGAAAGAAATATATCATATGTATGCCATGTGTGTATGTAGCATATATATATTCTATATATATATATAATGTAGATTCTATATAATGGGCTTATTAAGTAATGTTACAGTGGTAATACTTATTAAAAAAAAGTAGTAATACAACCAAGCTTTCAAATGAGCAGTATTACACGTCCTTTCGTAAAATGATGATAATAATTTTTATTATAGGCATATAAGTGTTCTCCTAGACCTACATATTGTGACTTCATAAGAGTAACTTCTAGTTGCCGTGTGACGTATAAGGGAAATGGATATCATCTGATTGAAAGACAGTGTCATACTGGTCAAATGAATCCTTCCCGGTGCAAATAAAATAAGAGACTCCGCAACTTCAATCACTTGACCTATGGTCGATGACTGGGGGGGACGGAGCGGTGCGTGTGTTATGTCTGTCGGTCGGGTTTAACCCCAGCAGTTTGTGGACGCATTGGGTTCTGGATATCACAGACATCGCAGGACGCTGCTTGATGTTGAGATGAGCGGACCAATGAGTTATAGGGTTATCAATCTGACCGAGGCTAGCATGAGCATTTAACATGGCGTCCCTTGCGTTGGGCATTTATACTAACTGAATAGGTGCTAACGGCCGAAGAAAACAGGACTACTGTCAAATGCCTCTGGAGTAAAATTAATTACAGATTTGACAAAACCTAAAGTAGAAGACTCTACTAAAAAAAATCACACTTCAATAGAAGGCTCTATTTTTGTGATTAAAGTAACATAATTCTTACTTAGATTCAAAACTTAAGTAGAAAACTACTGCGACTAGCGGGCCTGGGGAGCTTTAAAGTCAAGGGCCAAGGGAGCCTTAAAAAGTCACTTGAACTTAAAGTAACATAATGCTTACTTAGATTAAAAACTTAAGTAGAAAACTACTGCGACTAGCGGGCCTGGGGAGCTTTAAAGTCAAGGGCCAAGGGAGCCTTAAAAAGTCACTTGAACTTAAAGTAACATAATGCTTACTTAGATTCAAAACTTAAGTAGAAAACTACTGCGACTAGCGGGCCTGGGGAGCTTTAAAGTCAAGGGCCAAGGGAGCCTTAAAAAGTCACTTGAACTTAAAGTAACATAATGCTTACTTAGATTCAAAACTTAAGTAGAAAACTACTGCGACTAGCAGGCCTGGGGAGCTTTAAAGTCAAGGGCCAAGGGAGCCTTAAAAAGTCACTTGAACTTAAAGTAACATAATGCTTACTTAGATTCAAAACTTAAGTAGAAAACTACTGCGACTAGCGGGCCTGGGGAGCTTTAAAGTCAAGGGCCAAGGGAGCCTTAAAAAGTCACTTGAACTTAAAGTAACATAATGCTTACTTAGATTCAAAACTTAAGTAGAAAACTACTGCGACTAGCGGGCCTGGGGAGCTTTAAAGTCAAGGGCCAAGGGAGCCTTAAAAAGTCACTTGAACTTAAAGTAACATAATGCTTACTTAGATTAAAAACTTAAGTAGAAAACTACTGCGACTAGCGGGCCTGGGGAGCTTTAAAGTCAAGGGCCAAGGGAGCCTTAAAAAGTCACTTGAACTTAAAGTAACATAATGCTTACTTAGATTCAAAACTTAAGTAGAAAACTACTGCGACTAGCGGGCCTGGGGAGCTTTAAAGTCAAGGGCCAAGGGAGCCTTAAAAAGTCACTTGAACTTAAAGTAACATAATGCTTACTTAGATTCAAAACTTAAGTAGAAAACTACTGCGACTAGCAGGCCTGGGGAGCTTTAAAGTCAAGGGCCAAGGGAGCCTTAAAAAGTCACTTGAACTTAAAGTAACATAATGCTTACTTAGATTCAAAACTTAAGTAGAAAACTACTGCGACTAGCGGGCCTGGGGAGCTTTAAAGTCAAGGGCCAAGGGAGCCTTAAAAAGTCACTTGAACTTAAAGTAACATAATGCTTACTTAGATTCAAAACTTAAGTAGAAAACTACTGCGACTAGCGGGCCTGGGGAGCTTTAAAGTCAAGGGCCAAGGGAGCCTTAAAAAGTCACTTGAACTTAAAGTAACATAATGCTTACTTAGATTCAAAACTTAAGTAGAAAACTACTGCGACTAGCGGGCCTGGGGAGCTTTAAAGTCAAGGGCCAAGGGAGCCTTAGAAAAAAAAAACCTAAAGTAGAAGGTTCTACTCAAGGAAAATAATCACAATTAAGGTATATTTTTGTGATTAAGGTAAAAGTTTACTTGCGACTAAAAAAGTAACGTAATGTTTACTTACAGTCTAAAACCTAAAGTAGAAGGTTCTACTCAAAAAGAAAAAAAAATCACACTTCACTAGAAAGCTCTGGGGGGAGTTACAAGTGCAACATATTTTTGTGATTTGCAGGAATGCAGGCTAGCTAACTGGATGGCTACCTAGCCCGAGGCTACGTGAGGCTGCCAAAACGGCGCTCACAGGAATGCAGGCTAACTAGCCACAAGCGAACTGAATGCTAACTGGATGGCTACCTAGCCCGAGGCTACGTGAGGCTGCCAAAACGGCGCTCACAGGAATGCAGGCTAACTAGCCACAAGCGAACTGAATGCTAACTGGATGGCTACCTAGCCCGAGGCTACGTGAGGCTGCCAAAACGGCGCTCACAGGAATGCAGGCTAACTAGCCACAAGCGAACTGAATGCTAACTGGATGGCTACCTAGCCCGAGGCTACGTGAGGCTGCCAAAACGGCGCTCACAGGAATGCAGGCTAACTAGCCACAAGCGAACTGAATGCTAACTGGATGGCTACCTAGCACGAGGCTACATGAGGCTGCCAAAACGGCGCTCACAGGAATGCAGGCTAGCTAACTGGATGGCTACCTAGCCCGAGGCTACGTGAGGCTGCCAAAACGGCGCTCACAGGAATGCAGGCTAACTAGCCACAAGCGAACTGAATGCTAACTGGATGGCTACCTAGCCCGAGGCTACGTGAGGCTGCCAAAACGGCGCTCACAGGAATGCAGGCTAACTAGCCACAAGCGAACTGAATGCTAACTGGATGGCTACCTAGCCCGAGGCTACGTGAGGCTGCCAAAACGGCGCTCACAGGAATGCAGGCTAACTAGCCACAAGCGAACTGAATGCTAACTGGATGGCTACCTAGCCCGAGGCTACGTGAGGCTGCCAAAACGGCGCTCACAGGAATGCAGGCTAACTAGCCACAAGCAAACTGAATGCTAACTGGATGGCTACCTAGCACGAGGCTACATGAGGCTGCCAAAACGGCGCTCACAGGAATGCAGGCTAGCTAACTGGATGGCTACCTAGCCCGAGGCTACGTGAGGCTGCCAAAACGGCGCTCACAGGAATGCAGGCTAACTAGCCACAAGCGAACTGAATGCTAACTGGATGGCTACCTAGCCCGAGGCTACGTGAGGCTGCCAAAACGGCGCTCACAGGAATGCAGGCTAACTAGCCACAAGCGAACTGAATGCTAACTGGATGGCTACCTAGCCCGAGGCTACGTGAGGCTGCCAAAACGGCGCTCACAGGAATGCAGGCTAACTAGCCACAAGCGAACTGAATGCTAACTGGATGGCTACCTAGCCCGAGGCTACGTGAGGCTGCCAAAACGGCGCTCACAGGAATGCAGGCTAACTAGCCACAAGCGAACTGAATGCTAACTGGATGGCTACCTAGCCCGAGGCTACGTGAGGCTGCCAAAACGGCGCTCACAGGAATGCAGGCTAACTAGCCACAAGCGAACTGAATGCTAACTGGATGGCTACATAGCCCGAGGCTACGTGAGGCTGCCAAAACGGCGCTCACAGGAATGCAGGCTAACTAGCCACAAGCAAACTGAATGCTAACTGGATGGCTACCTAGCACGAGGCTACATGAGGCTGCCAAAACGGCGCTCACAGGAATGCAGGCTAGCTAACTGGATGGCTACCTAGCCCGAGGCTACGTGAGGCTGCCAAAACGGCGCTCACAGGAATGCAGGCTAACTAGCCACAAGCGAACTGAATGCTAACTGGATGGCTACCTAGCCCGAGGCTACATGAGGCTGCCAAAACGGCGCCCACAGGAATGCAGGCTAACTAGCCACAAGCGAACTGAATGCTAACTGGATGGCTACCTAGCCCGAGGCTACATGAGGCTGCCAAAACGGCGCCCACAGGAATGCAGGCTAACTAGCCACAAGCAAATGAGCTGGCCCTAGCCAGACGAGAGCTAACTAGCTCACCATCGGCTAACGAGCCAGTGCTAACACAAATTAACTGGCCCTAGCCAGACAGGAGCTCCCAACAGGCTAACAAGCCAGGAGTGAATTGATGGCTAACTAGCCAAGAGCTAACTAGCTCACCACAGGCTAACAAAGCCAGGAGCGAATTGATGGCTAACTAGCCAAGAGCTAACTAGCTCCCAACAGGCTAACAAGCCAGTGCTGACAGGAAGTGGACTGGCCCTAGCCAGACATGAGCTAACAGCTGGCTACCAAGCCAGAGCTAATGGAAGTGAACAGGATGTCTCGCAATCATCCCCACATCACCGAGGACGAGGAATTACCCTCGGATGATGGATTGGGAGTTTCTACACCCAGCAGGGGGTTAGACTACCCAAGAGAACGGGGAACACACCCAGAGACGCTTGCGGAAAGAGAGGAAGGCAGAACTTAAACAACACCACATGGTGCACACACGAGAGAGACCTTACTGCTGTGACCAGTGTGGAAAGAACTTCAAGACGAAGACTCACCTTAAACGACATCATACGATACACACAGGAGAGAAACCTTACTGCTGTGGCCAGTGTGGAAGGAGCTTCAAGACGAAGGCTCACCTTAAACAACACCACATGGTACACACACGAGAGGAACCTTACTGCTGTGGCCAGTGTGGAAAGACCTTCAAGAGGAAGGCAGAACTTAAACAACACCACATGGTGCACACACGAGAGAGACCTTACTGCTGTGACCAGTGTGGAAAGAACTTCAAGACGAAGACTCACCTTAAACGACATCATACGATACACACAGGAGAGAAACCTTACTACTGTGACCAGTGTGGAAGGAGCTTCATGACGAAGGCTCACCTTAAACGTCACCACATGGTACACACAGGAGAGAAACCTTACTGTTGTGCCCAGTGTAAGAAGACCTTCAAGACGAAGGGAGAGCTTAAAAGTCACCACTTGGTACACACAGGAGAGAAACCTTACTGTTGTGCCCAGTGTGGAAAGACCTTCAAGACGAAGGGGGATCTTAAAAGTCACCACATGGTACACATAGAAGAGAGACCTTACTGCTGTGACCAGTGTGGAAAGAGCTTCAAGACGAAGCGTCACCTTAAACAACACCACGTGGTACACACAGGAGAGAAACCTTACTGCTGTGACCAGTGTGGGAAGACCTTCAAGATGAAGGCAGAGCTTAAACACCACAGACAGTGGAGACAGCCATGCAGGGTGCCAATCTGCAAAACTGGAGCAGTTAAAGGTTATGTGTCTTGCTCAGGGACACTTCGACACACTACCTGGGACAAGCTGGAATCGAACCAGGAACCCTCCGATTGCCAGACGACCGCTCTGCCTCCTGAGACACTGTTTATGCAGTGTGAGAGTGCGGTCAAGACGGAAGCGTCAATTAAAGAGCAAGGGTTGAATCATGAAGATTCTCAACGTGAACAATCCATAGATCTAGACCACAGGGAACTGACGGTGGAGGAATCACCACAAAATAAGGAGAGGGATGACGACTGGATGGTTATGTGTGTGGTCATGTCGGACCTGACATTTGAACCCACAAATGGAGACCCTGTTCTGCCACAGGATATTGGAAATGGAAAAAACCAAGAAGACGATGTAGTCATTCTTCCTCTTTGTGAGGCGCAAGGCTCCACCTCAAAACGAGCAGCAACGTCTCTCTCCACTGACATAGAGGTGTTCGACTCTATAGACGAGTTCCTAAAGGCCAAAAACATCAATTATGAGCACTGTTCCATTTTCTATGGCCCAGAAGAGGAGGATGGCGACATTCAGATCGAGGATCAGAACCCGAGGCCACAGATGACACCTTCAGGTGAAACTGAGTCTGAGCCTGAACATGATGGGCAGCTAAATACCTCTGAAACTGAACACATTTCTGATTACTCAACATCTTGAGTAATAGCTCAAGAGAAGCTAGCACAAGGAGACGCTAGCTCCCCAAAGGGGCTTCAATGGCCCAAATGATGGAAAGAGAAATAAGAACCCCCGGTCAAGATCCAGGGGAAAACATGGGGGAGAAACTAACCCCAGAGCAGCATGCAGAGGATACACCAAGGAGACCGACAGTACAGCCCGGACCGGAAGGATCAGAACCTGCCCTATCTCGGGCCAGGAGCATTCTTAGACGGGGGGGGGGGGGGGGGGTCCCCCGGAGTCAGTGGACGACGCAGCGAATGGCAAAAAGGAATATACTGACCCAGGTCAGAACTCAGAAATGGAGGAAGACCGGGATAGGTCAAGCTCCAGAGCATCCTCAAGGCCCTCATCTAGATCAAGATCTAGGGAGAGAGTTCGGTACCCAAGGGACGAACCTCCTAGACCGAACCTCCTAGACCTCCTAGACCGAACAAGAGAGACATAGGCCTGGACCCAGGTTACAGGGCGACGAGAGCCCTGAATGGACCTGAAAGAGAGAAAAGAAATGAGTCCTCTGTGGACTATATCTGTGATGTCCTGCGTGGCCAACGGACAGGGTCACACGACCAGGCCAACCACACTTCAATAGAGGACTGCTGCTACAAATCTCGGGGACCCGTGGGGTCGCCCGAGAAGTGACAATTCAACCTACCTCAAACTATGGGAGAGATCCAAGAGGTCAGAGGGGGTGACCCCAAGATGACCACGATGACCAAGATGACCAAGATGACCAAGATGACCACGATGACCAAGATGACCAAGATGACCAAGATGACCAAGATGACCAAGATGACCACAAGATGACCACCAGGTGTTGTCTTCAGGTGCGTTGGCCGGGAACAACAGATGCAAGTCTTCCCGCCGGCTACCAGGGTAACAGGTACCAAGATGACAGAGGGGGTGTGGAGAGTCACAGCCATGTGACCCAACAATCGCCATCTCGTCCCCCAGTACAGACGCTATTAAGACAATGGAAAATGACCGACCAGGATGACAGAGGGGGTGTGAAGTGTCACAGCCAACTAGTGACACTGGTTATAATGACATCCTGTTCTCTCTGTCAATTGTGGGATGTAAAAGGTTTAAGCATAGGTTTATGGTATATATCTGTTTTAGATCTAGGCATATGTTACTGTATGTGTCTATATGTGAAGTGCATGGGCTGCTCTGCACAAGCCAGAATGAAAAGAGCAGGTTGGCACAGAGATGAGATGAGAACAGAGGAGAGAATCACTGTCTTAGTTAAACTACAAAATACATATATTGTTGTGTGAATCTAACCTTTTGCGTATGTAATAATTATGGAAACATATATATACTGTTAGTATATATTAATTATATGCTTTATAATTCTACATATAAAAGTAATCTGTACCGATGTGTCTGTCTCCCTCCCTCCTCCCTCCACATGAACATACAGAAAGGGAGTAAACCATCGGAATGTGGAGCGGGGCCCGCTCTCAGTATTGAGGCTTAGGATAAGGATTATAATATATATATTATATTATATGTATTATAATTCTATGCTTAAAAAGGGAGTGTGTAATACTATATATTACTATACTATAATAATATGTACTGTACTGTACTGTAATAATGCTGTGTTCCCAATGGCTGAAAGCAACCCTTTGCTTTGGGTGTTGAGTTTTACCAGATGGCCTAGCTGCTCGGAACCCTTCCCTCAGCTCTCCGGCCGGCAGACGCCTGGTTACCAGGTTAACCCTTGCAGGTTTTGTTAAGATAGTATGTGGAGGGACTTTCTCATACTCGAATGATATGTAACTGCAAAGTAATAAATAACGGAGGGAATGATAAGACACATACTGTACACGTACAGTAACATGATTGGATAAATATGTACTGACGTGCTAAACGTTGACTGGCTAGTGAAATTTCATCACTGTATCTGAACCAATGACAAAGAGATCTTGAATTCCTTTATAAAGGCTAACTCACTTCATCTCAAGAGAGATTTTCTTGGATTCTGCATTATGATATATTGTAAGAGAAACCTTTTTGTACTTATAACCATGAATTGTGCATTTATTGTAATTTTGTATTTTTAAAAATAAAACCTTTTTGAACCCACTTCGTATACATCCTTCTGACCATTCGGGTAAGCATTGAAATGTGTTGCATTGTAACTTTACCCATTTTTGAGCATGATGAAGGAGATTGGGAAGAAACACTGCCTCGTGATGTTTAGGATTTATGATGTAAAACTCTAGTAGTAATGATCACATTATGTCTTTATCCACACAGACCCCTAAAGAAAGAAATATATCATATGTATGCCATGTGTGTATGTAGCATATATATATTCTATATATATATAATGTAGATTCTATATAATGGGCTTATTAAGTAATGTTACAGTGGTAATACTTATTAAAAAAAGTAGTAATACAACCAAGCTTTCAAATGAGCAGTATTACACGTCCTTTCGTAAAATGATGATAATAATTTTTATTATAGGCATATAAGAGTTCTCCTAGACCTACATATTGTGACTTCGTAAGAGTAACTTCTAGTTGCCGTGTGACGTATAAGGGAAATGGATATCATCTGATTGAAAGACAGTGTCATACTGGTCAAATGAATCCTTCCCGGTGCAAATAAAATAAGAGACTCCGCAACTTCAATCACTTGACCTATGGTCGATGACTGGGGGGGACGGAGCGGTGCGTGTGTTATGTCTGTCGGTCGGGTTTAACCCCAGCAGTTTGTGGACGCATTGGGTTCTGGATATCACAGACATCGCAGGACGCTGCTTGATGTTGAGATGAGCGGACCAATGAGTTATAGGGTTATCAATCTGACCGAGGCTAGCATGAGCATTTAACACTATGCTAAACAATTATACAGAGGACACAGGATCTATTAATTAAAACCTATGAGCCATGAAGCCGATACGAATTTCCCCTCCGAGACATGACAGGGTTTAGCAGAACCAGAGAATGCAGCAGGTATAGCCAGGCGTCCCTTAGGTAAATTATATCACCTCTAAGTTAAGCACACTATAAATTACAGAACTTATATATAGGTAAACCCTTCACCTCTAGGTAGAGCACATATCACAGCACACTTTTATATAGGCAACAACCCTTAGTTTGAATGAGGTACGGTACATACACAATGCACTTACAATAGTCACACACACACTCTATCCGACCAACTGGTCCACATGAATATTTAGGGAATCACCTCCCGCTACCAGTCAACTCTCTCTCGCTGTAAATCCTCCGCCGCCATCCCCCTAGGTACATCAGTACTCAGGCCTCATGCACAATAGGACACTTTATTACACAACATAAGTAATTCATGCAGGGGACTAGGGTCTCTAATTGGGGGGAATAATCGGGTACCGTAAAGGTCTTCTGTAGACATAACTCAGTCACCCTCCATATGAGGCACAGCAAATGTGAACACGGTATGTCCTATCACACACGTTAAACACCCTCCTTAAGAGGCACTGCGCTTTATACAAAGTATATGCCTAATCACACACACGGCCCGCTAATCACCCTCTCAATTAAGCACTCATAGACAATAGACAATAGACAATCAACTGTACACTAATTACAGAATACTCCCCAGGTCCTAATTACCCCTCCATCTTGCTTCCCCTGTTCCCCTTCAACTGGTCACACGATATATAAAATATACCAGCCTGGGCTATATAATAAATAGGGCATATGAAGGACTAGCCAATATGCAGGTTAATTAAGAGGCACGATATAATACAGATAATATAACTAGAAGATACACAAGATACCATATACAATATATATATATACAGTAGGCCTATACAGTTTCCACGATCGACCCCACCCCCGGGCCCTAACAGAGTCTGGTTACCGCTTGTAGCGAGGTGCTTCAACCCCGATATCTGAGTCCCACTGGCTTATCAATAGTCTCAGCGTCTCATCCCCGCGCACAATCAGTAACACCTGAGTTCAATAATGACAGCCACTTGAGTCCCTGCTCCTGACGTCATTACCCGGCCCATTCACATCACAATAGAATAGAGCTTTACTCACTGTTGATAGCCGTTAATGCAAATGTTTATCTCTATATTCTCCTTCGTTTGGACTGAGTATTGCACTTGTCATACAGAGACAAGTGGGTCTCTTCTGTGATCACAGAAATAAACAATTTTCTTTGGAATACTCAATCTCATTTCTCTTAAACTCATCGGACTTGGTAAAACTATTTTCTACAACACCGTACGCCCCTTCACAAAGAAAAAACATAGCAAACCGATGTGAACCGGTAATAAGGCTACGTTCAGACTGCAGGCAAAAGTGGCTCAAATCTGATTTATTTGCTCATAATGTGACAGATTACATGGAATCTGATGTTTTCAATTCTGATTTGGGCGACTTTCATGCAACTTTTATGTCACTCTAGATTGACATTGAGCAGTAAGGCTTGCAGTGTGCAAGTAGCCTTAGACTACTAAAGACTAAAACTTATCATTGGATACAGTCTGGCAAGGGGACATCCAATTAGACTCTTGAGTTTGACTGGGATGATATTTGGACAAATGTTACATTAGCCTCTCGCAACCCTAATCATCAGCAAATACATTTAAATTATATTCATATGATGTATCTCACACCTAGGAAACGGTTTGCTATGGGACTGGTGACCAACTGACCAACTTTGTGCTCTCTGAGGGCCACTGGCACTTACATATGCACATGTTTTGGGATTGCCCACCAGTAGCTAGTTTTTGGAAATCCATAACATTGAGCTGTGGGTCGCAGCGGCCGAGAAAGTTAAGACCACTATATAGCAGCAGAGCAGGGTTGGGGTGTTGGTCCTGGGGGTCCTGCAGGTCCTGGGGTGGGGGGTGGGAGTGGGGGAGGAAATGTCTTTTGTGGTGTCTGTGATAATATAATTAGATTTTTATATTCTGTATTTTTTTTTATTATTGTTATTTCTAATTGTCTTGTCGTTATTGTAATTATTATTGTTGAAGTACTATCCTGTGATTTCTTGTGTATTATTTTTTTTGTGACCAACTTTTTATTTTGTCTTTTTTTAAAACAAGTTCAGAGGAAGGACATTCACATCAGCATTTCATATTAATTCACACAGTGGCATAAAAAGTGTCTTTTCAGTATATATTGTCCGTCAGTATATTCATATACTGTGTAGCCTGCGTGTTGCAGTTGTGACAGTCTTTTCCTCCGTTCTGGCGGTCCTGTGGCTGCGAGACAGCCCAGGTTGCTTCTTAACCCCACTCCCAGCCCCCCGGGTTTGCATAGACATTTTAGGAGAGGGGGAAACCTTGATGCATACATGTATAGGATACTCTTAATTAGAAAAGAAATCATAATTATGTTTGTTAGATAACCAAGTAATAGGGAAAAATACAATACAATTTAGAAACAACCACAACAAATTATAGCAGTAAACAGAAAAGGAAAAGATAAATGGAAACAACAGCAACATGATTTTTGTTCATTCTCTGGTGTCAAGGTACAAGTGTTCAACCTAGTGGAGTACTGATTTTACCTTCTGGGCCACAGTAAGTAATATTTGGATCGATTCTGTCCTTGCTCCCTGTGCTCTAGCACTGGATGCCTCTAATCTCAATACTTCGTAGAAGGACAGTTTCCAACGGTAAATATTGAGACTATGGGGTGGTTTCCATCTCATTACGAGCATTTTCTTTGCTGCCGTTAAACCGGCCAGAAACACTCTCTTTTTGTGAGGTGTTAATTTTAGAAATGAATCATCATTTAATAATAAAATGTGTGGCAAACAAGGTATGTTTATCTCCGTTATATTAGTGAGAAATAATGCAACCTTGGCCCAAAAAGCGAGTACTCCTGGACATTCCCACATCATATGTATGTATGTTCCTATAACTTTTTGCGGACATAAAGCACATAGAGGACTTTGTAATATTTTTATTTGACAGAGTTTCCTGGGTGACAGATAAAATCTTTGTATCATTTTGTAATGAGTTAATTGGTTATTATAATTACGAGAGGTTAGTGGAATATTATCCCATACATTCTGCCAATTTATGCAGGCATTGTAATTCTTTAAATCTATGTTCCAGACAGTGGTATTACCTGTAGTTCTGTTTAGTTTCCCTTGTATTTTATTATATAACCCAGAAACAAAACCATTTTTAACATTTATGCCATTCACTATATTCATTAAAGGGTGACCTGGTAAAGGCTGATTCCATGGGACACCATAAGTGCGCATTGCAGTGCGTAACTGTAAATAAAAAAAGAAGGATGTACTAGGGACATTATAGATTTGTTTGAGCTCTTGAAATGATCTGAGACCGTATTCACTGTATATGTCAGATAGTTTGTGGATACCTTGTCTTTGCCAATTGGGAAATGTAGCTGGTTTCCCTCCCAACAGTAAGAAGTTGTTATCAAAAATAGGGGTATCTATGTGCCATTTTGTGTTCCACTGTCCCGTTTCGGCAATATATTTCCAGACGTAAATTGAATGTGCTATAATTGGGCCGAATTTAGTACGGCAAAAGCTTGGGGATAGACCAGAAAAGAGTATATCTTTGAATGTATATGGAGATACAATGTGCCTCTCCATATTCACCCATGGTATGTCAGAATCATTATTGAACCATCTTAGCAACGGTCTGAGCATAAAAGAAAAATAGTACTGTTCAAAATTAGGAACAGATAGCCCTCCTGCTTTCCTACTGTTTTGGAGTGTGGAATTGCTGATTCGTGGATGTTGTTCACGCCATATAAATTTGAATACTAGTCCCTGTAGCTTCTCCCAAAATCCTGGAGGTGGCGGTAAATGAATCATGCTTACCAGAAAATTGATCTTAGGGAGAATGTGGGTCTTGACTACTGAAAGCCTGACTGAAAATGGGATTAATAATAGTGACCAACGGTTTAACTCGTCAGATATTACCTTCTTAAGGCTCTTGTAATTTTTTGACACAATTTTGTCAATGGATGTGTATATATCTATACCTAAATATCTGAAACCAGAGCCCACTGGTATTTCTGTATGTAGTTGGGGACTACTTGCTGCTGTATTTAGGGGAAGTAAAATTGATTTATTCAAGTTGATCTTGTTGCCTGAAATAAAACTAAAATGTTTAATATTGTCTAGGACTACAGGTAGGGACCGTGGTGTATTGTCAAGAAATAATAACAGATCGTCTGCGTACAGACAAATTTTATGGTAGGTGTTATTTACTATTATGGGTTTTATTTCGGCACAATTTATAATTTTTTGGGCCAAGGGTTCAAGAGATAATGCAAATAATAATGCGGAGGCGGGGCAACCCTGCCTGACGCTACGTCTGATAGGGAAGGGTGTGGAACACTGATTGGATGTGATAACCATGGCCGTTGGATTATGATATAAGATTTTGAGCATATTTATAAATGTGTCTCCAAATGCCATATTCTTCATGGTGTGCCATAAGTACTCCCATTCCAGCCTATCGAAGGCCTTTTCGGCATCAAGGGACAACACTGCACATGGTGATATTTTTGGAGCTTTGTCAATAATGTGTAACAGTCGTCTTAAATTATCTGATGCAAATCTTTGTTTAACAAATCCAGTTTGGTCTGGGTGGACCAATATTGGCAGTATCGTCTCTAGACGTCGTGCGAGGACCTTGGCATATAATTTTAAGTCTCCATTAAGAAGGGACAATGGACGATAGTTAGCACAGATGTTTCCATCCTTTCCTTTTTTCTGTATCAGTGTGATAATTGCTGTACTTATGTCTCTATTAAAACTCCCTTTCATAATGGCTTGTTGGAACATCTCGAGTAGTAATGGACCCAACTCTTTCCAAAAGGTCAAGTACAGCTCCGGTGGGATACCATCGAAACCTGGTGATTTCCCCTGTTTCATTTCTTTCAGTGCATCGTAAAGTTCCTCCAGGGTAAAGGGAGAATCCGTTGAGGTTATTTGTTGCTCTGTTAATTTAGGTAGATCCAAGTCTTCAAAAAAGGAGTCTAAATCAGCTTTTGAGAATTGAGCTTCAGATGAATACAATTGTTGATAGAAAAGTTTAAATTCTAGATTTATTTTGGCCGGATCGTTTACCATCGCTACTTCTTTATTTAGGATTGATGTGATGTCTGCTTTCTGTTCATTATATTGGATTTTCCTAGTCAACACAAAGCTTGGATTATTTCCATTCAAATACTCGCTCTGTGAGCTCTGTGCCATTCGAGCATTTAGTTCAGACTTCGCTTTCCAAAGCTCCCTTTCTCTTTCTTGATCGTAGTTGTTTTGTTGTTCTGCAGTTAGTCTATTTTCCAATCTGGATATTTCTTGATGGTGGGCTTTGTTACGTGCTGAAGCAAATTATATTGTATTATTGCGAATAAAGCCTTTAGTTGCATCCCATAGAAATCTTATATCTGTAACACTATTTTTATTGATATTGATAAAAAGGTTGAAGTCTGATCTAAATTGCTCACAGAATGATGAGCAGTAATGTTAAATTAAATTTCCATCTAGTAGCACGTTTTGGACAATTTTCAATTGTATATACACACAGATTGGCATGGTGATCTGATAAAGACATGTTGATAATGTCCGTTTTTTTAATACAGTGTAAAATATTAGCAGATATTAGTATATAATCTATTCTTGAAAATGTTTTATGTCTATTTGAAAAGAAGGTGTATTGTTTTAAACGTGGGTTATAATTTCTCCAAACATCTATCAATGAGTGATTTGATACCAGATTTTTAAATGCTGTAGTGGATGAATTAACTGAGGTTGGACCTGACTTATCCAAGCCTGGTGATAAAACTGTATTCATGTCTGCACCAATAATTATTCCACAATCTGAATACTTTTGTAAGGTCTTTGTTAGTTGGGCATAGAATGCAGAGTCATAAGTGTTAGGGGCATATGCTGATAGCAGCAATATCTTTGTCACCTAGAATGCCCTTTACATAAGTGACTCTGCCATCTGAATCATTCCCTTTTTCAATAGTATTGAAATTAAGTTTTCTAGATATTAGAATTAATGCTCATTTTGTTTTATTAATAGCAGATGAGGAAGAAACGACTATGTATCTATTGTTTTCCAATTTTCCCAAATCTTGTGCCATTATGTGAGTTTCTTGAAAAAAAAGCTATATCAATCCTTTTCTTGTCTAGATATTCAAGACAGCTGCTATATTTGATATTCTTATTTATTCCCTGTACATTCCATGAAAGTATATTTATTTTTGCCATAATATGTTCTGTAAATTTAATTTAGCTTTGGCAATTATTATTATGTATATCTTGGAATTATCCATGACACAGTAACAAGAGGATTTCTATTTGCATTAAATTGTCAAGCTGTAGAGTAAAGAATAAAATTAGCAATACATTAGGGAAATAATATATATACATCATGTAACCCTTCCCCAGTTGTAGTCCAGCATCAACCCAAAAACCTCCCACTACCCCCCCCCCCCACCCCCCACCCGAAGACAGTCACGTGGGTAGAATACCGTAGTATCCTTATTCCACATGGCCACCTTCCTACCTCCTATTCTCTGCCTGTTGCAGAGTTGTGACATGTTAGCTGGTCAGACAGCTCCCTCTACTGGTCTCCCTGTGTTATTAAATATCTACATTACCAAAAAAACAAAATTGGAATATAAACAGGGAGATCATTTTTTCTTTTTCTTTCTCTCTTTAATTTATGATAAATTATATTGGGTAAGGAGAGTAATGCTATGGGTGATACTATCGTCCCCACCAGTCATGTTGACCACAGTACCACCCACAACAGCTCTACAGTAGATATAAAACAAAATAAAAATACTAGCAGTAATAATTCACCCAACACAGCTACCACTATATCTGTTGCTAATAACGTAGATCGTAATAATAATAGCACAAAAAAATATATATATATATATAAGCTGAATATGGCCCAAATTATATTGGGTAAGGACTGGTGAGTAATACCATGGGTGATATTATTGTCCCCATCAATCATGATGCCAACAGCACCATCCACAGCATCACTAATGGTAGTACAAAATAAAATATCAGCCATACTAATTCACCCAACATAGCTACCACCAATACTGTCACTAATGGCTTAAATCGTAGATAATATTAAATTATATTGGGTAAGGAGAGTAATGCTCTGGGTGATACTATCGTCCCCACCAGTCATGTTGACCACAGTACCATCCACGGCTGCACTACAGTAGAGATAAAATAAATAAAAATACTAGCAGTAATAATTCACCCAACATAGTTACCACTATATCTGTTGCTAATAACGTAGATCGTAATAATAATAGCACAAACCCATATATATATATAAACTGAATATGGCCCAAATTATATTGGGTAAGGGCTGGTGAGTAATGCCATGGGTGATATTATCATCCCCATCAATCATGATGCCAACAGCACCATCCACAGCAGCACTGACTAATGGTAGTACAAAATAAAATATCTGCCATAATAGTTCACCCAATATAGTTACCACTGATACTGTCACTAATAACTTAAATCGTAAATAATAATATTAACAATTTTTTTTTATTATATAAACCATGAGGGACTAAAACAAATTATATATCGACCAAATAATAATGATAACGTCATTAGTAATAAAGGGGGGAGGAGAGAAAAAAATAGGAAAGGATATTAATAATTATAAAAAAAAAAAAAAATTAGTTTTTGAACCCATGAACAATACCCAAACAGAAGAGGATTTTATATTATTCCAAGTCCATGTGGCCACGTTAGTCTCAAATGTTCACAATCTTCCAGCTGACCACCGCGCGACCATAGGCATACCTGTGTTCTGTGATGTGTATACAGTAGTAGACAGTCTCGTCCTAGGTCGGGGCTGGTGTTGAATGTGCCTCCGCGTCTAGCGTGGGCTTGATCTCGGTTGTGTAGCAGTCCATTGCCTCTGATGCTTCGGTGAAGGAGTGAGTCTTATCCTTGAAGGTGATGAGCAGCTTCGCAGGGTGAGCCACCCCGTAGCGCAGTTTTGTTTTGCGTAAGAGTGATCTGAGCTCATCAAAGGAGGCTTGCTGCTTGCGTTGTTCTGCTGTAACATCACGGAAGATGCTGATTTTATGTCCTTTGTATTGTAGCCCACCTGGTTCTTTAGCTTTCCCACCGGCAAGACGCACAACCTTCTGCCTTATATCAGAGTTGTTGAATTTTGCGATTAGGCATTGCGTCTTGCCTTTATTTGCCCCGATGCGGTGAGCGATACTGATCAAGTGAGGTGGGTGGCCCTAGATCTTCGCCAAAAAGTTCGCTCAGCATTCCGTTTACAAACAGTGTCGGGTTGCCTTGTTCCGTTCCTTCTGGTAGCCCCAAGATTCTCACGTTGAGTCTTCTGCTGTGGTCCTCAAGCGATTCCGTCTTCTGTTTTAATGATTTAACTTCCTCAGTTAGTGATTTATTCTCTGCTTCCAGTTGTATCAGCCTTTGATCAGTGTCGTTGGCAGCCGTCTCAAGAGAGTCAATCTTGTCCAGGCATGATGTTACCTTTAGCTGGATTTTGTTTAGATGATCCTTGATCGGCTTTAGATTGGTTTCGAGTCCTGTAGCAAGTTCTTCACGTACAATTGTTCTCATGAGCACCGCTAGGTCAGCGTTCTCCATTGTGAACTTTGTTTGTGCACGCGTGGTCATGTGTTTGTTCAAGAGCGATTAGATCGTTTTGAACGAATTTGCTTACAAAATAAAAGAAGCTGATAAATGTCGAGGTAAAGTCAACTTTAGTTTTGTTCTTTATGGGTTCAAAATAATGATTATTCGAGGGTTTGCCGCGACATGCTGCGAGCTGCGTTCAGTCCATGCCACCGGAAGTAGTCACAGTTGCCCCTGACAGATCGAATTCTGTTGTTTATTGCTTATTATTATTGTTTATTATTGTTGTTAGTGTTGTGATTAGTTTGAAATGAAAAAGGGAAAATAAAAATTTGATAGAAAAAAAAATACTAAAAACTACTACTACTAAAGACAGAATGGTTCGCTGTAGGTCCGAATGCTGGTACCGTACCTGCCAGCGCTTCTGCTCAACACGCTGCATGGTGGAGCCTGGTGTAACGATCAGAGCCAGAATACCACGAGCAGCAAAAGAATGACGTTTGTCGCATCATCAGACGAGGGGGCATGCCTGTGTGAACGAGAGCAAGACGACAGGAAGGTAGGTAGGTAGGGGTTGGGAGAGTGCCTAAGCTTAACCAGTGTAGAAACAGGCGTCGGCCAATCAGAGAGCGTCTTGCCAGAAATGCGGCTACGGAAAGCATAGACGTGGTTGGGAGCCTTTTAGATGGAGCACGGTGGAATTGGATTGGCAGGGGATAATTAGTGGAAGGGGATAAATGGCGTAAGAGGATCATGTGATTGGGTAAACGTGAAGGGGCAGGACGGGTTCACTTTAGAACTCACGTTGTAAAGTCCACTGCTCTTTTCTAGGCTGCAGGATTCCCACCACATTCTGACCACGAGGGACAGTTGCTGTGAGAGAGAGAAAGAGACCACATAGGATTGATTGATTGATTGATTGATTGATTGATTGATTGATTGATTGAAAAGTTTATTAACAGATTGCAGAATGGGTACAGTACAGTACAGCTCAATACTTACAATTGTTAAGGGGATGCAGACCAGAGAAATACTTTCGTCTTGTTTACATCAGGGTCCCCCATTTTCAATTCATCATAACATATATGACATACACAACATACAGATAGACAGTACTGCTACATCTATACATTTATGACATACCAGATTTGCAAATACAGTACTGTTTGTGATACAAAAAGTGTCCAGAAAAAGAGTGTATATACATTTGACGTAGAAACTGTACATTGGAGGAGGTTGGGTAGGTGGGGTGGGGTTGGGTGGGTGGGTAGGTGGGCTGGCTGTACATTGGAGGTGGGGGGGGGGGGGGAGGTTGGGTAGGGGGGGGACGACACTGTACACTGTACATTGGAATACTGACAAAGCCATACTTGATCATTTACTGTACAACTGGGTTAGGACATTTGTAGGGGCCAGTTTCGAATTGCAGTCTCCCGTAGGTGTTTTTTGAGAGTGTTTTTGAAGGTGGGTAGTGATTCACATTCCTTTACAGCTTTGGGTAGGGCGTTCCACATTGATGTGGCATAATTGCGAAACGTGTTTAGTCCCTTGTTTGAGCCGAATCTGGGTTTAACATGATTTGTGGAGCTCCCTCTGGTGTTGTGATCGTGGTATTCACTGACCTTTGGGAAGTATTTTGACATGTACATGGGTACCTTGGTCGTGTAGTGTATCTTGTAGACCAGGCCCATTGCAAGTTGCTGTACTCTGTCGTCTACTCTAAGCCATCCTAGGTTGTCAAAGTGGGCAGGGGTGAGGTGGGTTCTAGGAGTCAGGTCAAGCAGTAGTCTGACTAGTTTGTTTTGAGATGTTTGTAATTTGTTTTTTAGTGCCTTTGAGGTGATTTGGTACCATGAGGTGCAAGCATAGTCGTAGTACCAGACCAGGCTGCAGAAACAAATTAGTGGGGGGGGGCATAAAATGTTCTCGGGGGGGCACAATGGTTTTTCAACACAGGTTCCCTTTTATACGTTTCAGCTGGGACAACAGCGCCGTGGCTTGCTTGGTGCTGCCCACGGTGCTGAACTAAACAGCAGAGAGGCAATTGAAAAATCTAATTTCTCTCTATCTTAAGAACATTCACTTATACAAAAACAGACTGAACGGATATATATAACAGACCTGCTGGGGCAGCGAACTGAGAGCAGGGGACACAAACAGGCTGGATAAGATGGTCAGGAAGGCCAGTAGCGTGGTTGGGGTGGAGCTGGACTGTAGCGAGGGTGGCGGAGAGGAGGAACCTTGCTAAGCTCCAGGCCATCAGGGAAAACCCCTCCCACCCACTATACACAGACTTGGCTGACAGGAGGAGCATGTTATAGGCTGAGGCTCACACTACCTAAATGCAGCACTGAACGGCACAGGAAGTCCTTCATTCCGACAGCCATCAGACTATACAATGCATCACTGTGCCTCACTGCATCACTGAGCACAGAGTGACAGTTACCATCTTCCTGGACTCTTACTTTTTAAACAGCACTGTGCAATATTACACCTACTGTAGACTTCAGTATATTTTTACTGTATTTATTTACTGTATCTTTTATTCTATTTTTATTCTATTTCATTTTATTCTATTCTTAGGCCATTTGTTTTGTTATTCGTGACTTGTTCTGTCTAAATGTTTAATGTTGAGTGACTTGCAGTGTAAAATTTCCCTCAGGATAATACATTTCTATTCTATTCTATTCTATATCTTTGAAAAGTCTCCATTTATTCAACACTTCTGAATTCACTGACAAACTGAACTGAACTGACAAAAATAAGGTGCATAAAAAAGCAAACAAAATTCCTCTACAGGCTACTCATTAGTAGTGTTATGGTTTGTAACCGACCCCAATCGCACAACACAAGACAGGTATGATGGTTTGCCAAGAAACAGATATTTATTGAACAAAAGGGAAATACAGGGAAAAGGGCACTGTCCCTTTAAGGGAGAATCACAAATACAGGAATATAATATGAGGGGAAGGAAAGGTGCCTTTAAGAGGCGGGCAGGAAAAGGGAACGCCAAAGGGAAGGTTAAGGGAACGCCTTGGGACAGAGGAACTAGAGACTAGGTAAACCAGGGACAAGGAGAACTAGGGAGAGAGGACTAGGGACTAGGAGAGCTAGGGAACAGGAGAAAACGGGGACTAGGGGAACTAGGGACAAGGAACTAGGTGGAACTAGAAGGGGAGAACTTGGGACCAGGAACTAGGTGGAACTAGAAAGGGGAGAACTAGGGAACAGGAACTAGGTGGAACTAGAAGGGGAGAACTTGGGACCAGGAACTAGGTGGAAGTCATCTGGGCCGCTCTGCAGGACAGAGGAGATAGTTAATGCACAAAAGGGAAAAAACAGAGCAGGTGCAGAACAGTCCAAATAACAAAGTGAACAAAGTAATAATATCTTCGTGTGACAAACACACAGGGGGAGATGTAAAGTCCAAAAATACTATTCTAAGTGAGAACCAAAAACAGAGGCATTACGCTGGGAGATGAAATGTCCAAACTAACTAACAGAGGCAATACGCTGGGAGATGAAATGTCCAAACTAACTAACAGAGGCAATACGCTGGGAGATGAAATGTCCAAACTAACTAACAGAGGCAATACGCTGGGAGAGTGACATCACAATCAAAACTCACCCAGGCGTATGCGTAAAGGTACAGGAACAGCAGCGGGAACGGGGGCAAGAGGCATTACGCTGAGTGAGTGACATCACAATCAAAACTCACCCAGGCGTATGCGTAAAGGTAAAGGGGCAGCAGCGGGAACGGGGGCAAGGGCACTACGCTGAGTGAGTGACATCACAATCAAAACTCACCCAGGCGTATGCGTAAAGGTACGGGGACAGCAGCGGGAACGGGGGCAAGGGCACTACGCTGAGTGAGTGACATCACAATCAAAACTCACCCAGGCGTATGCGTAAAGGTACGGGGACAGCAGCGGGAACGGGGGCAAGGGCACTACGCTGGGTGAGTGACATCACAATCAAAACTCACCCAGGCGCATGCGTAATGGTACAGGGACAGCAACGGGAACGAAGGCATCGCCACCGGGGCGGCTGGCTGTCCGAGCCGAGGGAGAGAGTGCTGGAACAGTGGCGGTGACGAGGGCATCGTCCACCGGGTAGCCGCTGTCGGAGCCGAGGAACAGAGTGCTGGAACAGTGGCGGTGACGAGGGCATCGTCCACCGGGTAGCCGCTGTCGGAGCCGAGGAACAGAGTGCGCGCCACACCTTGGTGTGCTCGTCGGAACAGGGAGCTGGAACAGTGGTGGTGGCGAGGATGTCGTCCACCGGGTAGCCACTGTCGGAGCCGAGGAACAGAGTGCGCGCCACACCTTGGTGTGCGCGTCGGAACAGTGGCGGTGGCGAGGGCGTCGTCCACCGGGTAGCCGCTGTCGGAGCCGAGGAACAGAGTGCGCGCCACACCTTGGTGTGCGCGTCGGAACAGTGGCGGTGGCGAGGATGTCGTCCACCGGGTAGCCGCTGTCGGAGCCGAGGAACAGAGTGCGCGCCACACCTTGGTGTGCGCGTCGGAACAGAGAGACGCCTCGGGGTGCGTCTGCGAGGAGGAGTGCGCCAAGCACGAAGGTCTGGAAGATGCGCTCCAGCGCGCTGGTCTGGGGAGCGTGCCAAGCTCGAAGGTCCTTGGAAGATGCGCATTGCGCGCTGGTCTGGAGAGCGTGCCAAGCTCGAGCGTCCTTGGAAGATGCGCGTTGCGCGCTGAGTACGGAGGAGCGTGCCAAGCTCGAAGGTCTGGAAGATGCGCGTCAGTGCGCTGGTACGGAGGAGCGTGCCAAGCTCGAAGGTCCTTGGAAGATGCGCATTGCGCGCTGGTCTGGAGAGCGTGCCAAGCTCGAGCGTCCTTGGAAGATGCGCGTTGCGCGCTGAGGACTGGAGAGCGTCCAAGCTCGAGGGTTCTTGGAAGATGCGCGTTGCGCGCTGGTCTGGAGAGCGTGCCAAGCTCGAGCGTCCTTGGAAGATGCGCGTAGCGCGCTGAGGACTGGAGAGCGTCTGCGCTGGTCTGGATGTGCGTCAGGACGACAGCTGCGCGGGGGGTCTGAAGTGGATGACTGGGATGCCTCCCGTGGAAGTCTAGGGAGCGCAGACCAGTCCCACTCTCAGGCAACGGCGACAGCAGGCGAAGGCTGGAGCAAAACATCTCGACGCAGGAGAATAGAACAGCATAGGCAGACGGAGGATCTCCCGAAAGAGTCTAGATGTTTAGAGAATATGACTCGGCAAGTATACAACACGACCCCACGCCAAAACGAGGGGAAGCGCCCTGGTATTTAAAGCCCACAGGGGGACTAATTAGCCTGCCACCACAGGTGCGAGAGATAATAGAATATCAAACAGGTGTGGCCACTAAGGGTAAAGAACGAGAGGGTGGGGGCTAGAGAGAGTGAGTAGGGAATTCCTAACAGTAGGCTTAAAGAAGACAGAGAATAGGGAATTCCTAACAGTAGGCTTAAAGAAGACAGAGAAAAGGTAGTGAGCAGCGGGCAAAACCTCACAGTATCCCCCCCTCCAACGGGAGCCACCCGGCGACCCAAAACAAATACAGACAGAGTGGCAGGGGCAAAACAAGACGGTACTGGCCAAGCCAGCAGGGGAAGCCACCACAAGAGTGGGGCTAGCAAAAGAAACAGGGTCGCCGAGGGGTAACTAGGGTAGCAGAGGGGCAACTGGGGGAACTGGTCTAGAGGAACTGGGTCTAGAGAACTGGTCTAGAGAACTGGTTTAGAGAACTGGTCTAGAGAACTGGTCTAGAGGAACTGGGTCTAGAGAACTGAGGGGCAAGCAGGGTAGCAAAAGGGGTAACCATGGTAGCACCGGGAAAAGGGCTAGCAGAGGGAAGGTTAGCTGCCAGGGCACTGACAGCTACAGGGCCTATGCTAGCTGTACTGCTACATCAACATAGAGGCTGCGCAAGCTGCCGGAGCTAGGCTGGCAGACAGGGCTGGACCAGCATGAGAGAACAAGCTAGCTGGAAGGACAGTCCTAGCTGTGTGAGATAAACTACACAAAAAAGTGGAGGCCATGCAGAGGGACCAGGTTAGCTGCTTGGGCCTGGCTAGCTACAGGGCCTATGCCAGCTGCAAGGCTGCATTAACATAGAGGCTGTGCTAACAGCCGGGGCCAAGCTAGCAGGCCGGGGCCATGCAGAGGGAAACTGGGTTAGCCGCCAGGGCATGGCTAGCTACAGGGCCTATGCCAGCAGCAAGGGCTGCATAAACATAGAGGCTGTGCTAGCAGCCGGGGCTAAGCTAGCAGACAGGGGCTCTGCTGAGGGACTGGGTTAGCTGCCAGGGCATGGCTAGCTACAGGGGGGTCAAACAGGGCAAAACGGGAAGCAAACAGGGGAGCTAACCGGGGAGACTAACAAGCTAAACAGGGGAGTAACAGGCTAACAAGGGAGCTAAACAGGACTAACAAGGAAGCTAAACTGGGCTAACAGGGAAGCTAACAGGGCTAACAGGGGAGCTAGAGGGAACAAGAAAAAAAAAGGCAAACTCAACATACACAGTCTGTGCTGGCTGGGGTCGTAGACTTGGTGGGGTCGTACTGTTATGGTTTGTAACCGACCCCAATCGCACAACACAAGACAGGTATGATGGTTTGCCAAGAAACAGATATTTATTGAACAAAAGGGAAATACAGGGAAAAGGGCACTGTCCCTTTAAGGGAGAATCACAAATACAGGAATATAATATGAGGGGAAGGAAAGGTGCCTTTAAGAGGCGGGCAGGAAAAGGGAACGCCAAAGGGAAGGTTAAGGGAACGCCTTGGGACAGAGGAACTAGAGACTAGGTAAACCAGGGACAAGGAGAACTAGGGAGAGAGGACTAGGGACTAGGAGAGCTAGGGAACAGGAGAAAACGGGGACTAGGGGAACTAGGGACAAGGAACTAGGTGGAACTAGAAGGGGAGAACTTGGGACCAGGAACTAGGTGGAACTAGAAAGGGGAGAACTAGGGAACAGGAACTAGGTGGAACTAGAAGGGGAGAACTTGGGACCAGGAACTAGGTGGAAGTCATCTGGGCCGCTCTGCAGGACAGAGGAGATAGTTAATGCACAAAAGGGAAAAAACAGAGCAGGTGCAGAACAGTCCAAATAACAAAGTGAACAAAGTAATAATATCTTCGTGTGACAAACACACAGGGGGAGATGTAAAGTCCAAAAATACTATTCTAAGTGAGAACCAAAAACAGAGGCATTACGCTGGGAGATGAAATGTCCAAACTAACTAACAGAGGCAATACGCTGGGAGATGAAATGTCCAAACTAACTAACAGAGGCAATACGCTGGGAGATGAAATGTCCAAACTAACTAACAGAGGCAATACGCTGGGAGAGTGACATCACAATCAAAACTCACCCAGGCGTATGCGTAAAGGTACAGGAACAGCAGCGGGAACGGGGGCAAGAGGCATTACGCTGAGTGAGTGACATCACAATCAAAACTCACCCAGGCGTATGCGTAAAGGTAAAGGGGCAGCAGCGGGAACGGGGGCAAGGGCACTACGCTGAGTGAGTGACATCACAATCAAAACTCACCCAGGCGTATGCGTAAAGGTACGGGGACAGCAGCGGGAACGGGGGCAAGGGCACTACGCTGAGTGAGTGACATCACAATCAAAACTCACCCAGGCGTATGCGTAAAGGTACGGGGACAGCAGCGGGAACGGGGGCAAGGGCACTACGCTGGGTGAGTGACATCACAATCAAAACTCACCCAGGCGCATGCGTAATGGTACAGGGACAGCAACGGGAACGAAGGCATCGCCACCGGGGCGGCTGGCTGTCCGAGCCGAGGGAGAGAGTGCTGGAACAGTGGCGGTGACGAGGGCATCGTCCACCGGGTAGCCGCTGTCGGAGCCGAGGAACAGAGTGCTGGAACAGTGGCGGTGACGAGGGCATCGTCCACCGGGTAGCCGCTGTCGGAGCCGAGGAACAGAGTGCGCGCCACACCTTGGTGTGCGCGTCGGAACAGGGAGCTGGAACAGTGGTGGTGGCGAGGATGTCGTCCACCGGGTAGCCACTGTCGGAGCCGAGGAACAGAGTGCGCGCCACACCTTGGTGTGCGCGTCGGAACAGTGGCGGTGGCGAGGGCGTCGTCCACCGGGTAGCCGCTGTCGGAGCCGAGGAACAGAGTGCGCGCCACACCTTGGTGTGCGCGTCGGAACAGTGGCGGTGGCGAGGATGTCGTCCACCGGGTAGCCGCTGTCGGAGCCGAGGAACAGAGTGCGCGCCACACCTTGGTGTGCGCGTCGGAACAGAGAGACGCCTCGGGGTGCGTCTGCGAGGAGGAGTGCGCCAAGCACGAAGGTCTGGAAGATGCGCTCCAGCGCGCTGGTCTGGGGAGCGTGCCAAGCTCGAAGGTCCTTGGAAGATGCGCATTGCGCGCTGGTCTGGAGAGCGTGCCAAGCTCGAGCGTCCTTGGAAGATGCGCGTTGCGCGCTGAGTACGGAGGAGCGTGCCAAGCTCGAAGGTCTGGAAGATGCGCGTCAGTGCGCTGGTACGGAGGAGCGTGCCAAGCTCGAAGGTCCTTGGAAGATGCGCATTGCGCGCTGGTCTGGAGAGCGTGCCAAGCTCGAGCGTCCTTGGAAGATGCGCGTTGCGCGCTGAGGACTGGAGAGCGTCCAAGCTCGAGGGTTCTTGGAAGATGCGCGTTGCGCGCTGGTCTGGAGAGCGTGCCAAGCTCGAGCGTCCTTGGAAGATGCGCGTAGCGCGCTGAGGACTGGAGAGCGTCTGCGCTGGTCTGGATGTGCGTCAGGACGACAGCTGCGCGGGGGGTCTGAAGTGGATGACTGGGATGCCTCCCGTGGAAGTCTAGGGAGCGCAGACCAGTCCCACTCTCAGGCAACGGCGACAGCAGGCGAAGGCTGGAGCAAAACATCTCGACGCAGGAGAATAGAACAGCATAGGCAGACGGAGGATCTCCCGAAAGAGTCTAGATGTTTAGAGAATATGACTCGGCAAGTATACAACACGACCCCACGCCAAAACGAGGGGAAGCGCCCTGGTATTTAAAGCCCACAGGGGGACTAATTAGCCTGCCACCACAGGTGCGAGAGATAATAGAATATCAAACAGGTGTGGCCACTAAGGGTAAAGAACGAGAGGGTGGGGGCTAGAGAGAGTGAGTAGGGAATTCCTAACAGTAGGCTTAAAGAAGACAGAGAATAGGGAATTCCTAACAGTAGGCTTAAAGAAGACAGAGAAAAGGTAGTGAGCAGCGGGCAAAACCTCACAAGTAGAGTGGCAAGCAGCGTTTGGGGACAGTGAAATCTTCTTAAAACACTGCCCCTCGACTCATTCCTGAACTTTTTTGTTAAGTCCTTCTCAAATGCCAACTGAATTAAATTGGCCTTGCGTCGATGAAGCATACTAAGGCGATGTTCTGTAAAGACGTTCTTGAGGGTAGAAAACAAATTCTCACAGAGTGCTGTGCTAGCTTCAGTAGTGTTGTTGTCGACATCAGTGCCCACTAGGGCTGTCCCCGACTAAGGATTTGGATAGTCGACTTTGATTGACAAAAAAAATAAAAATGTTTTTTTTTCTTTTTTTTCAGGGTGGGCACAGGTGACTCAGTGGGCGGGCCCGGCCCCCTAATGCCCGCCCATGGCGCCGGGTCTGCGTAGTACCCTTGAATGAGTGCTCCTGCCAGAGTCTTCAGGGTATTCTTGTTTACCAGAGAGGAGATCCGGTACAAGAATCAAGTTCGTTGGTTGACTTTTTTTATTACATTGGATGCCATTTTGTCACAGGAAAGATTAGCCTCTAGGATGGAACCCAGGTAGGTAATTTCATCTTTCCTTGTGAAAATATTGTCACCCACTGTAACTGAGAAGCCGTCGGTCTTGCTGAGTTTGTTATTTGAACCGAAGAGAATGGACTCTGTTTTGCCCATGTGTAATGATAGTTTGTTGTCGGCGAGCCATATGCAGATTTTGCCTAGTTCCGAGCTGAGGGCTTTTTCAACCTGTAACTTGTTCTTGTCAGAGACCAGCAGGGCTGAGTCGTCCGCAAACAGGAACAAGTTGCAGTCACAAGCTGATGACATTTGCATAAATTAGGAATAGTAGCGGTCCTAGTATGCTTCCTTGTGGAACACCACAGCTCACTGTGAGGGGGGGGGGGGGGTAGGGTACCGTTTACCTCCACCATCTGTTCTCTCCCCTCCAGGTATGATTGTATCCAGCTCACTGATAGACTATTGTGGTAATATTGACTTTGAATTTCATAATTAATATGTGTGAATAAATTAGAGAACCATAATGTAAAGCCAGGTGTACCTTTCAATAGCAGAGTGGACTCAGTGGCTAAATAAGGAACCATACTTGAGACAGTTGCATCAGATAACAGCAGGAACAGTTATTTCAACCCCCACTCAAGCAATGACTAATTTAGAGAACAAACAACACCTTCTCGAATTGACTGTATGTAAATGTAGAAGCAGAGACAGCTGGGTTGAACACAGGGCAGACCAGTTTAGACTTGTTGAAGAGATGATTAGTCATGGACACTAATTCACAAACAAAGTTATCTATTAATCAACTGTTTAGTATCAAAAGGTAAGCCAAGAGTAAACCATAATATTAGAAATGTGTAAATTCATATACACGGGAGATACAGTTGGTAAAAGGTTTATTGGAACATGCCTCTGTACTCATCAAGCGGCCACACCAAGGAGGGGGGCCACCAAGACCCCCCTTCTGTTCACTGAAGGAAGACAACGAAGGGGGCCATTGACACCAACCCCCACCCGAGGACAAGAACCTGTTGGGGCCAGCCCCAACAGGAAGACAATGACGGGGGCCACCAGCGGCCCCCTCTGTTTATTGAGTCAAGACCCACACAGGAGATCGAGGAGGTGGGGGCAGCCGGCCCCCACAGAGAAACCCAGGAGATCGATTGGGGACAGCCCCCACAGAAGACCACCTGATTGGACCAAAATGTACTACTAGAATGTTATGATTGGTGGGAAGTTATAGTATATAAGAGCGAACATAGTTGTAACTGAGGGGTTACAAAACCCTGACTGTATTAAAGATTGTGATAGATTAAACCACTACTACATATTATTATTACTTGCCAGACAGTACAGTTAAATATGGCAGACACTCAATAGACGGCACGGTGACAAAGAGATAGCGTTTACGCTAGGTTATGACTATAACCAAGTTCTGTTAGTTAGAGGTGACGCTTGGCATCACACTGCACTATCTCGCGTACGTGCACGCGTACTGAATAAATTCCACAAATGTACCTCTAATACCAGTATTAGTCTGACCACACCCCTCATCAGCTTACCTTCATAAGCAGGTGTGTGGTCACCTGCTCTCCTCCTTCCCAAGCTTTCACCACAAGGTGAGGTCAAGGGCTGCAGCGGCCGTCTGATGCCAAGCGTCACCTCTAACTAACAGAACTTGGTTATAGTCATAACCTAGCGTTCTGTGCCGTTAGAGGCTCTGCTTGGCATCACACTGCACAATGGGAGGCCAAGCGGAGCCGCTGGCTGACAAATACACCCCGCTGACAGCCCCCCAAAACCATCAGAACAGGGAAGGCCGAGCCCCCCCGACCCCCCCTAATGGAGGGTATCCCCCCTATTAGGGGCTTCACGGGAAGGCGACGGACCCGACCGTGCGAAGAGGCACTCAAGCAACTCAACGCACAGGGTGAGCAGACCGTGGCTTGACCCCACGACTACACACACGCACAACCCGCATGCCACCCGGGAACGAACGGAGGAACAACCTCGTTACCGCCCCCAGAATCACGGGGTCAAGGGCAAACCCAACCCCGTGGCAAGGCCGTAGCAGCGGAGCGCGAAGGAAGACCCAGACCCACCAAAAGGACTGGACTCCCTGGAATGGGGGCCCGGAGAAGTCCATGATGCCAGCATCAAGACCCCACCAGGTGGGCACGTAGTGCCCCGCCCCCCACATCGCCAGCGTATTCGGACAAAGGCCCCCCAGTTACTGCACCTGGTAATCCCAGGCGGTATCCCAACCAAGTACTAACCAGGCCAGAACCTGCTTAGCTACCGAGATCGGACGAGATCGGGCGTGTTCAGGTCGGTATGGCCGTAAGCCGAGCGGGCCCCGTCCCCCCAATAGTACACCGCCTGGCACACTGACCCTGCAGAACAGGCAGTCAGCATGGCCGTAAGCACACAAAAAAGGTTAACCAACGGAAGCAGGCAGCGCACCGGGAAAAAACCAGGCAACAGGCTGTTAACCCTAGCCTGGAGACTGCGGACGAGACAGGCGCCAGAGGGGACAGCTGAACACAGCTGCCCCGGCGGAAGGGGCGTATGCTGGCGTTGTTGCATGACCAAGCCTCCATTTAAAAACCCCCACCCAGAGGGGTCGAGGCAGAGAAGGCTGACACGATTGGCAGACGTCATGAACGTGCAGGGGCACCCTCAACCGGTGAACCCGGGAGTTGACACTGCTCCAACACACCAGGGAATCAACCACCTCGGTGTTACCCAATGCGGTGGTTGTTCCTATAACCCCTCAAGAAAAAACTCCAAAACACACCTGCGGGTATACACCGGCTATACCGCAGTACAAGTGTTTCAGTTTTCAAAAAAGGGTTAACCCAGGCCTACGGGTCGCAAACATCACTTCGGACCGGGCCTGGCGGTACGGGAAGCACAGGGTCACCAGAGGAGGTCAAAAAACCACCCCCACAGGCCCCTCTTCGCCATGCGTGAGAGAGGAGCGAAAAATAATAGAGAACCAGCCCCTAAGCACACCGTACTTGGTATTCCCAGGCGGTCTCCCAACCAAGTACTAACCAGGACCAACCTGTGTAGCGGCCGAGATCCGACGAGATCGAGCGTGTACAGAATGGCATGGCTGTAAGCCATTACGACAGTGCTGAGTAAAAACATACCCAACCAGGGTCTCCATAGCGCTTAACCCTGTGACACCCAGACCGACCTGGCATTTTTCCCCCTGAAAAAAGCCCAAGTCCCTCAGGGTACCAGAACAGCAGATCTGCATCCCCGGCGGACAACGGGTTCAACTGACCTGGACCAGCGTGACCAGAACCAGTCCCGTGCCCTAACCACGCCGACATGCCTACTCCAGGAGAAGGGCAGATATGCGTGTCGATCTTAACATGAAAAGAAGGCGCCACCCAGACGTTCGGGCGAACCGCGCCTGGTGGCCCACCCCAAGGGCGTGAGACCCCTCCACATATGTTCAGATCCATTCCGTCATCATCCCCCAGACATGAACGAGAATCCGTCGACAACCCACCCAGGTCATGGGATGTGGTCGTCGGAAGAGGAAAAACCCCCATCTCAGTTGCTTTATAAAAACGCTGTTTCAACCACAAGCAACCAAGGCGTGCCAGTCAATCGCCTGTTTACAGCGAGCTAGCACTATACGTGCGTCGGGACACACCCCCATCAATGAACAGGCTATTTAGACCTGTCATTGAATCCCCAAGGCGCCCAGGGGAACGACAAGAGGGGTGTGACACTCCCTAACTCCAACACTTCTGGAATAGAAAAGAAGGAAGCATCAACAGTATGTATCCCAGTCTACACAGCCGGGGTAAAAAAAAATCACATTTTTACATCCCACCACCCTCCCATAGGAAGGAGACGGGGATCCCCAGAGAGACTTCCCACGCGAGCTGTACAGATTGAAAAGAATATATTGCACCTTGAGCCATGTAAAAAACTGGTTTTAGGGCTCTCCGGGGAAGAGGCACTGAACCCATACACACTCAATAAACGAATTGAATCGAATACACACACAATAGAAAAGGACCCTTCTAGAGGGTCCACTCACTTTGACAATCTGAGGAGGAAGGCTCTGTACTCTGATGGAGGCTTCCTCACATGGAAGAAGGAGTCCGAACTCACAGAAGGCCTGAATAGGCGCTTGGTGAGGAGGAGCCCTGACCACCCCCCCTGAAAACAGATCCATCACATGGACCTGAACAGCACACGGAAGTCCTACCAACAGAGACGCGCACGGTGACGTACTCTATGGCGGGGGAATTCCTGCGGTGCACACGCCCAATATACCAGGCCGTGGGACCAGGAACTCCCTCCCCCCCCCCCCCCCCCCCCGTAACGTGCCGAACCGCCACGTGACGGGAACCTTGAAGGACAGGGGGTGTACCCCTGACCGACAGAAACAATGGGGAGAGGAAAGGTTACCAGTTCACCCCTTTACGACCCCACACCCATGATACGATGTAATGACAAAAAGAGAATATGACACAGTCATAGTCAACTCTATGAAGCGTTTTACAGCTCCACACAGCGCATGAGCTAACCTGCTATCTGATTTTTACTAAGGAAAAACACAGAATAGAGAGGGCTCTAAGAGCCCCGGTCCAACATACACATGTGCTTCTGTGGCCAGTCCAACCCAGTTGTAGGTCACATGACACACACAACCCATCATCACCTACAAAAAATGGCAAAAACACTCAACAGAGGAACGCCGTTTTTTTCACAATGAGAGAATACATCATTCTCGATTAGTATCGGCCACAGGCCTTGCTAAGCACACATGACAGCAACCAAACCATTTTCTTTTTTTAGGAAAATAAGTCTCTCCAGCAGATTTAGCACAACCTCAGCAATCAAGCTAAGAGTTACATCGCATCCCTACCACACAAAAGACACAAATAGTGCACAAACATGTCTGATAGGAGGATGAAAAAGTCCCCAGGGAACCGGGGGGGAAAACACAATCCTCCTATTTTACCCTCAATACGGCCAGTTAAAACAGGAAAACCTGTTAATATGTGAACACACTGTTCATTGTCATCACAGTCTGAGAAAGAACATTCTTTTACTCACTTGTCACCAAGCATAGCTTCATAGGTTAGTTACCTTAGTTGTGAGTACACGGTACATATAAACACCATGATGTTTCTCACACAACAACCAGATCATTACATCCCGATTTGCACGGAGAAGCTAACTGCCAGTGACAAAAACAGCTCACACATAACCCGCAACGTATCCTAAATGCATTGTAGCAACACACGTTTTGGGAAAAACACCGTTATTCACAATACATTTAGCAAAGTAAAACCAGAAGACGTGTTATGAGGTCTGGTCAACCCCGTTCCTACCCGGAACGCAGATCAGCGAAGTGCAGTCACAGACACCGTAGGAACACAGCCGCTCCTGTGTTGTCCGAACTGGGCAGCGTCACCGCCCCAACCCGCACTACAGTCCCTTGTTGATGCAACCTTGCCGTCCTGGCTCAGGGCAGGGTCGACGAAACATCCCCTGTCAAGGATGACGTCGTGGTCAAGAGTGTAAAACATGTTAAAATCAAAGCACGTTCAACAGAATAGCATCAAGCTAACGGCCGCTCCAACCGTTCGGGTGCTACTGCTTCCGCTCGCGAGACGCCGAGCTAACGACGCACGCGATCAGAAGCGAGCTCACGGCGGCGCGCGAGAAGCTAAGCTACCCCGCGCCAGGCCATGGCCTATAGCAGCAAGCTAACGTTACCTAGCGACCACGACATGCTAGCCCCGCAGCTAACAGCTGACTGGCTAATAGTAGGCCCAACCTAAGCAGGCCATGCAGCGATCCAGCAGGCTAACGCAGCAGTTAACAGCTGACTGGCTAACCGCAAGCTATGAACATGTAAACAATGACATAACACTCACCCAGACAGGCCGCCGTTCTGAACCTCTCCTCACTTTTTAAGAGAAAAGAGAAAACAAGATGTCAACACCGCTTCACAACGGTGATTTTACCACACCCGACGGAATCAGCACAATACCAACTGGCCTGTGTAGCTGACTTTGAACATGAATCTGCCGCTACCGCACATTCATGCACATATCCCCTCGTGAAGGAATACTCTCATTTGGATATGAAAGATGGGGCCTTAACACGGTGACAGAGAGAATCCACTCGTCCAAAACACACAGGGATCACCAGTGTCAATGGTCGCGGCCCACTAGTTAAAACTATAATGGTCTTCAGACCAAGGTCTCCTGTCGCCTAGGTGGCTGAACAAAGGACCCTAGCCTGGGGCCGGTTTCCATAAACATTGTCAAGTAGCCCCCATAGCACTAACAGACAAGTGGAGCCTGCCAGCAAACACTACTCACCCAACCTGGAACGCACCGCTTCTCACAACAGCGGCATGTCCGACAGTTCAGCTGTGGCCTGACAGGTTTCACCCCAACAAACACAGCAAGGAACTGCAGTTGAGAAGCATGCAGCGGCGTGCTCCCAATACGAAAAACCGGTGGAGGGTTTTTAGAATGATCATCATCTTCTAGACACTCCAGTACGAAGACAATATCGCCGTATTTTCTCGAAAAATAGTGAGAGAGAAAATAAAGATATGATGTCAACGTATCCTTGTTTCCCAAAGCTGTTCCTAATCCAATTTCTTCCATCATGGTGTCAAGTGTGGGGATCTACCGAGGCACTTATTCCTTGTGGTGAAAGCGAGGAGGAGGAGAGCAGGTGACCACACACCTGCTTATGAAGGTAAGCTGATGAGGGGTGTGGTCAGACTAATACTGGTATTAGAGGTACATTTGTGGAATTTATTCAGTACGCGTGCACGTACGCGAGATAGTGCAGTGTGATGCCAAGCAGAGCCTCTAACGGCACAGAACAGTATTTTATTATCAATGTCCAATATACAACTGAGAATTATTTGGTCGCTCTTTTATGGCGAATGATATTAGAATGTCAGAGTATCAAAGTCAGTGGGAATGAATAATTCCTAGTGTAACTGAGGGGTTACAAAACCCTGACTGTATTAAAGATTGTGATAGATTAAACCACTGCTAGTTATGTACTTTAATTACTGGCCAGACAGTACATCAAATATAGATGGTGAACACCCACAAGAACACGGCATTGACAAAGAAATAGTATTTGAGGGTATTTTATTATTATTATGCAACATTAGGTTACAGAATGAGAATTAGGGTCGCGCTTGTATGGCGAAGAATATGCGTAAAGTCAGTCAATAGCATGAGTCACTAAGAATAGCAGGAATCCTACGATGGGTCTAAGTTGACACCACCTGTCGTATAGTAGCAACTATAGGGCAACACTGGTACCGCCTGGAGACAATGGGTTCCCTCCGGGGGTGTAAGGCCTGGAGGGTAGAGGAATGTTCGGGTACTCAGTCTGATTCAATGAGGAATAAAGAGACTCCAGGTACAGGAGTCAGTCCTTGTAACTCCCTTGATCAGCAGCAAAGCAATAATTGTAATCCAAATGCTCGATAGCATTGATGACAGTTAGCCAGCCTCCGTCCACGAGGCCAGCCCGAGTTGTAATCCTCACGAGGTTGAATCCCAAACGATAGTGGAAATCAACGATGCTCTTCTCCGGGTAACACGTACCAAATCAATATAATCCAACCAGTAATGGTTCTGCAATCGCCGACGCCGATTCTCCTGTGTACATGTCCAACGGTTCTCCGCCTAGGACTCCTCGGGTGTGGGCGACGTATTTAGGCCACACACCCTGGCTAAGTACACTAGCTAAAGACACGACGAACCGCTGGGTAATGCTACACACGAACGAACTGTGGCCGCACGATATACAATAAATGAACGACTATTTACTTCACATTAGATTAGGTCGAACTCGACGTTACTGCATTAAACTCTGACACTTTACTATTCTATTCGCACGTGGTTCTCAACGCTCTGTTAGACGCACGGTTGCTCACTTCACTGCACGTTGACTCGGGATGAACTTGGGTAAGGTACTGATGCGCGCACCTTGCGCTGTATATATACTTAAGTGACTATCTAGTCCCCAAACCGCAGTCTTTGTCTGGTATCAATACGCTGTCTCCGGGGCATGTCCTGACATGCCTGAACTTGTCTTTGAACCTGCCGTTGGGGGCCTGCGTGCTGGCGCCTAGGGGCGCTGTCCAATAGGGAGAGCGAATATTACTCTGGTTTGAACGCAGGTAAAGGGATATTCCGTGTATATATATAAATAATATACAAAGTATATCAAACAATAAAGGTAGATTCTCAGTTTAATCTGGCCCTTCACAACAGCCGCCTCCTAATTAGTCCGCACCTAATTAGTTAAAGGAGACAGATTAATAGTCCAGTCAACTGCTCAATGTCTGTTGTGGGGAGTAGGGCAATCTACAAAGTCAGTGGGTCATGATCGTCATCAGGGGAGTCAGGGAGCCTCGGCAACTCTATCAGCCTCGCCACGGGTCGGGTGTGACAGTGAGGCAGGTCGGCCATCATGGGTATACTGGGCTGTACTCGCCACTTGCGACAGTCTAGACGAGTCCGCTGGAAGCGACGTACTGCTTCTCTTCCGTTCAGTATCCAATAGCGACGTCGGATCTCAGCGAAGACTCTCTCTGCCCCAGCGTGGTGCACATCCTCGTCGTATTTCTTTATGATGAGCTCAGTGACCTTGTGTCGGCTGTTGAGGACTATAGGAAACTTGACGTCATCCGTTAAGTCCGGGGCCCGTCTCAGACGACCACCCACCCTGATGAGGCCATGGGTGTCGCGCTCAGGGGCCAAGTGGAGCAGTCTGCTGTCTGACGGGATTGGCTTTGTTCCCTGCAGGCAGTCTAGCTCGTCGGGGAACGAGTCTCTTTGGGCTCGCTGTAGCAGAAGGAGTTCTGCCTCTGCGTAGTTCGATGCGTCAATGTCTGTAGTGGGGGGAACCTCAGGGTGGTGCCACAGGAATGTTTTTAGCTGCGCACTCTCAAAGGTGAGGCAGTCGTCTATGTTAGGGTCAGTGGGGACTGGGATGTGCGTCAACCCACAGAACATAGATTTCTTGATCTCTGCCTCCTCTTGACTAGCCTCCCGTGGGGTGGGGGTAGGCCACTCCTCCTCCGGGAGCTTGAGGAACTCAGGACCGTCACTATAGATATTGGGACGTGTGAGGTCATCTAGGGACATCCCCTGTGTGATGATATCGGCTGGGTTCTGTTTCGTGTCCACGTACCTCCAGCACGCTGATCCTACCAGGTCTTGAATCTCTGTGATTCTGACTCCCACGAAGACCTTGTATCTACAAGAATCGGACTGGATCCATGTGAGTACGGTCATGGAGTCTGACCACAAGATTGTTCTTTGCACCGGGATGGTGAGTTCACGTTGGATTAACGTGGCGAGTTGCGCGCCTACCAGAGCTGCACAGAGCTCTAGACGCGGGATCGATTGTTGCTTGCGGGGGGCTATCCTTGAGCGAGCCAGGATGAAGGCTGTGTGTATTTCTCCTCCCTCCTCTCGGGCCCGCAAGTAGGCCACCGAGCCGTAGGCCACTTCCGAGGCGTCACTGAAGACGTGCAGGTCCATCTGGCACGTCTCCAGCCGCACTGTGGGTGGGAAGTAGCTCCGGCGTATGTTCACATTTTGGAGCGAGCTGAGTTCTCTCTCCCACTCTCTCCAGGTGGAAGCTAGGTGGTCGGGTATGGGGTCGTCCCAGCCCTGTTCCTTGTCCCACAGCTCTCGTACAATCATTTTCGCCCGAGTGGTGTAAGTGTAGCAGAGTGAAGTTGTTATGCTAGAATCATGGACAGAAACTGTTATCTTTTATCTTAAATAAGTAGGCCAAGACGGAAACACTCTTACTTTGAAGGAACAAAGTGGATCGAGCTCACTCTAGTGTTGTGGAGGGGTGCCTTGGTTACTAGTTTATATTAATTTCCTCACATTGAGTTATTGATTCTCCAAACGAAATCCCTTTTGGGTCTTTTATAATGGGTTTAGAGAGGATAGGATATCTTTCCATTGAATATTTGTTGTATTGTAAATACTTTCAACCAATGTACAAAATGGTTTAGCCGGTTTGTCGGCAAGGGAGACGCCGGCGGAAGTGGTCGCTCTCTTTGAGTTTGCCGAGAACGAGAGCTGAGGTACACGCTTTCGGTTATCTAATATTGGATTTAATTGCTATGTATAACTTGTAAAATTGATTTATGTTTTGGTTTTGGTACTGAAATACCCTGTTGTGTAATGACATTAATTCGCCCTGTGTAAAACAGCCATAGTACGTTCATGTACTAACTCATATTCTGTTAACAATGATAGGTGGACTACACCGGCGAGGATGGTAATTCACGCCATGTTGTGTGTGCTGTTTGTGGTTCGTTAACAGGTATGAACCGTTGTTTTTGTATTTCGGTTTAATTAATGCTTACACACTGTCTTTCATTTCATATTATTTCATATGTTTTTGCTGAAGTTGACTTGTACTGAGCTACATGTATTTAATAGTAGCTAACAATTGTTGTAACTGTGGATGGCGTGCTGTTTTGAATGTGCGCGCACACTCTCTTTGAGTTTGCCGAGAACGAGAGCTGAGGTGGACTACACCGGCGAGGATGGTAATTCACGCCATGTTGTGTGTGCTGTTTGTGGTTCGTTAACAGGATTACCAATAAAACAACCATCAACTGAGTACCGTTGTCTGAGTCTACGTCCACCTCACACCAGACACAACGCAGATTGGATCACGCTACAAACTGGTGCCGAGACAACCCGGATCAACTGGTCAGCGGTAGCCGACCACCGGTGTTGCTGGAGAGACGTGGAGGCTTCATGTGCGGCCTAGACGCGTGGATGCTGCCGGCGCGGCCTGGTCACGGGGACGCTGCATTCGCCGTCTGTTCCTGAGGTCTGTTCCTGAGGAGGCTGGAGAGCACTGAATCCTTTGAAAAAGATATGGTCTCTAATCAAGTTTATTGATTTCGAGTGTGTTACCTAAAACACGCTGTGAGTATAACGGTAAAAGTACCATTTGATACTGAAAATGACTTTGAACGTAGGAAACACTCCTACAGGGAACTTGACTGTGGGGATGAGTGCATGCTTACATGAGTGCATGCTTACCAACTGTCCGTCTGCAACACTACTATCACCAACATCTAAGAAGGGAGATCCCCCCTTGAATGGCCCTTCTAAGGTTTCTCTCCTCCACACTGCCTGTGGAGCTTTTTTCCCTATTGTTAGGTTTAGTGAGTTTTTCCTTACCTTCGCGTGGGGTATGTCTGGGAGTGCTTGCATTCTTTCATTTATTTGCATCCATCTAAAAATGTTTGCACCTTATGGTGTTCTTGTTCTGTTCTTGACTTATTGTTATGTTTTCTTCTTGACTTGTTTAAAGAAGATCTGTATGGCCCATGGGGACATTAACGTGTGTTGTCGGGCCCTATAAATAAATTTGATTTGATTTGATTTGGGAGAGGGAGAGGGGTTCTAAGTTACACACCGGTTATGCAGTCTACTCCGGCGAGTCCAGGTGGTTCAGGTTCCTCTAGTCCTGGAAGGGGGAGTGTAGAGGATCACTCTGAGAGAAATGCCCAATCGTTACTTTTCACCCCGGTTGTTCCCTCACCTGGTGAAATTAACAACACTAGTGTTGAAACATCCCCCAGTCAAATGGCCAATTTGATAAAATCCATTGGGTCAGAAATAGGGGAAGCTATTAGAATGACGTTAATGCAGAACACAATCACGGGGACTTCACCTGTATTAGCTTCTCAAAATCCCCAACAGACGTTCCAACCTGACCAAGGTGGGAATACTGTGATTGATGCATCCAAAATGAATCTTGTGTTACGTTCAGATGCAAATGCCCCACCCTATTTTAGAGGGGACAGCACAGATAAGTGCTCTGTTTTTGAGTGGGAGGAACTCATGAGGACGTATATCAGAAAGAAAAATAACTGTACTGGAGCTGAACAAGTTGAGGAGGTTATGAACAAGCTAATGGGGAGGGCCCGGGACGTTACCAAAGTATGGATGCGTAGCAACTCAACTGTCAGTGAGGTGGGTGTTATTTTTAGCATTCTGAGGCAACATTTTGGTGATATTATTCACTCAGATCTTCCATTAGCTGACTTTTATGCAGTCAAAGCATATGCAAGCGAGAATCCTCTTGACTATTGGATTAGGCTTAACAAAGCAGCAGAAGCCACAGAGCAGTGTCTTCTTAGTAAGGGGGAACCTCAGACTAGCCTGAGCCAGCATCTAGTTCTCATGTTCATCCGTAACTGCCCCGATAAGGAGTTGTCTTTAGTGTTCAAAAGTAAGCCATCTCGTGAGTGGACAGCAGGTGAGGTACAGGGACATTTGGATGAATATTTGAGAGAGCATAGAGCGAGTCGAGGTCGGTTGACACAACAAGTGGTCGCCATTGAGTCATCACAGGAGAGGGTGGTTGTTAATCACGAAAGCGCGTCACCTATGGCTGTCAGTAGTCCAGAGCTAGAGCAGCTGTCGCCTGTATCTGAGAATAACACAATGGATAGGGTTCTGAGAGTGTTAGAAATGGCGTTAGGCAACAACACTCAGTCTGTACAAAATGGTCCTTATGTACAAAATGGTCCTTATGTACAAAATGGCCCCCATAGACAGTTCCCCAAACCTTCTCAAGAATGTCAGGTTTGTGGCAGTTTGGAGCACAATACTAGGACGCATTGTAGGACGCACAGGCTGTGTTTCAAGTGTCTGAGTCCAGGGCATATTGGTATATATTGTGGGCAGACCACTCCTAGACAGCCCCCTGGTCAGAGACAGGCTGGTCCTCCTCAGGAAAACTAGCCGGCCCTCGTTCAAAGGAGGACAATGTGGGCCCCTATGGTTTTTCCTCCAATTCCAATGATGATATTCAGTCTGTATACACGTCCGTTTGTGAAGCAGCACCCAAAGACAAGACAGTAATTATGCAGAATGTGACCAGAACATCCCAAAGTGTTTATTTTTCACCACTGTATTAACAGGAGACAAGGTTGAGTTACAGGGGATGTTAGATAGCGGATCCATGGCTACTTCTCTGCGCGCTGATGTGGTTCCTCGGCTGAGGGAGGCAGGAGTAGTGACGGGTGATTTGATATCGACTACCAATGTTGTTCTTGTGGGGTGTGGTGGGAAACAGACTAGCCCGGTGGGAACGTGTGAGCTGAAACTTAAGCTTTACGGTTTTGAATACATAGTACCAGTCTTGATAGTGGAGGGTCAGGTTGATGAGCTCATTATAGGCACCAATGTGATGAAGCCCTTAATCAGACAGTTCAAATCCACGGGGGCCTACTGGCGCATATTGGGAAAAGCTGAGTCACCATGTCAGGACGAAAACAGTCAGTTTATCAGGTTCATGGCCAATCTTGAGAGATGGAGGGGGGAGGAAATTCCTGACAAAGTGGGAACAGTCAAGTTTAAACAGGCCGTAACACTTGAACCGATGAGTGAGCATGTAGTGTGGGGTCGTCTCCCACCCAGGACAAAACTTTCTATGGGAAGTACTGTTATTGTTGAGCCCAGCGCCTCTCGTTGTGTGCACCGTAACATACTAGTTGGCAGGGTAGTTACACCTCTCTGGGGGGATGGGTGGCTTCCTGTCAAGATTATAAATCCGACTACCAAGGCTATCACCTTGAGAAGAAATGCAAAAGTGGCTGACGTGTACCCATGCATTGCATTAGAAGATTTTGACAGTGATACGAACACGTCAGTCCACCAGAATGCCGGTAGAGTGAGTAGTGGCAGCTCTCACGGCAGTCTTACAGCTAAGAGTTGTGCTAGCAACAATGTAGCTAGGGGGAATGATAGACTGGCTAGTCTAGGGCTCCAGAACCTGTCAGTTGATGACTGTCAGGTCTCACCAGTCTGGAAAGATAGACTGACTGATCTAATTGAGAACTATGAGGATGTGTTTTCTAGACACCGGTTGGATTGTGGTGAGGCTAGTGGTTTCTGTCACCGTATCCGACTGACTGACGATCGGCCCTTTCGGTTACCTTACCGGAGGCTCTCCCCCGCCCATTACCAAAAGTTGAGAGAGACTCTGAACGAGATGGAGGACAGGGAGATAATTAGGAAGTCGAGTAGCGAGTATGCATCCCCCCTTGTTCTTTGTTGGAAAAAGAATGGAGACTTGAGACTGTGCACAGATTTCAGGTGGTTAAACGCTCGTACTGTGAAAGATGCACATCCATTACCTCATCAAGCAGATGTACTTGCAGCGTTGGGAGGCAATGCCTTTTTCAGTTCTATGGATTTGACATCCGGGTATTACAATGTCCCCCTGCATGAGGATGATAAGAAATACACTGCGTTCTCCTCTCCTCTCGGTTTACATGAATATAACCGTATGCCCCAGGGGCTTTGTAACAGTCCAGCTACGTTTATGAGAATGATGCTCACAATCTTTGGTGATCAGAACTCACTGAGTCTTCTCTGTTATTTAGATGACCTTCTGGTCTTTGGCAAGTCTGAAGAAGAGAGCTTGCAGAGGCTGGAGATGGTATTTCAGCGTTTACGAGAACACAACCTGAAGTTGTCTCCGTCTAAGTGTCAGTTTCTGAGAAAGTCACTGAAGTTTTTGGGACACATTGTTTCTCGGGAAGGGATAGCCACAGACCCCGATAAGGTGCAGGCGATAGTGGGTGTGACGGAGAGCGATATTATGGAGTCGGATGGGGTCACCCCGTCTGCCAATAAGATCCGGTCATTTTTAGGAATGGTGGTGTATTATCAACATTACATTGAGAACTGCTCTGTAGTTGCAAGACCACTGTTTCAGTTGACCACGGGTGTGAAAAAGCCACAGAGAGGCAAAGTGAAAGGGAAGAGAGCTGCCCCCCTTCGTAGGCTTAGTGCAGCAGACTGGACTGTGGAGTGTAGGGAGGCCTTTGAGGCGTTAAAAGCTGCATTGGTGGGACAAGCTCTGTTGGCTCACCCTGACTTTTCTCAGCCATTTTTATTGTCTGTAGATGCATCCACTAGTGGACTGGGAGCTGTGCTTTCACAAGTGCAGGAAGGGTGTAGCACAGCCAGGCCCATAGCTTTTGCTAGTAAATCTTTGAATCATGCTCAGTCTAAATATCCCGCTCATAGGCTTGAGTTTCTCGCCATGAAATGGGCTATACACGACAAGTTTAGCCATTGGCTGCGAGGACATAAATTTACAGTGTGGACCGATAATAATCCACTTAAGTACATCCTCACAAAGCCAAAACTCAATGCATGCAAGCAGAGATGGGTGGCTAAGCTGGCACCTTTTGATTTTGACATTCAGTACATCCCTGGGCCTAAAAATACAGTAGCTGATGCACTGAGCAGGGAGCCTTTTACTAAGCCTAGGGTGATGCACAGGCTGACAAGGACCTCGTATGATGTCTTGTTGAGGGAGGCTAAGGGTTTGGAGGTGGATGACGTGCATAACATGTTCCGTCTTACCTGTGAGGAACCAGAGGTGAGGAGGAAGGGCCTAGGGTTGTCCATTCAGAGTTCCCTTAAGGCCAGTGGTGAGGTGGGTAGTGACAGTGGGAGCATATCCCGTGAAGAGGTATCTGCTGTACTCCACACACATCGCTGTTGGGAGGATGGCGCAGCTATGAGAGCAGTCTCTCATGTGCAGCAGTTAGAAAGGTTGGTGTCCATGGGACAGAGCCCATTGCCTGTCCTCACTCATGAGGAATTGTACGACAAGCAGTGCCAGGACCCTGTTACTGGTAGAGTCAAATTCTTTGTAGATAGAGGCCGCCGCCCATCTCGAAGAGAGAGAGTTCATGAGTCGAAAGAAACAAACCGCACATTGAGACAGTGGGGAAAACTCACAACCAAATTAGGAGTGTTGTACCGTGTTTCAAAACACGTTGTGAGTAAGAAGAAGGTCTTTCAATATGTTGTACCGAGCGCTCTGAGAGGACAGGTGCTGAAAGGGGTACATGATGAGGCTGGTCACCAGGGCCAGCAGCGCACATTGTGGCTCACTAGACAACGTTTCTATTGGGACTCCATGGAAAAGGATGTCAAAGAATATGTGAGTCATTGTAAGAGATGTGTACTGAGCAAAGCACCTGAGCCGGAGGCTAGGGCTCCGCTGGTATCTATAGTCACCACTGCACCACTGGAGTTGGTGTGTATTGACTTTTGGTCGGCTGAGGATGCCAATAATAAGTCCATTGATGTGCTTGTTATAACTGACCATTTTACCAAACTAGCGTGTGCTTATCCGTGTCCCAATCAATCTGCAAAGACGGTGGCCAGAGTGCTCTGGAATAATTTTTTTTCTGTTTATGGTTTTGCAGCCTGCATTCATAGCGACAGAGGGGCTAATTTTGAGAGTGCACTCATAGCAGAAATGCTTCAGATGGCAGGGGTTGAAAGATCCCATACCACGCCATACCATCCTATGGGAAATGGACAGGCAGAACGTCTAAACCGCACTTTAGGTAGTATGATCCGTGCTTTGCCACCTCGTTCCAAGGTGAAATGGCCTCAGATGTTGAACACTTTGACGTTTGCTTATAATTGCACAGTGCATGAGACCACAGGGCTCCCACCCTTCTTTTTGATGTTTGGCCGCACCCCAAGATTACCTGTCGATGTTATGTTTGAGAGTGTCCTTTTAGATGGAGATACGGTGGATGTGGATAAGTATGTCCAGTCACTGGGAAAGGATCTGAGGGAAGCAATGGCACTTGCTCAAAAGCATGCTGAGAGGCAACAGACCAGGCAAGCTGAGGTGTATAATAGACAGTTAAAGGGACATGCGGTAGAGAAGGGGGATCGGGTCTTGCTGGCAAATAAGGGGGAGCGAGGCAAGAAAAAGCTAGCTGACCGCTGGGAGAGTGCCGTCTATACTGTAGTGTGTAAAAACAGTGTGCTGAACATATACAGTATCCGTCATCCTGTCACAGGGAGGATTAAGACTGTTCATAGGAACTTGATTATGCCCGTCAATTTCCTGCCTCTGCCGTCATGGGACGAGCCAGAGATTGAGGTGTCTATTCCTGGCACTGTTCCGAGTGAGGAAATGACAGATGATTCTGATCAGGATGAGCTGAGAACTGCCCGGTGGGTTGCTCATCTTCCTGAGTCCAGTGTGGAGGGGGTAGTGGATGCCATGACAGAGACGGGTATATCAGAGCCAGCAGAGGTACAGGTGGGAAGTAAGGATAGTGATCAACATCATAGAATTACACTTGAGACACATAATGGTGAGGAGCAGGAGTGTAAACTGAAGAAACCACGCCACTTTTGGATGGAGGGACCAGATGCAGATGTTGAATCAGAGGAGTCATACTCTGTAATTGTTTATCAGGATAGTGATCAGTCGTCAGACACGACAACTGTGGAATCATTTACTGGAGACATGATGGCTTCGGAGGAGGCCCCTTGTAGTGCATCCTTATTTGTACCAGTGAGTGAACCTGAATCGGCCATTGTCACTGTCACACCGAGTGTAGTTGAGGTACCTCAAGGGGTTTACACTAGGCGGGGGAGGCTCATCAGGCCAGTTAACAGGCTCATTCAGACGATGGCTGTACAAGGAGTCAGGGCTCTGCTGTCATCCTAAAAGATGACACAGTTTTTTTTTTGTTTTCTTTTGAGTAATTCTTTTTATTACTAGAATTTTTCTCTTCTTTCATTGATTTTGCTGTTTGATTTTCTTTGAGTCATACTGGTAGTTACGGTTGTCTATTGCATTAGACATGATTTGGTAATTTTGGTGTATTCCATGGTATAAATATGTACATGGCATGTTTTTTTGTCTATGGTTAGGTGAGGGATTAGCTACCCCTTATTTTTCCTGATCCTTCATCGGATAGCTTTTGAGCTGGTCAACCTATTTTCTGGGTTTGGAATTAAGGGAATACACCGAGTTACATGTGACGCGTTGACTTATTGTAATTTTTTTTTTCTCTCATTTTCTAATTTTTTTTGGTTTATACTTACGCTGTTGAGTTGATTGAAGGGAACACTGTCCATGATCTGGCATAAAACAGTAGGGGAGAATGTAGCAGAGTGAAGTTGTTATGCTAGAATCATGGACAGAAACTGTTATCTTTTATCTTAAATAAGTAGGCCAAGACGGAAACACTCTTACTTTGAAGGAACAAAGTGGATCGAGCTCACTCTAGTGTTGTGGAGGGGTGCCTTGGTTACTAGTTTATATTAATTTCCTCACATTGAGTTATTGATTCTCCAAACGAAATCCCTTTTGGGTCTTTTATAATGGGTTTAGAGAGGATAGGATATCTTTCCATTGAATATTTGTTGTATTGTAAATACTTTCAACCAATGTACAAAATGGTTTAGCCGGTTTGTCGGCAAGGGAGACGCCGGCGGAAGTGGTCGCTCTCTTTGAGTTTGCCGAGAACGAGAGCTGAGGTACACGCTTTCGGTTATCTAATATTGGATTTAATTGCTATGTATAACTTGTAAAATTGATTTATGTTTTGGTTTTGGTACTGAAATACCCTGTTGTGTAATGACATTAATTCGCCCTGTGTAAAACAGCCATAGTAAGTTCGTGTACAAACTCATATTCTGTTAACAATGATAGGTGGACTACACCGGCGAGGATGGTAATTCACGCCATGTTGTGTGTGCTGTTTGTGGTTCGTTAACAGGTATGAACCGTTGTTTTTGTATTTCAGTTTAATTAATGCTTACACACTGTCTTTCATTTCATATTATTTCATATGTTTTTGCTGAAGTTGACTTGTACTGAGCTACATGTATTTAATAGTAGCTAACAATTGTTGTAACTGTGGATGGCGTGCTGTTTTGAATGTGCGCACGCGCTCTCTTTGAGTTTGCCGAGAACGAGAGCTGAGGTGGACTACACCGGCGAGGATGGTAATTCACGCCATGTTGTGTGTGCTGTTTGTGGTTCGTTAACAGGATTACCAATAAAACAACCATCAACTGAGTACCGTTGTCTGAGTCTACGTCCACCTCACACCAGACACAACGCAGATTGGATCACGCTACATAAGGTAGGATACACCCCAGCGGGTCGTATTGACTTGCAAGTGTTCTGTATACGCTCCGTCTGGTGGTCGGTAGAGGGGTCGACCTTCCCTGCTCTGGGGTCAGGGGTGTGTATTTGTAATGGAGCGAGTCTGTTTTGAAGCGCCAGACTAGGCCCAATGTCATTTCCTGTGCTTCACCTGGGGTGGTCGCCATCCAGGTCTCGCTGCTTGCTGCCTTTGTCTCTGGGGAGAGGCTGCGAAGTACTTGAGGGTCACTGCTGGCCCACTGCCGGAGATCAAAGCCGCCTTTGATCAGTGAGGCGCGGAGCTTGAGCAGGAGGGCTTCGGCTTCTTCTGGCGTCGAGACGCTTTGCAGACAGTTGTCCACATAGAAACTCCTCTCTACACTTTGTCTGACCTCCTCGTCAGCTTCAGGGTCTTCTGTCACATGTTTTTGAAGTGCGAACGTAGCACAGCATGGGCTGCATGTGGTGCCGAAGGGGAGGACCTCCCATTGGTAGATGGATGGTTGCTCATCTTTGATCCTCTCTCTCCATAGGAACCGCAGCAGGGGCTTGTCCTCCTCCACTAGTCGCACCTGCAGGAACATCCCTTTGATGTCGCCGCTGATGGCCACCTTGTCTTGGCGGAAACGTAGTAGTACGCCGAGGAGAGAGGGGCCGAGTGTCGGGCCGGGCAAGAGTTCTTTATTCAGATTCTGTAGTCCGATCTGGTAGCTGCAGTTGAATACAATGCGATCCTTGCCGTTGTGGTGGACCTTGTGGTGGGGCACGTACCAGGATTCAGTCGTCTGGTCGGCCTCTTGAATGTCAATTTTCTTTATGTGTCCCGCTGTGATCAGCTTGTCGATCTCAGCACAGTACACAGTGGCTTGAGTGGGGTCTTTGGCTAGACGCCGCTCGGTGTTCAGTAGATATCGCTCTGTCGCTTCTCTTGAGGCGTGGAGGGTGGGCATACCCTCTCGCCTCAAGAGTGGAGTTGCGTATCTCATCACTCCGTTGACCTCGACTCTCTTTGTCTTCTGCTCGAGGAGGGCTATGGCACAAGTGTCTTCCTTTGAGCGAACGAGTTTCTTTTCATTCTTAAAGGGCATCGCGTCTAATGTCCATAGCCTCTCGACATGCTGCAAGAGGGTGGTGTCTTCTTCGTTTATCCTCGTGTAGAGACAGCGAGTGGCTGTCGGTCGGTTGGAAGACCCGGAGAGGGGGCCTTGTAGTGTCCAACCCAGGCGGGTCTCGACCGCTGCTGGACAGCCTCTGGGCCCGATGTGGACCCGGTCCGTTGGGACGATGAGGTGTGCGTGGTCGGATCCTATGAGCAGGGTCGGGGTGGCGTCGTCGATGAGCGGTATAGGTAGTTGACGTAGGTGCACGTATTTCTCCATCAGCTTTGGGATGGGGTAGGTGTACTGTGACAGGCCTATGTCGTGGCTGGTGAAGGCGTTAGTGATGCTATACTGCTTCTCGGGCTGCCCGACCGCTGCTATCGTGAAGGAGAAATTTTCACCCTTTATGGTCTTCAGGTCTCTTCTAATGGTACGGATTGTCATTGTTTCTTCGCTCCCCCGCAGACCCAGCCGGGCTGCGGCGGATGCGAGGAGGAGAGTCTTTTCTGACCCATCGTCTAGGACGGCATAAGTGTCCATGACCTTGTCCTCGTAGCTTAAGAGCACTCGGACCACCTTCAAGAGCACTCGGGAGCTCCCGCTCTTCGCAGGGTCTATGTACATGACGTTCACTCTCGAGCTGCTTGGGGGTACGGGTTTCTTCTTGTTGCTGTCGTGTAGGACCTCCAAGTGGGCGCCGTCGCACTTGCTGCATCTTTTCTTTAGGCGGCACTCAGCTGCCATATGGCTGCGCGCGCAGCGGAAGCAGCGGCGGTTGGCTTTGATCCACTGACTCACCTCGTCAGCGGTCAGCTTCTTGAAGGTGTCACATTGAGACAGCCAATGTTCATTTTCACAGTACTGGCATACAATCTTCCACTTCCCCTTGGTCTGGGGGGTGCTGTGGTTCTTGTGCTGCGGCACTGACTCGGCCTGGTGCATAACTGTCACTGACCGGCGGTTATCATTGGACCTCCGAGGTCCATCTCTTGGGCTAGATCCACTCCACACGAATGTGTCCAGTCGTAGACTGCTAACTTCCCTTGCGAGGAAAGCAGCCAGGTCTAGGAGGGATGGCTCTGGGCCGTTGGGGTCACGGTGGTCTCTCTGCCGCCGAAAACGCTCTTGGCGGGCTGGAGGGAGCTTCTCCAGTATTCGCTCCACATTAGAATTTGCATACAGTTCATATCTCCCCTTCTCCCTTTGGGACCCCAGCATCCCCACGAGGGATTGTACCTTGATAGAGAGGTCATCCAGTGCTCTATTGTCTTTGGCTGGGGGGAGGCGGTCGATATCCCGTATTTCTTGGATCACGTAATCCCATATGCGTCCATAATGCTGGTCGAGGGCCACCAGAGCCGCGGAGTATGGGGTGCTTGAGTTGGAATATGCCAGCGCTATGTTATGCACTCTGGGCACCTTGAGATGCTTGAGGAGGATGGCATATTTGTACGACTCGTCGTGGACATCGGACATCATAGTCTCCAAACACATGCGTAATTCCGTGCACTGTGCTCTGTCCTCGCGCGTAAAGTCTGGGAACGTCGGTGTGCCAAGGTACGATGCCATGGATGGCTGGTACATTGGTGAGCGTAGGGGAAGAGGCCTCCTGGGCGAGTCTCCCCGTACGTGTGGTCGTGGGTTAGTACTTGGTGGGTACCAGAGGCCGGGTCCCCAGGTGCTGTTCCTCGGTGCTGACTGTACGTTAAACTCACCCGTGAGTTGGGTCAGGGGTTTGTAGTGCAGTGACTCGGGGCTGAAGTCGGGGCTGTACTGGGCCTCCTGGTCCAAAGTATGTTCGTGCTGGTGGGCTTGATATTCCTCCTCTTCCTCTTCTAGGTCCTGGAGTCTTCTAGTTAGTCTCTCGGCGACGTAGGCCGGTTCTTCCCGTTGGCTGGGTCTCGTAAGGACCGGTCGGGGAGGGGGCTGGGAGACGTAGACAGGTTCCTCCTGTTGGCCGGGTCCCGGGTAGCTTTGTCGGGTAGGGGAAGGTGCCCTAGACCCTTGTCGTGATGATCTCCGGGAGCTCCGTGCGGAGAGAGGGGGTGTCGCCCTGGCGATCAATTGTTCTATCATCTGCGCCTGCAGCCGGTCGCGCTCTGCTTCGCGCTGCGCATTGGCGGTGTCGCGCTCTGCTTCGCGCTGTGCCTTGGCGGCGTCGCGCTGTGCATTGGCGCGGTCTCGTTCGATGTTCTCTTAAAGGGCATCGCGTCTAATGTCCATAGCCTCTCGACGTGCTGCAAGAGGGTGGTGTCTTCTTTGTTTATCCTCGTGTAGAGACAGCGAGTGGCTGTCGGTCGGTTGGAAGACCCGGAGAGGGGGCCTTGTAGTGTCCAACCCAGGCGGGTCTCGACCGCTGCTGGACAGCCTCTGGGCCCGATGTGGACCCGGTCCGTTGGGACGATGAGGTGTGCGTGGTCGGATCCTATGAGCAGGGTCGGGGTGGCGTCGTCGATGAGCGGTATAGGTAGTTGACGTAGGTGCACGTATTTCTCCATCAGCTTTGGGATGGGGTAGGTGTACTGTGACAGGCCTATGTCGTGGCTGGTGAAGGCGTTAGTGATGCTATACTGCTTCTCGGGCTGCCCGACCGCTGCTATCGTGAAGGAGACATTTTCACCCTTTATGGTCTTCAGGTCTCTTCTAATGGTACGGATTGTCATTGTTTCTTCGCTCCCCCGCAGACCCAGCCGGGCTGCGGCGGATGCGAAGAGGAGAGTCTTTTCTGACCCATCGTCTAGGACGGCGTAAGTGTCCATGACCTTGTCCTCGTAGCTTAAGAGCACTCGGACCACCTTCAAGAGCACTCGGGAGCTCCCGCTCTTCGCAGGGTCTATGTACATGACGTTCACTCTCGAGCTGCTTGGGGGTACGGGTTTCTTCTTGTTGCTGTTGTGTAGGACCTCCAAGTGGGCGCCGTCGCACTTGCTGCATCTTTTCTTTAGGCGGCACTCAGCTGCCATATGGCTGCGCGCGCAGCGGAAGCAGCGGCGGTTGGCTTTGATCCACTGACTCACCTCGTCAGCGGTCAGCTTCTTGAAGGTGTCACATTGAGACAGCCAATGTTCATTTTCACAGTACTGGCATACAATCTTCCACTTCCCCTTGGTCTGGGGGGTGCTGTGGTTCTTGTGCTGCGGCACTGACTCAGCCTGGTGCATAACTGTCACTGACCGGCGGTTATCGTTGGACCTCCGAGGTCCATCTCTTGGGCTAGATCCACTCCACACGAATGTGTCCAGTCGTAGACTGCTAACTTCCCTTGCGAGGAAAGCAGCCAGGTCTAGGAGGGATGGCTCTGGGCCGTTGGGGTCATGGTGGTCTCTCTGCCGCCGAAAACGCTCTTGGCGGGCTGGAGGGAGCTTCTCCAGTATTCGCTCCACATTAGAATTTGCATACAGTTCATATCTCCCCTTCTCCCTTTGGGACCCCAGCATCCCCACGAGGGATTGTACCTTGATAGAGAGGTCATCCAGTGCTCTATTGTCTTTGGCTGGGGGGAGGCGGTCGATATCCCGTATTTCTTGGATCACGTAATCCCATATGCGTCCATAACGCTGGTCGAGGGCCACCAGAGCCGCGGAGTATGGGGTGCTTGAGTTGGAATATGCCAGCGCTATGTTATGCGCTCTGGGCACCTTGAGATGCTTGAGGAGGATGGCATGACTCGTCGTGGACATCGGACATCATAGTCTCCAAACACATGCGTAATTCCGTGCACTGTGCTCTGTCCTCGCGCGTAAAGTCTGGGAACGTCGGTGTGCCAAGGTACGATGCCATGGATGGCTGGTACATTGGTGAGCGTAGGGGAAGAGGCCTCCTGGGCGAGTCTCCCCGTACGTGTGGTCGTGGGTTAGTACTTGGTGGGTACCAGAGGCCGGGTCCCCAGGTGCTGTTCCTCGGTGCTGACTGTACGTTAAACTCACCCGTGAGTTGGGTCAGGGGTTTGTAGTGCAGTGACTCGGGGCTGAAGTCGGGGCTGTACTGGGCCTCCTGGTCCAAAGTATGTTCGTGCTGGTGGGCTTGATATTCCTCCTCTTCCTCTTCTAGGTCCTGGAGTCTTCTAGTTAGTCTCTCGGCGACGTAGGCCGGTTCTTCCCATTGGCTGGGTCTCGTAAGGACCGGTCGGGGAGGGGGCTCGGAGACGTAGACAGGTTCCTCCTGTTGGCCGGGTCCCGGGTAGCTTTGTCGGGTAGGGGAAGGTGCCCTAGACCCTTGTCGTGATGATCTCCGGGAGCTCCGTGCGGAGAGAGGGGGTGTCGCCCTGGCGATCAATTGTTCTATCATCTGCGCCTGCAGCCGGTCGCGCTCTGCTTCGCGCTGCGCATTGGCGGTGTCGCGCTCTGCTTCGCGCTGTGCCTTGGCGGCGTCGCGCTGTGCATTGGCGCGGTCTCGTTCGATGTTCTCTTCCGTCTGAAGGCGCCTCTCCTCCAGTCTGATGCGGTCGTCCTCACTCCTTTGTTGCGCCTGGAGGCGCTCTCGTTCAGTTGCAGAGTGTTCGCGCTCACTAAGGGCTTGCGCTTGGAGTTGCGCGTGAAGGCGCTCTCGTTCCGCTGCAGAGTGTTCGCGCTCGCTTAATTGTTGCGCCTGGAGGCGCTCTCGTTGTTCGCGCTCGCTCATTTGTTGAGCCTGGAGGCGCTCTCGTTCCACGGCAGAGTGTTCGCGCTCACTTAATTGTTGCGCCCGGAGGCGCTCTCGTTCCGCTGCAGAGTGTTCGCGCTCACTAAGGGCTTGCGCTTGGAGTTACGCGTGGAGGCGCTCTCTTTCCGTGGCAGAGTGTTCGCGCTCACTAAGCGGCTTTGCTTGAAGCCGGTCGCGCTCACCCTGGAGTCGGTCTCTTTCGGTTGAGGCTGTCAGCGTGGCGATCAAGGCTTGTGCCAGTCTCTGGTCCGCCTCGCTGGGGGATGACACTGACGGAGGTGATCGGATGCTGACAGGGCTTGTTGGACATCTGTTCTCCTGGCGCGCTCCGAGGTCTATCTCCTGGGCGCGGTACTCTTCTCTTGGTTGTGTGTCGGGTTCTATGCCTGGAGCGCTTTCTTTATCCTGGAGCGCTCTGGGGTCTATCCCGGTGACGATGTCTGGAGGTATAGTCACGTCATGTCCCACTTGGTCCCCCCTGTGAGCTAAGTCAGTTTCGTTTGAACCCACTGGGGTCTCTACTGGCAGGGTCGCCAAGTCGATAGGATTGGACATGCTTAAACTATCCGATTTATCCGTATTTAACGTCTGTTTAGATAAGCTGAGGGGTAGAACGAAAGCGAAGTCCTCCAGATATGGAGGTAGCTGACGTTTGCGCTGCGGGCGTTCTAGCTTAGGGGAGCCGATTGGAGAGTGTTCACCGCTGGCCATGTCAATATTAATATTATATTAAATATTACACTGATACCCTCCGGCTCGAAGGACCAATTGTAACTGAGGGGTTACAAAACCCTGACTGTATTAAAGATTGTGATAGATTAAACCACTGCTAGTTATGTACTTTAATTACTGGCCAGACAGTACATCAAATATAGATGGTGAACACCCACAAGAACACGGCATTGACAAAGAAATAGTATTTGAGGGTATTTTATTATTATTATGCAACATTAGGTTACAGAATGAGAATTAGGGTCGCGCTTGTATGGCGAAGAATATGCGTAAAGTCAGTCAATAGCATGAGTCACTAAGAATAGCAGGAATCCTACGATGGGTCTAAGTTGACACCACCTGTCGTATAGTAGCAACTATAGGGCAACACTGGTACCGCCTGGAGACAATGGGTTCCCTCCGGGGGTGTAAGGCCTGGAGGGTAGAGGAATGTTCGGGTACTCAGTCTGATTCAATGAGGAATAAAGAGACTCCAGGTACAGGAGTCGGTCCTTGTAACTCCCTTGATCAGCAGCAAAGCAATAATTGTAATCCAAATGCTCGATAGCATTGATGACAGTTAGCCAGCCTCCGTCCACGAGGCCAGCCCGAGTTGTAATCCTCACGAGGTTGAATCCCAAACGATAGTGGAAATCAACGATGCTCTTCTCCGGGTAACACGTTCCAAATCAATATAATCCAACCAGTAATGGTTCTGCAATCGCAGACGCCGATTCTCCTGTGTACATTTCCAACGGTTCTCCGCCTAGGACTCCTCGGGTGTGGGCGACGTATTTAGGCCACACACCCTGGCTAAGTACACTAGCTAAAGACACGACGAACCGCTGGGTAATGCTACACACGAACGAACTGTGGCCGCATGATATACAATAAATGAACGACTATTTACTTCACATTAGATTAGGTCGAACTCGACGTTACTGCATTAAACTCTGACACTTTACTATTCTATTCGCACGTGGTTCTCAACGCTCTGTTAGACGCACGGTTGCTCACTTCACTGCACGTTGACTCGGGATGAACTTGGGTAAGGTACTGATGCGCGCTGTATATATACTTAAGTGACTATCTAGTCCCCAAACCGCAGTCTTTGTCTGGTATCAATAGCTGTCTCCGGGCATGTCCTGACATGCCTGAACTTGTCTTTGAACCTGCCGTTGGGGGCCTGCGCGCTGGCGCCTAGGGGCGCTGTCCAATAGGGAGAGCGAATATTACTCTGGTTTGAACGCAGGTAAAGGGATATTCCGTGTATATATATAAATAATATACAAAGTATATCAAACAATAAAGGTAGATTCTCAGTTTAATCTGGCCCTTCACAACACCTAGGCTAATAATACTAGACCGGAACGCTGCATGGCGTGAGATGGCGATATAGGGGGCAAAACGAAGGTATAGCTGGAGACTGGTGATTTCCCCCACGGAGTGGTAAGCTCCAGAGGATTGAAGAATAAGCGGATACTCCGGCTGGTCACTGAAGAAAGGGGGTCTCATACGGATCTGGTCCTTGTAATCCAAGTGCTCGATAGCAGGGTAATAGCTCTTAATCCAATGCCCGACGGCAGTGATGATAGCTAGCTAGCTTCGTCCTCGAAGCTAGCCCGATGCAGATCTTCAGGGTAGTTAAATCCAAACGACAATGGTATTAACGATGCTCTTCTCCACGGTACTACGTTTGCACAAGTCACTATAATCCACCAACAATGGTTCTACAATATCAAGGTCGTATCTAAGGAGCTACTAGTTATCCGTAACGATACACCGCGGTAGGTTCCACTGCTCACATGTCCAATAGTTCTGCTGCTAGGTTCACCTCGTGTTCTGATACTAATTACGTTAGGTCCACACACACTTGCTAAGGTTCACACTAGTTACTAGGTTCACGCTTCACTTCACGTTAGGTTAGGTCGAACTTTACTGCTGCACACTACGTTAGATTAGGTTCAACTGCTGCTGCTTGCGCCTTCCACAATATATATACTTAGAGTGCTTTCTAGGGCGCAACCGAATCTCTTGTCCGGAATCAATGCGCTGGCCAAGGGCATGTCTCAACTTGTCGGAACTCGTCTTTGAACTTGTCTGGGGGGCGCGACTGTTGGCGCCGCCAGTGCCAAGGGCGTTGTCCAATGAGGAAAGCGAATAATGCTATGATTCAAACAGAGGCTTAAAGGGATATAGCTTATATATATAAATAATATACAAGTTATATAAATAATAAAACGTAGATTCTCAGTGTTAATCTGGCCCTTCACAACAGCCGCCTCCTAATTAGTCCGCACCTAATTAGTAAATAAATGGGCACAGATTAATATTAGTGTCCAGTCAACTTCTCCATACTTTGTTATGAGGAGTTGGAACAATCTACAAAGTCAGTGGGTCATGGTCGTCGTCAGGGGAGTCAGGGATCTCCGGCAGCTCTATCAAGTTAGCCACAGGTCGGGTGTAAGTCCGCCCTTGGACGATGACTTCTGCTGCTCTGACCTTCCCATCGGCACCAGTAATCACTCTGCTCACACGGCCGGCCGGCCACGTAGCTCGGGGTAGTGACTGGTCTATTATCATGACGACTGTATCCACCTTCAGGTTGTCCCTGTCCTTTACCCACTTCTGACGGGCTTGAAGGGATGGTAGATAGTGGAGGAGGAAGCGGGTCCAAAACTGGTCGGCCAGTACTTGGCTGTGTCTCCACAGTCTCCGGTCGTTCATCTCATCTTGTCTGTACACCGCCTGCGGAAGGGCAGGGTCCAGCCGCCCCATCAAGAGGTAGTTTGGGGTGACGGGGTCGACGTCTGCTACGTCACTTGAGACGTAACCGAGGGGGTTACGAGACGCCCTTGATCTCCGTGAGGACTGTCATCAGGACTTCCTCAACCACGGTCTGGGCCCCAAGTACGGTGTACATAGCAGTCTTTATGGAACGGACTTCTCTCTCCCAGGTTCCCCCGAAATGAGGGGCGTTCGGGGGGTTGAACTGGAATGTGATCTGAGCGGGAGCGAGGCGGGTCTTGAGTTATTCACCCATAGCCAGGAAGCTCTCTCTCAGTTCTGTGTCTCCTCCTCTGAAGTTTGTCCCTTGGTCGGACAACAACACTGATGGGGTTCCTCTCCGGGCTTGGAATCTCCAGAAGGACATGAGGAATGAGACCGTACTCATGGTCTGGAGGATTTCGATATGAACAGCTCGGGTGGTCATGCACTTGTACACAATGCCCCACCTCTTCTCTGTTCCTCTTCCTTTCTTGACGTTGAATGGGCCGAAGCAGTCCACGCCCGTGGAGTGGAAGGCCCGCTCGCCGAGTCGGAGGCGGCAGGGAGGCAGGTCGGCCATCATCGGGATACTAGGCTGTGCCCTCCACTTGCGACAGGTTAAGCAAGTCCGTTGGAAGCGACGTACAGCTTCTCTCCCTTGGAGTATCCAGAAGCGTCGTCGGATCTCAGCGAAGACTCTCTCGGCCCCCGCATGGTGCACCACCTCGTCCTACTTCTGGATGATCAGCTCGGTTATCTTGTGTCGGCTGTTGAGGACGATGGGATGCTTAGCATCGTCAGTCACGTCCGGGGCCCGTCTCATTCGACCACCCACCCTGATGAGGTGCTGGGCGTCGAGCTCTGGGGCCAAGGTGAGGAGTCGACTGTCTGAGGGGACTAGCTTTTCCCCTGTCAGGCAGTCTAGTTCTTCTGGGAATGAGTCTCTTTGGGCTCTCCTTAGCAGAAGAAGTTCGGCTTCTTTGTAGTTCGATGCGTCGAGGTCTGTGGTGGGGGGGGTCTCAGGGTGGTGCCATAAGAATGTCCTTTTCTGAGCACTCTCAAGAGTTAAGCAGTCGTCTAGGTTTGGGTCCGTTGGAGCCGGGGCGTGCGTCAGCCCGCAGAACATAGACTTCTTGATCTCTGACTCATCTTGACTCGCCTCCCGTGGTGTGGGGGTAGGCCACTTCTCCTCCGGGAGCTTGAGGAACTCAGGACCGTCACTGTAAGGGTTAGGATGTGTGAGGTCGTCTAAGGACATCCCCCGTGTGATGACATCCGCTGGGTTCTGCTTGGTGTCAACGTATCTCCAACATGCTGCTCCTACCAAGTCTTGGATCTCGGTGACTCGGACTCCGACGAAAACCTTGTACCGACAGGAGTCGGACTGGATCCAGGTGAGCACAGTCATAGAGTCTGACCACAGGATGGTCTCACGCACCGGTATGGTGAGTTCACTTTGTATCATCGTTGCGAGTTGCGCGCCTACCAGAGCTGCGCAGAGCTCTAGTCGCGGGATCGACTGCTGCTTGCGGGGAGCTATCCTCGAGCGGGCCAGGACGAAGGCTACGTGTACTTCTCCTCCCTCTTCTCAGGCTCTCAGGTAAGCCACCGATCCGTACGCCACTTCGGAGGCGTCACTGAAGACGTGCAGGTCTATCTGACACGTCTCCAGCCGCACTGTAGGGGGGAAGTAACTCCGTTAGATGGTCACCTCTTGGAGTGAGTCGAGTTCTCCTTCCCATTCTCTCCAGGTGGAAGCCAGGTGCTCGGGTATGGGGTCGTCCCAGCCCTGCTCCTTGTCCCACAGTTCTCTCACCAGCATCTTCGCCCGAGTGGTGTAAGGTAGGATACACCCCATCGGGTCGTATTGGCTGGCGAGTGTTCGGTACACACTCCGCCGAGTGGTCGGTAGAGTCTTGGACCTTCCCTGATCCGTGGTCAGGGGTGTGTGTTTGTAATGGAGCGAGTCTGTTTTGAAACGCCAGACGAGGCCCAATGTAATTTCTTGCGCTTCACCTGGGGTGGTCGCCATCCAGGTCTCGCTGCTTGCTGCCTTTGTCTCTGGGGGGAGGCTGCGGAGGACTTGAGGGTCACTGCTGGCCCATTGCCTGAGGTCGAATCCACCTTTGGCCAGTGAGGCTCGTAGCTTCAGTAGGATGCTCTCGGCTTCTTCTGGCGTAGATACGCTCTGTAGGCTGTTGTCCACATAGAAACTCTTTTCCACGCTGTGTCTGACCTCCTCGTCGGCTCCGGGGTCTTCGGCCACGTGCTTCTGTAGCGCGAACGTGGCGCAGCACGGGCTGCAGGTGGTGCCGAATGGGAGTACCTCCCATTGGTAGATAGAGGGTTGTTCATCGTCGAGCCTCTCTCTCCACAGGAACCGCAGCAGGGGCTTGTCTTCCTCCATCAGTCGCACTTGTAGGAACATTCCCTTGATGTCGCCGCTGATGGCCACTTTGTCCTGGCGGAAACGTAGCAGTACGCCGAGGAGGGAGGGGCCGAGTGTCGGGCCAGGCAGGAGCAAGTTATTCAGGTTCTGTAGTCCAATCTGATAACTGCAGTTGAATACGATGCGGTTCTTTCCGTTGTGGTGGACCTTGTGGTGGGGCACGTACCAGGACTCAGTCGTCTGGTCTGCCTCGTGGTCGTCGATTTTCTTTATATGGCCAGCCGTGATCAGCTTTTCGATCTCGGCGCGATATATCGTTGCTTGAGGGGGGTCTTTGGCGAGACGCCGCTCGGTGTTCTGTAGATAGCGTTGTGTCACTTCCTTTGATGCGTGCAGGGTGGGCATCACTTCCCGCCTCAAGAGTGGAGTGGAGATTTCTTAAATGCGTCGCATTGTGACAGCCAGTGTTCGTTGTCGCAATATTGGCATGCGATCTTCCATTTTCCCTTAGCGGGGGGGGGGGTTATGGCTCTTTTGTCGCGGCACCGACTCGGCCTGGTGCATCACGGTGACGGGCCTGCTGTTGTCTTTAAACCTTCTCGGTCCAGCGAAGGTGTCGATCCGTAGGCTGCTGACCTCTCTGGCTAGGAAGTCAGCAAGGTCTAGGAGTGATTGTTCTGGGCCGTGGGGGTCACGGTGATCTCTTTGCCACCGAAAACATTCTTGGCGGGCTGGGGGGAGCTTCTCTAATATCAGCTCCACGTTGGAGTTGGCGTACAACTCGTACATCCCCTTCTCTCTTTGTGACCCGAGCATCCCTACCAGGGATTGTACTTTAATGGATAGGTCATCCAGGGCTCTATTGTCTGTAGCTGGGGGGAGACGTTCACTCTCCTGTATCTCCTGAATGACATAGTCCCATGTACGTCCGTAACGCGCGTCGAGGGCCACCAGGGCATCAGAGTAGGGAGTCTTTGAGTTAGAGTATGCCAGCGCTATGTTGTGCGCTCTGGGTACTTTGAGGTGCTTAAGGAGGATGGCATATTTGTAGGACTCGTCCTGTACTCCGGACATAATGGTCTCTAAACACATGCGCAGTTCGGTATACTGCGCTCTGTCTTCACGCGTAAAGTCTGGGAATGTGGGTGTCCCAATGTAAGATGCCATGGATGGCTGTGACACTGATGCGCGTAGGGGGAGAGGCCTCCTTGGCGAGTCTCCCCGTACGTGGGGTCGTGGGTTCGTGCTGGGTGGGAACCAGAGGCCGGGCCCCCAGGTACTGCTCCTCGGTGCTGACTGTTGATTAAACTCACCCCTGGGACGGGTTGGGGGTTCGTAACGCAGCGTGTCGGGGCTGAGATCGGGGCTGTACTGTTCCTCCTGGTCCGAGACGGGTTCGTGCGTGTGGGCTTTATGTCCTCCCTCGTCCTCCGCTAGGCTTTGTAGTCGCTTGGTTAGTTTCTCTGCGACGTAAGCAGGTTCTTCCCGTTGGCTGGGTCCCGTGTAGATTGGTCGGGGAGGGGAAGGTGCCCTCGACCCTTGTCGTGATGATCTCCGGGAGCTCCGGGTGGAGGAGTGGGGTGTCACCCTCTGGAGCGCTTGCTCCATCATTTGCGCCTGCAGCCGGTCTCGTTCCGCCTCGCGCTGTGCATTGGCGGCGGCGCGCTGCATGGTTTCTTCAGCCTGGAGGCGCCTCTCTTCCAGTCTGATATGTTCGCGCTCGCTCTCTCGTTGCGCTTGGAGACGTTCTCTTTCCGTTGAAGAATGTTCGCGCTCACTCTGTTGGTGCGCTTGGAGACGTTCTCTTTCCAGTCTAGAATGTTCGCGCTCACTCTGTTGTTGCGCTTGGAGACGTTCTCTTTCTGTTGAAGCGGTCAGCGTGGCGATCAAGACTTGCGCTAGCCTCTGGTCGGCCTCGCTTGGGGATGACGCTGATGATGGTGATCTGGAGTTGACAGGGCTTGGCGTTGACCTGTTCTCTTTACGCGCTCCGAGGTCCATCTCGGGGGCGCTGTTTCTTATCTTCTCCCGCGCTCCGAGGTCCATCTCGGAGGCGCGGTACTCTTTTCTTTGGTGCGCGCCGAGGTCCATCTCGGGGGCGCGCTCTTTATCCTCTTGCGCTCCGAGGTCCATCTCGGAGGCGCGTTCTGTACCTTCTTGCGCTCCGAGGTCCATCTCGGAGGCGCGGTCTTTATCTTCTGGCGCTCCGAGGTCTATCTCGGTGGCGCTGTGGTCGTTGGGCATAGTCAAGTCATGTCCCGCTTGTCCTCCCCTGTGAGCTAAGTCAGTTTCGCTTAAACCAGCTTGGGTCTCTACTAGTGGGGCCGACAGGTCGATAAGGTTGGGCATACTTAAGCTATTCATTTTATCCGTGCTTAACGTCTTTTTAGATAAGCTAGGAGGTAGAACTACAGCGTAGTCCTCCAGGTGTGGAGGGGGCTGCCGCTGACGCCTAGGGCGTTCTAGTTTGGGAGAGCCGTTTGGAGAGTGTCCGCCGCTGGCCATATTACTATTAATATGATTAGTATTACTGATACCCTCCGGCTCGAAGGACCAATTGTAACTGAGGGGTTACAAAACCCTGACTGTATTAAAGATTGTGATTAAACCACTACTACATATTATTATTACTTGCCAGACAGTACAGTTAAATAGGGCAGACACTCAATATACGGCACGGTGACAAAGAGATAAGGTTTACAGTATTTTATTATCAATGTAGAAATATACAACTGAGAATTACTTGGTCGCTCTTTTATGGCGAATGATATTAGAATGTCAGCGTATCAAAGTCAGTGGGAATGAATAATTCCTAGGCTAAGGATACTAGACCGGAACGCTGCATGGCGTGAGATGGCGATATAGGGGGGCAAACGAGGGTATAGCTGGAGACTGGTGATTTCCTCCACGGAGTTGTAAGCTCCAGAGGATTGAAGAATAGGCGGATACTCCAGCTGGTCACTTGAAGAAAGGGGGTCTCATACGGATCCGGTCCTTGTAATCCAAGTGCTCGTTAGCAGGGTAATAGCTATTAATCCAGTGCCCGATGGCAGTGATGATAGGTAGCTAGCTTCGTCCTCGAAGCTAGCCCGATGCAGATCTTCAGGGTAGTTAAATCCAAACGACAATGGTATTAACGATGCTCTTCTCCACGGTACTACATTTCCACAAGTCACTATAATCCACCAATAATGGTTCTACAATATCAAGGTCGTATCTAAGGAGCTACTAGTTATCCGTAACGATACACCGCTGTAGGTTCCACTGCTCACATGTCCAATAGTTCTGCTGCTAGGTTCACCTCGTGTTCTGATACTAATTACGTTAAGTCCACACACACTTGCTAAGGTTCACGCTTCACTCTGCTACTAGACCAGGGGTGGCCAACCAGTCAGAGACTAAGAGCCACAAAAAAATGACTGTGGTACCACAAAGAGCCACACCATATACCAGCGTTTCTCAACCTTTTTTTTCAGTCACGGCACCCTTCATGTGTTTATAGGTCTCACCCTCTGGCCTCTGAAGTTGCTAATGTCTTTTTTATTTGGGCCTCACAGGGTTAAAAGTACCCTGTGAGACCCACGGTTGCAAAATTACAAAATCACTTTTAGCCATTTAAAAAAATAATGTTTATTTAAAAAATGTTAAAGGGGAACTATTAACTATTATACTACTATTTACTATTTATTTCACTATTTGGGCACTTTTACACAATTCCTGTGAGTCTATGGAACACCTAGGTTTTTTTTTCAAAAAAAATGCATTGTTTTGTATTTCTAATCAAGTACTAAAAACCGCATTTTTCTACCTCAAGATCTTAAGCCGTTTTGAGGCTGGGCTCCAACCACTGTGTGGCCTGGTGCCAACTGCCACATCAACTGCCACATTATTATGCAGCTGAGAAATCTCTGACATCACAGATATGCACATTTTCAGATGACTCAGTTCAGTGAGGGTGAATATTGTGAGAGGAGAATTGGAAGAATTCGCCAATATGAGAATTAGAGACATATATCCTATTAATATAAGTCCACATAGCTAAGAAACAATGGTAAACACTGAAAAAAGCCATTTATAAGATAGTTCCCCATTTAAGCACATGTATAGTCAATTGGTCCTGTTGTTCAGCCTCACAATGCTATTTGATAGTAAATGTGTTTATATGTCCCACCCTCTGGCCTCTGAAGTTGCTAATTTCTTTTTAATTTGGGCCTCACAGGGTTAACCTCTTAAGCCCGAGATATACAGTAAAAGTGTATATTTTCAGCATTATGTTTGTTTACCAATTATTTTAACTGTTATTAGTGAAATATAAGATTATAGAAATCTCAGGGCATTGAGTCGGAAACCGGCGCATATTGACAGGAGGAAGTGGCACAGCCAAAAGTGAGTGTAGTCTTTTGAAGGAAGAGACTCAGGGCTTTCAAATTTCGAAAAACTACCCTACCCAGCTCACACCAGCCCCTGTCAATCATCTGACTTCTGGATTTACTTTTTAATTTCTCTTATTTTTTGGGATTATCTCCCACAAACCTGAACGTTATTGCCATAAAACAGAACGCAGTTAGTTTCTCTACCTTTCTGTGAACGTCTTGCAAAAAACGGTGTTGCAATATGATGAAAAATGGTGGAGAAATTTACATTATAAAAAAGATGGCAGAATTCAGTACTGTATCTACAAAACCTTCTGTTTAATCATCTTCCCTTTATTCATTTGCTTAGATTTTTCAGGTCTGGTCAATTTTAGCATGGTGTTATTTACAGTCAAAGATATATATTTTTCTAAATAGGATTGATATTCTCCTTTGGTTCATTACAATTTACTCAAGCCTAGTAACAGACACACTATTTCTGACACTGATCCATATATGTCCCTAGATTCAGATACCAAGAACATGCAAATGGACCATTTAAAAAAAATTGTAAATGTTTATTCTACGTCCTTATGGAATGAGTGACATAAAAAAAAAAAAAAAAAAAAAAAAAGTAAAAAAAAGAAAAAAAAATAATTTAATTTTTTTTAATTTTTTTTTATGGATGGAAGAGCCGCACATTGACGGGCAAAGAGCCGCATGCGGCTCGCGAGCCGCGGGTTGGCCACCCCTGTACTAGACGAACGCCGAACGAACTGCATTAGATTCACACTGGGTTAACTGCTGCTGCTTGCGCCTTCCACAATATATACTTAGAGTGCTTTCTAGGGCGCAACCGAATCTCTTGTCCGGAATCAATGCGCCGGCCAAGGGCATGTCTCAACTTGTCCGAACTAGTCTTTGAACTTGTCTGGGGGTCGCGATTGTTGGCGCCGTGGGTGTCAAAGGCGTTGTCCAATGAGGAAAGCGAATAATGCTATGATTCGAACGGAGGCTTAAAGGGATATAGCTTATATATATAAATAATATACAAGTTATATAAAATAATAAACATAGATTCTCAGTGTTAATCTGGCCCTTCAGAACAGACGCGTATGGTATTTTTAGGCTCTGGTCCAACACTGCTCAGATCACGGGATCAGATGGATATGTAAAGAGAGCGTCAATATGATGATGGGCGTTACGGGTCGCGAGATTATAAACGTGGTATGGTGAAATAGGTGAACAGGGGCCTTTCGAAGCATAACGCGTAGGCTTTTGAAAATATGACTCAGACTAGCCGGTCACCTCAAAAGTTTTAACGGGGAGGGGAATTTTTCTGAAGTATCAGCCGATCTAAATGTAATCGATCCGATATTAAGGGTTGGTTAGGAGGATGCGGAATTTGCTTGTTAACCCGTGAGAAGGTTGATTGCAGAAAGCAAAACACAGACGGAGATCCGATTAGAACGTGTTTAGCTTCGGCGTCCTATTTCGACACGTTCGTCGCGGCAAAACGGGGACAGAAGCGCTTATCAACACATCGTTTAATAGTACTGTTTACAAATGTGGGTGTACATTGCATGTATTGTATGTATGCAGAGCAGCCTTGGCCGGGTTGTTGTGTTGTGACGTGGATCAGAACAATACGAGTCTGTGAATCATATTGGAAGTTGGGGCTAACTAGCTTAGCTCTGTGGAGGAACCACGGTAATCTATAGACGTTATGGCGGTGATATGAGAGAATTGACGAAACACTGTGAGAGCAATTGTTGTTAAGAAACGGGTCGAGGCGTAGGTTGATGTGATTGTGGCCGTTTTAATGGTTATATTTAATGCGGTAACAATGGTGTACGATAGTATGGTGGCGGAAAGATGTCGCGGGTTGATGACGTCATAGTGTGGAGAGGAGTGTGTGAGCGTCCGCTGTGTGTGGAGCCAGGCGGAGAAAGGGTAGGAGAAATGGTTTATGATGACTCGTGTTGATCTGTGTAACGACGTTGGTTCATGAGAATGTTTTAAATTCTTTTACGATAGTTTGTTCTTTTAGAATGGATTAGATTTAAACGTGTGAGTTGGGTTAGAATTAGATTGGTGACGAGCGGACTGAATGGAATGTACGGATCTCGAACGTTGCATAACGCGCGGCTCCCGGGGGCGCATTGAACATAGCATCAGGCTGGCTAGGTTGTTAGCTTCCGTGCGGTTGTTTTGTGAGTTTGCGGGCGACATATGTGGTGATTCGAGTTTTGAAAATGATGGTTAGGAAGTGTTAGAGGACGCGGTGGTTGTCGTGGAATTATATTGGGACGAAACTCGAGTGTTTTGTGATAATAGTTGTACGTTGTCGCGGTATACATTGGTGGCTGTGCGTTTGCGCTACTGCACATGCGCGTTACAACGCGGATCGCTGCATTCATTTTCGTTCACTCTGAGGATGAATAACGGGTGAGGAAGTATTTGGCATTGTGTTAAAGTGTTTGTATTTGTATATTGATATTGTATGTGTAACAAGGTTAAGGGATGTGTAATGTATGTTGATTAGATTATGGGAGATAGTTAGGGGGAGAAATTCAATAACAAGGGTATAGGCTGCAGACAAGGTGGTGAGTCTGTTAAGGCCAAATGATTTAATGGATACATTGCTTGGATCTAGTTAAGGTTCACGAACTTAGCTACTCTGGGTGAGTGTATCATTAATAATAGGAACATATATATACACATTGGACCTGTAGAACTGGGCAATAATATGTTACACAAGGGTATAGTCTTGACCTAGTGGGGTTGGGAGAAGCTACAGGCTGAGTTGGGGAAGCGCTCTACACTGAAAAGGACATATTGCTTGCATTATATTTAATTAATACATCTACAATACATATCACATGTCACCTAATTACAGGGTTAACGTTCCCAGAAAATCCTGTGTACAGTTTTTGAGTCTTAGCATGATTGGAACTGACCACTAGTAATGTGTTTTATTTCGAATGAGTGGCGTTTGATAAAGATGCTTATATTTGTATTATGCATGATTAGTGTTGTGCAAATATGTGATTTTAAAATCTGTATAGAATGAAATTATTTTGAGATTGTGTTTGCTTGTTAGAGTTAAATCTTTAATACACTGTTAATATGGGTAGGACATTTAATGCTTGACACAAGCCTCAGAATTGTAGGGAATTATAATTTATTGATGGGGGCTTGCTGTCTGTGTTAGAAAACAATTTTATGTATGCAATGACAATTTAATGAATATGTTTGTGATGATTATCTGTAAAAGGATTGCTTTCATTCCGTAGTTTCACTGTGGTAAAGATAAGTGTTATTGTCTGTGACTAGAAGAACAGGCAAATATGTGTTAATTAACCTTCCCCTGGAAGCAGTAGGAATGTGTGTTTTATTCAAACCTAGGGGGCGGCTTGCCCCCAGGGTGAGATGTGTGTAATGAATGAACCTTTTGATGGAGTTGCAGGAGGGCCGGCATATGGGACAATGGGGAGGTAGAACTACAGCATAGTCCTCCAGGTGTGGAGGGGGCTGCCGCTGACGCCTAGGGCGTTCTAGTTTGGGAGAGCCGTTTGGAGAGTGTCCGCCGCTGGCCATATTACTATTAATATGATTAGTATTACTGATACCCTCCGGCTCGAAGGACCAATTGTAACTGAGGGGTTACAAAACCCTGACTGTATTAAAGATTGTGATAGATTAAACCACTACTACATATTATTATTACTTGCCAGACAGTACAGTTAAATAGGGCAGACACTCAATATACGGCACGGTGACAAAGAGATAAGGTTTACATTTACATTTACATTTAGTCATTTAGCTGACGCTTTTATCCAAAGCGACTTACAAGTTCTGTACGACAAGCCATCAGGAAGAGCACAACTCTATCAGCTGAGTAACAATGTTCATCAAAGTGTTGAGTGCTACAGTGTAGGTTAGTTTATTAGGACAAGTGCATGACAGTATGGTTAGTTAGGGTTAGATTTTTATTTTTATTTATTTTTTAATTCAGATAATGGTTGAAGAAGTGCGTCTTTAGTCGACGGCGAAAGATTGGACGTGTTTCGGCTGTCCTAACTGGGGTGGGTAGTTCATTCCACCATTGTGGGGCAAGGACTGAGAATAGGCGACTTCTCTTTGATGACCCTCCCGGAGCTTGGATAGGAGTAGGTCTGAGGCGGCCAGAAGATGCAGAGCGTAGGGGTCTTGAGGGTGTGTAGTTAGAGACCATTGACCGGAGGTAGGCGGGAGCAGTTCCCTTTGCCGCACGGTATGCTAGGTCGAGGGCCTTGAAGCGGATTCGTGCAGCAATGGGGAGCCAGTGCAGGTCCCTAAGAAGTGGGGTGACATGGGCCGACTTCGGTAGGTTTGAGATCAGGCGGGCCGCTGCGTTCTGAATGAGTTGAAGAGGCTTAGTGGCAGTGGCCGGGAGGCCAGCGAGCAGTGCGTTGCAGTAGTCGAGGCGGGAGATGACTGTTGATTGGACGAGGAGTTGGGTGGCTTCTTTTGTCAGGAAGGGGCGTATCCTTCTGACGTTGCTCAGGAGGAATCGGCAGGTTCTGGTTGTCGCTGCGATGTGAGCAGAGAAGTTCAACTGGTCGTCGAGGACAACACCAAGTGTAACTGAGGGGTACAATTCCCTGACTGTATTACTAGATATGATACTTACTACCACTACCTTTGTACTTAATATTCGGCCACCCAGTACACGGCATAAATATATTATCATAAACACTCTCACGTAGATGAAACGGATCCAACACAAATGTACGAAGTCGAAACAGGTCTTTATTTCTACACAGCGATGGTGTGTAGAACAAGCACTTAATCACTTAATTACATTTATGAATTGAAATAGTATGCACTTTTATGGCAAAGAGTATTCGTCGGTATATCAATAGAGAATGTCCAATCTCTGAAGGCGCAGGTGGTAAATATACGACCTGGAATAGTTAAGGAATAACAGCAATGATACTTTAATGATTATATACTAGATACACTAGAGGGGGTTAATCCGGTCGCTTGTAAGCCGACAGGAGTAGGAGGGGGGGGGGGGTAGAATCCGGCTGCCTCGTCCGGCCAAGGGTATCCCAGGTGAACCCACTGTAGTGCCGTTCAATGCGCCGGCGATCCTTGGACCACAGATGAAAGCAGGTGGACTCTTTGTGGGCCGGCTCTCTCCGGTCCACGGGGGAGAGACGTGAAGCGACCTCGTCTTGCAGAGCGTCTCCTCACCTTGCGTCCTCTCCAGGGGGGGGGTTCCAACACACGGCAGTGTCGGGGGTCTTTATCCATGGAATAATCAAAGTATACAAAGCATAATCCGTGCCTGGGAAGGCGGGCTGTCGTCGGTAGAATAATCCGGTATACAGGTCCACTCGCTCGTCGGCTCTGGGGCTCCTCGGGTGCAGCTTCACATGGGGTCAACCACCCTGGGTAAGCAGCCAGTTCTCTGCCCGAAACGATGGGGTACTGACTACGGTAGTATTCTCACCGCACGAAGCACTATATATTAACAGACTATTATTAGCTTAATAGACTACGTCCAACTCGACGATATAGTGCCAAATATGACTATTCAAATATTAATATACACGATGTCTCAATACCGATGGTAGGCTAACTTGGCCTTACTCCCACACGTGGCGTCGCGGGGAGGCTTTACGTCTGTGACTCTATTGGAGGGTAAGAAACTGGACTGAAAAAGAAAGTCCTACTTTAGTAGCGCAGTATATATACGCACTATGAACAAATAGTCCCATTAGTGGTGCGGTAGTCAGATTCCTACGCGGAACTAGGACTTGTTCGTACATGTGGAGCGGTACGTTTGAACTGGGTCTGAGGGGTATGGCAGCCTGGCACCAAGGTCTCGACCAATAGTAGAATGGAGACTATTAAGTAGGCTAGAATGGATATTCAATGCATATTGTACAAGGAATATACAAGGGATATCAGGGAATATTAGAGAATATACAAATACAATTAAATATATATATATAAATAAATATATATATTCGGTTTAATCTGGCCCTTCACAACAGCCACCCCCTGAATAGGTCCCAGACCTAATCAGTTAAACAGAGACAGATTAATCGCGTTGTCTATTTACACATAAGGGTTTGCTGTAGGGGTCAGTCAACTTCACAAAGTCATAGGGTTGTAGGGTCATGGTCATCATCGATTGTGTCTGGGAGTCGAGGCAGTTCTATGAGCCTTGCCACGGGACGGGTGTAAGTGCGACCCTGGACGATCACTTCAGCTGCTCGGACCTTGCCGTCGGCACCGGTGATCACTTTGCTTACGTGGCCGGCCGGCCACATAGCTCTGGGCAGTGATTGATCAATAATCATGACGACTGTTCCTTCTGTCAAATTGTCTCTCTCCTTTACCCACTTCTGGCGGGTCTGTAGAGACGGTAGGTAGTGCAGTAGGAAACTGTTCCAAAACTTGTCGGCTAATACTTGGCTGTACCTCCACATTCGTCGGCCGTTCGCTTCTTCAGGCCGGTACATTGTCTGGGGTAATGCAGGATCTAGCCGCCCCATCAGGAGTGTGTTGGGGGTAACTGGGTCGATATCCGCCACATCACTGGAGACATATCCGAGGGGCTTCGAGTTAAGTACTCCCTCAATCTCCGTGAGGACTGTCAGTAGGACTTCTTCCGCCACAGTCTGGGCCCCAAGTACTGCGTACAGGGCTGTCTTTATGGAGCGCACTTCTCGTTCCCAAGTGCCACCGAAGTGGGGTGCGTTTGGGGGGTTGAATTGGAAATCAACCTGTGCTGGAGCGAGGTGGGTCTTAAGTTCTGGGCCCATAGCTTGGAAGCTCTCTCTCAGCTCTCTTTCGCCGCCTTTGAAGTTTGTCCCATGATCGGACAATAGGGTAGACGGTCTTCCTTTCCGTGATGTGAATCTTCGGAAGGCCATAAGGAATGAGTCTGTGCTCATGGTCGGGAGAAGCTCGATGTGTATCGCTCTGGTGGTCATGCATTTGAATACAATACCCCACCGCTTCTCGGTTCCTCTTCCTTTCTTTATGTGCAGCGGGCCAAAGCAGTCCATACCCGTTGAGTGGAATGGCTTGTCACCGATTCGGAGGCGACATGGAGGAAGGTCAGCCATCCTTGGTATGCTGGGCTGCGCGCGCCACTTGCGGCAGTCTAGACATGTTCGCTGGAAGCGTCGTACCGCCTCTCTTCCTTGTAGGATCCAGTAACGACGTCTGATTTCCGCGAAGACTCTTTCTGCTCCTGCGTGATGTACATCCTCATCGTATTTCTTTATAATCAGCTCTGTGACCTTGTGTCGGCTGTTCAATACGATCGGGTATTTAATGTCATTCGGTAGATTGGGGGCTCTGCGTAGGCGACCACCCACTCTGATGAGGGTATGAGCGTCGCTCTCGGGGGCCAGGTGAATTAATCTGCTGTCGGATGGGACGGGCTTTCCTCCCTCTAGACAGGCCAATTCATCGGGGAACGAGTCTCTCTGGGCTCGCTGCAGTAGAAGCAATTCTGCTTCCTCGTAGTTAGCTGCTGACATATCAGCGGGGGACTTGCACTCCGGGTGGTACCGCAGGAATGTTCTTTGTTGTGCACTCTCTATGGACGTGCAATCGTCTATGTTAGGGTCAGTGGAGGCTACGGTGCTCAATCCACAGAACACAGACTTCTTATTTTCCACCTCCTCTGGACTTGCTTCCCTCGGGATAGGCATGGGCCACTGTCCTTCCGGGAGTCTTAGGAATGCGGGGCCGTCACTGTAGACATTGCGACGGGTGAGGTCATCCAGGGGCATCCCCCGGGTGATGACGTCAGCTGGGTTCTGTTTTGTATCAACGTAGCGCCACTCTGTTTCTCCGGTTAACTCTTCGGTTAAGTCTTGAATCTCGGTGACTCTGACTCCCACGAAGACTTTGTACTTGCATGAGTCCGATTTGATCCAGGCGAGTACCGTCGTGGAATCTGACCACAGGATTGTTCTAGACACCGGTATGGTGAGCTCACGTTGGATGAGCGTGGCTAGGTGCGCTCCGGCTAGGGCTGCGCAGAGCTCTAGACGTGGGATAGATTGTTGCTTGCGTGGGGCTATTCTCGAGCGGGCGAGGACAAATGCTGTGTAGATCTCTCCCCCCTGGTCTTGGGCCCGCAAGTAGGCTACTGATCCGTATGCGACCTCTGAGGCGTCACTGAAGACGTGTAAGTCCATTTTACATGTCTCTGGCCTCACCGTGGGTGGGAAGTAGCTTCGGCGCATATTAACGCCTGGGAGTGAGTGGAGCTCCATCTCCCACTCTCTCCAGGTGGATGCAAGGTGTGCGGGAATGGGGTCGTCCCAGCCCTGGTCCTTGTCCCACAATGCTCGTACAATCATTTTTGCCCTGGTGGTGTACGGTAGAATACATCCTAGCGGCTCATATTGTCGGGCGAGTGTTGTGTACACACTCCGTCTGGTGGTCGGCGCCGCCGCCGGCCTTCCCTGCTCCGTAGTCAGGGGCTTGTGTCTGTAGTGAAGCGAATCTGTTTTGAATCGCCACACCAATCCCAGGGTCATCTCCTGGGCTTCTCCCGGGATTGTAGCCATCCAGGTCTCGCTGCTGGCTGCCTTGTCCTCGGAGGAGAGGCTGCGCAGTACTTGCGGATCGCTGCTGGCCCACTGCCTGAGATCAAAGCCGCCTTTGATCAATGAGGCGCAGAGTTTAATCAGGAGAGCCTCGGCTTCTTCCTGGGTTGAAAGGCTTTGTAGACAGTTGTCTACGTAGAAGCTGTTCTTTACGCTGTGTCGGACCTCTTCGTCCGCTGCTGGGTCCTCTGCTACATGTTTCTGTAGTGCAAATGTCGCACAGCAGGGGCTGCACGTCGTTCCGAAGGGGAGGACTTCCCATTGGTAGATGGCTGGGTGCTCATCTCCTGGCTTCTCTCTCCATAGGAACCGTAACAGGGGCTTGTCCGCCTCTACTAATCTCACCTGCAGGAACATTCCTTTAATGTCCCCGCTGATGGCCACCTTTTCCTGGCGGAAGCGGAGTAGAACGCCGAGTAGGGAGGGGCCGAGTGTGGGACCGGGCAGTAACTCTTTATTCAGATTTTGGGATCCGATCTGGTAGCTGCAGTTAAATACTATGCGGTCTTTACCGTTGTGATGGACCTTGTGGTGGGGCACGTACCACGATTCAGTGGTCTGGTCAGCCTCTTTAATGTCCATCTTTGTGACGTGTCCCGCTGTGATGAGCTTCTCAATCTCAGCGCGGTATACACTCTCTTGGGCGGGGTTCTTGGCTAAGCGCCGCTCCGTGTTCAGCAGGTACCGTTCTGTGGCGTCTGTCTTGGCGTGGAAAGTAGGCATTCCTTCTCGCCGCAGGAGTGGCGTGGCGTATCTCAACACGCCGTTGACCGGGACTCTCTTGGTCCCTGTCTCGAGGAGGTGAATTGCGTAAATGTCATCTTTAGAGCGAATGTCTTTCTTTCCGTTCTTAAAGGGCATTTGTTCCAAGGTCCATAGCCGCTCTACGTGTTGCAGGAGTGCGGTTTCTCCCTCTGTGACTCGGGAGTGGAGACATCTAGTGGCTGTACTTCGGTTGAGAGATTTGGCGAGCGGGCCTTGGAGAGTCCATCCCAAACGGGTCTCGACTGCTGCAGGACAGCCTCGGGGTCCAGTATGAACCCGGTCTATCGGGACAATGAGGTCTGCATGGTCGGAGCCTATCAACAGGGTCGGCATAGCATTGTCTATGAGCGGGATCGGTAACTTGCGCAGATGTGCATATTTCTCCATCAGCTTGGCGACGGGGTATGTGTACCGCGACAGTCCTATTTCTTGGCTGGTGAAAGCGTCTGCAATCTGGTACCGTCGCTCAGGCTGGCCGCTTGCTGCGATAGAGAATGAGACATTCTCGCCCTTTATCGTCTTCAAATCTCGTCTTATTGTCCGAATTGTCATTTGGGTTTCGCTTCCCCGCAGCCCTAGCTGGGCCGCAGCGGAGGCGAGCAGCAGGGTCTTCTCTGACCCGTCATCGAGGACGGCGTAAGTGTCCAGGACTTTATTCTGGTAGCTTAGTGTCACACGCACTACTTTTAGGAGTACTCGGGCTCCACTGCTGCTGGCGGGATCGATGTACATGACGCTCGCTTTGCGGCTGGATGGTGCAGGTGAAGGGCGCCGTCTGTTACTGTCGTGAAGTATGTCCAGATGGGCTCCATCGCACTTGGTGCACCTTTTCTTTAAGCGGCATTCGGCTGCCATGTGTGAGCGCGCACAGCGAAAACAGCGCTTGTTGGACTTTATCCATTGACCTGCTTCCTCCGCGTTCAGCTTGGGGAAGGAGTCACATTGCGCTAGCCAGTGTTCTTTCTCACAGTAGGGGCACACTATCTTCCACTTCTCCGTTCTGGAGGGGGTACTGTGGCTCCTGCTGCTCGGTACTGACTCCGATTGGTGCATCACAGTCACCGATCTTCTTCCCTCATTTAGTTGTCTGGTTCCTTCTCTGGAGCCAGGGGTGCTCCGTCCGAATGTATCTAGCCGTAGGCTGCTGACTTCTCTCGCCAGGAAGTCTGCTAGATCGAGGAGGTTCGGTTCGGGGCCATTCGGGTCTCTGTGGTCCCTCTGCCGCCTAAAGCGCTCCTGACGAGCGGGCGGCAGCTTCTCCAGGATCCTTTCCACATTTGAGTTGGCGTAAAGTTCATGCCTCCCCTTCTCTCTTTGCGCTCCCAACATCCCTACCAGGGACTGCACTCTGATGGACAGGTCGTCCAGTGCTCGATTGTCTATTGCTGGGGGTAAGCGGTCGATGTGTCGGATCTCCTGGATCACGTAATCCCATATGCGCCCATACCTCTGGTCCAATGCTACCAGCGCTGCTGTGTATGGGGTGGTGGAAGTCGCGTAGGCGAGCGCTATATTATGTGCGCGGGGTACCTTTAAGTGCTTCAGTAGGATGGCGTATTTGTGGCGTTCATCCAATACATCCACCAACATGGTCTCCAGACACATGCGGAGTTCTGTATACTGGGCCCGGTTCTCTTGGGTGAAGTCGGGTACCATAGGCGTGCCAATGTATGACGCTGACTGTGGATACATCGGCGAGCGTTGGGGGAGAGGCCTCCTAGGCGAGTCTCCTCCCGCTCCTTGGTATGGGCTGGTACCGGCAGTGTACCATGGCCCGCTTGTCCAGGTGCTGTTCCTCGGTGCGGGTCGTGCGTCGTGCTCACCCGGTAATAGAGTCGGGGGTCTGTGGCGCAGCTCCGCGGGAGTATAGCCTGGGCTGTACCGGGCCTCCTGGTCCGGTAGAGTACTGTGCTGTCTTCGGGCGTGGTTCTCCTCCTCTTCCTCTTCGTCTTCAGTTAGGTCATCCAGTGCTTGTAGTCTCTGGTTTAGCCTCTCCACAGGATATGCTGCTCCTTCCCGGTTGCTAGGTCTCGCTTGGACCGGTGGGGGGAGGTGGTCTGTGGGGGGTATAGACCTCGTCTGTTGGTCAAGTTCAGGGTTGTTTACTCGGCTAGGGGATGCCGCCCTGGAGGTGTGTCTAGACGAGTTCCTGGAGCCTCTGGCGGAGGGAGAGGGTGTTGTCCGTCTGATCAGCTGTTCTATTAGTTGCGACTGCTGTCTGTCGCGCGCTGCGTCCCGTTGAGCACCGGCTCGTTCTCGGGCCACATTCTCTTCCATCTGAATGCGTCTTATTTCTAGACGTATCTGCTCGTGTTCGCTTCGCTGCTGGATCTGCAGTCGGTCGCGTTCAGCAGCGGCGTTCAGGCTGATGAGGAAGGCCTGCTGTAGGGTCCTCTCTGCCTCGCTGGGAGAAGGCGGTTGTATAGGGGAGCCTTCCCTCGGGGTACTCCTTGCGGAGCCTTGGAGCTCTATCTCCACGGTGCTCTCCCCGTCTTCTTCCGTGCCGAGTTCTCTCTCGGTAGCGTTGTATTCCTCCCGTGACTCATCGGGGACTACTTCTTCAGTACTGGCGGGGTGTGAAGTCATGTCTGGTTCCCACTGGTCCCCACCGTGAACTTGGTCAGTTACATTAGAGCCCGTAGGGGCCTCTATGGTCGGGGTAGTCTGGGCGTTGGGGTTAGACATACTTTTACTTTCTAGTTTTACCGCGTTTACTGTTAGTAGAAGACTAGGTTGTTGACTGACAGCGTAAGCCTCTAAGTACTGAGGGAGCCGTCGTTCGCGCTGCGGGCGTTGGTTAGGAGGATCGTTTCGTGGAGTGTTCATCATAGGCCATTTCAATATTAATAACACTATATTAATATTACACTAATTACCATCCGGCTCGAAGGACCAATTGTAACTGAGGGGTACAATTCCCTGACTGTATTACTAGATATGATACTTACTACCACTACCTTTGTACTTAATATTCGGCCACCCAGTACACGGCATAAATATATTATCATAAACACTCTCACGTAGATGAAACGGATCCAACACAAATGTACGAAGTCGAAACAGGTCTTTATTTCTACACAGCGATGGTGTGTAGAACAAGCACTTAATCACTTAATTACATTTATGAATTGAAATAGTATGCACTTTTATGGCAAAGAGTATTCGTCGGTATATCAATAGAGAATGTCCAATCTCTGAAGGCGCAGGTGGTAAATATACGACCTGGAATAGTTAAGGAATAACAGCAATGATACTTTAATGATTATATACTAGATACACTAGAGGGGGTTAATCCGGTCGCTTGTAAGCCGACAGGAGTAGGAGGGGGGGGGGGGGTAGAATCCGGCTGCCTCGTCCGGCCAAGGGTATCCCAGGTGAACCCACTGTAGTGCCGTTCAATGCGCCGGCGATCCTTGGACCACAGATGAAAGCAGGTGGACTCTTTGTGGGCCGGCTCTCTCCGGTCCACGGGGGAGAGACGTGAAGCGACCTCGTCTTGCAGAGCGTCTCCTCACCTTGCGTCCTCTCCAGGGGGGGGGGTTCCAACACACGGCAGTGTCGGGGGTCTTTATCCATGGAATAATCAAAGTATACAAAGCATAATCCGTGCCTGGGAAGGCGGGCTGTCGTCGGTAGAATAATCCGGTATACAGGTCCACTCGCTCGTCGGCTCTGGGGCTCCTCGGGTGCAGCTTCACATGGGGTCAACCACCCTGGGTAAGCAGCCAGTTCTCTGCCCGAAACGATGGGGTACTGACTACGGTAGTATTCTCACCGCATGAAGCACTATATATTAACAGACTATTATTAGCTTAATAGACTACGTCCAACTCGACGATATAGTGCCAAATATGACTATTCAAATATTAATATACACGATGTCTCAATACCGATGGTAGGCGAACTTGGCCTTACTCCCACACGTGGCGTCGCGGGGAGGCTTTACGTCTGTGACTCTATTGGAGGGTAAGAAACTGGACTGAAAAAGAAAGTCCTACTTTAGTAGCGCAGTATATATACGCACTATGAACAAATAGTCCCATTAGTGGTGCGGTAGTCAGATTCCTACGCGGAACTAGGACTTGTTCGTACATGTGGAGCGGTACGTTTGAACTGGGTCTGAGGGGTATGGCAGCCTGGCACCAAGGTCTCGACCAATAGTAGAATGGAGACTATTATGGGATGTTCAGTAGGCTAGAATGGATATTCAATGCATATTGTACAAGGAATATACAAGGGATATCAGGGAATATTAGAGAATATACAAATACAATTAAATATATATATATAAATAAATATATATATTCGGTTTAATCTGGCCCTTCACAACACCAAGGTTCTTGGCGGTCGGGGACGCGGTCACAGCTGCATTCTCGACTGTGATGGAAAGGTCGGTCAGGGGGGAGGATTTGGCCGGCAGGTGGAGCAATTCTGTTTTGCTTAGGTTCAGTTTGAGGTGGTTGGTCGTCATCCAGGCGGAGATGTCGGACAGACAGGCCGAGATCCGCTCAGAGACGTGGATATCTGAGGGAGGGAAGGAGAGGAAGAGTTGAGTATCGTCGGCATAACAGTGGTAGGAGAAGCCATGAGACGTGATAATGTTACCCAGTGATTTAGTGTAGAGGGAGAAGAGAAGGGGTCCTAAAACCGAGCCCTGGGGGACACCCGTCCGCAGGGGGCGGGTGGCCGACAGGGTCCCTCTCCATGACACTTGGTAGGAGCGGTCATTGAGGTATGATGACAACCATGTCAGCGCAGAGCCAGCCACTCCCATTCCTGCGAGGGCCGCGAGGAGGATCTGGTGGTTGACTGTGTCGAAGGCTGCAGATAGATCTAGGAGAATCAGGACAGAGGAGAGGCCTTTCGCTTTTGCTAAGTGAAGTGCCTCTGTGACCGCAATGAGGGCTGTCTCTGTGGAGTGACCAGTCCTGAAGCCTGACTGATTAGGGTCTAGGAGGTCATTCTGTAAGAGATAAGCAGTAAGTTGGTTGGATACAGCACGTTCAAGTGTTTTAGAAAGGAAGGAGAGAAGAGAGACAGGACGGTAGTTGCCTATGACGGTAGGGTTCAGGGATGGTTTTTTTATGAGGGGCGTGACTCTGGCTTGTTTTAGGGAGGTGGGGACCACCCCCGAGTTGAGTGAGGAGTTGATGGTTGCAGTTAGGAATGGGAGGATGTCTGGTGCTATGGTCTGGAGGAGTGGGGAAGGTAGCCGGTCCAGCTGGCATGTAGTCGGACGGTTCGACGTTACCAGTGTCAGGGTCTCGGCTTCTGTAATGGGAGAGAAAGATGACAGAGTGAAGGATGAGGTTCTCGATTCAGCATTTGGAATGGGTGGGGGTTGGGAGAAGGAGCTGCGGATGTTCTCCACTTTTTCCTCAAAGAAGATCGCAAAGTCTTCGGCAGAGAAAGATGAGGGAGGGGGGGGTGGGGGGGGAGTGAGGAGGGAGGACATGGTAGCATGCAGTTTGCGAAGATTCTTGGCAGAGGCCTCGATCCTATGGTGAAAGAAAGAAGCTTTGGCATTAGTAATGGTTTTGGAGAATGTTAACAAGAGGTTGTGATATGTGTCGATGTCAGCAGTGAGGCGTGACTTTCTATACTTCCTTTCAGCTGCTCTCAGGACCTGTCTTTGTTCTCTCACTGGATCTGTCAGCCATGGACTGGGTGGGGAACGGCGGGCAGGTTTCTCAACGAGGGGACAGAGCTTGTCGAAGGAGGTTGCAAGGGCTGAGAGGAGGGTGGAGGTTGCCATCTCTGTGGAGAGAGCAGAGAAGGTGTCACTCAAAGGTAGAGTGGATAGTATGTCAGAGGAGAGGGTGGAGGGGGATAGGGAGGGCAGGTTGCGTCTGAGTGAGACGGTTTGAGTTGGGGTGAAGACCTTTCGGTTAAGCATGAGAGTTAGTGAGAAGGATATGAAGGAATGGTCAGATACATGTAGGGGAGTTACCGTGGTGTTAATGATGCTGGAGTTACGGGAAAATATGAGATCCAAGGAGTTGCCTGCTTTGTGGGTGGGAGGCATGGCAGTGGGAGTCAGGTCAAATGATTGTAGGAGGGAGACTACTATGACTGACTGAGATGAGTCAGGGAGGTTGAAGTCGCCCAATAGAAGGAGAGGGGTACCATCTTCCGGTAAGGAGCTTAGAAGCATGTCCAGCTCATCTGTGAAGTGATCGAGCGGACCTGGAGGGCGGTAGAGTGTAACAATGGTGAGATTGAAAGGATTAGAGACAGATACTGCATGATATTCAAAAGAGGAGAGTGACAGTGCTGGGAGGGGTGTTAAGTTTGTAGTCCATGAAGGAGATGTCATGAGGCCAGTGCCTCCACCCCGCCTGGAAGGTCGAGGTGTGTGAGTGAAGTTATAGTTTGTAGATAATGCTGCAGGTGTTGATGAGTTATTGGGGGTTATCCAGGTCTCAGTTAGAGCCAGGAGCTGCAGATTTTGACTATGGGCGTAGGCAGTAATGAAGTCAGCTTTCTTGACTGCTGATTGACAATTCCATAGGCCTCCCTGTACTGTGACAGGTGTATTAGTGGCTGTAAGAGGGTAGGATAGATTAGCCGGGTTGCTAGCAAACTGCCGTGGGTGGGTTGAGTCTGTTCTGGGGGAGCAGATTGTGGATATGAGACACATTGTGGTGTCAAGAGTGGCAGGGAGGAAGTAGAGAAATAGCAGAGTGGGAGGGAAAGGGAGATTTTTCAGAGTGGAGTGTAAGATAGGATTATGATGTACTTAGCACTGGGTGGATCCCTGGATTCCTCTGTGGATAACTCCAGGAAAACTCCTCTTTGTCCCTCTTCGTTTCTCGACGCTTCGCTGACGCTAAGCCAGCAGGCCTTTAAATCCCTATCACTAATTAGTGCTTTCTAACACCTGGCCCTTAATGGGTCACTTAAGGAAACAAAATGGCCGCTTTAAACACGCCCCTTAATCAAGTCAGCTGGTCAAGTCAGCAATCAAGTCTCAGTTTAAAGATATTACTAAATGACTTAAAATGTCTTACCCTGATGCAGTGTAAGTCTCTCAGTGAATGAGCTGTCCTTCCACAACAGAATGTAGTACAGAGTGATTCCAGGAGAGGCTGAGGTTCTGCTTTTAAGCAGTGACAGGGCTCTGAGATCACACTCAGTACACAAGTGCTGTCTTTAAGCAGGAAGCAGCTTTTAATGGGTCACTTAAGGAAACAAAATGGCCGCTTTAAACACGCCCCTTAATCAAGTCAGCTGGTCAAGTCAGCAATCAAGTCTCAGTTTAAAGATATAACTAAATGACTTAAAATGTCTTACCCTGATGCAGTGTAAGTCTCTCAGTGAATGAGCTGTCCTTCCACAACAGAATGTAGTACAGAGTGATTCCAGGAGAGGCTGAGGTTCTGCTTTTAAGCAGTGACAGGGCTCTGAGATCACACTCAGTACACAAGTGCTGTCTTTAAGCAGGAAGCAGCTTTTAATGGGTCACTTAAGGAAACAAAATGGCCGCTTTAAACACGCCCCTTAATCAAGTCAGCTGGTCAAGTCAGCAATCAAGTCTCAGTTTAAAGATATTACTAAATGACTTAAAATGTCTTACCCTGATGCAGTGTAAGTCTCTCAGTGAATGAGCTGTCCTTCCACAACAGAATGTAGTACAGAGTGATTCCAGGAGAGGCTGAGGTTCTGCTTTTAAGCAGTGACAGGGCTCTGAGATCACACTCAGTACACAAGTGCTGTCTTTAAGCAGGAAGCAGCTTTTAATGGGTCACTTAAGGAAACAAAATGGCCGCTTTAAACACGCCCCTTAATCAAGTCAGCTGGTCAAGTCAGCAATCAAGTCTCAGTTTAAAGATATTACTAAATGACTTAAAATGTCTTACCCTGATGCAGTGTAAGTCTCTCAGTGAATGAGCTGTCCTTCCACAACAGAATGTAGTACAGAGTGATTCCAGGAGAGGCTGAGGTTCTGCTTTTAAGCAGTGACAGGGCTCTGAGATCACACTCAGTACACAAGTGCTGTCTTTAAGCAGGAAGCAGCTTTTAATGGGTCACTTAAGGAAACAAAATGGCCGCTTTAAACACGCCCCTTAATCAAGTCAGCTGGTCAAGTCAGCAATCAAGTCTCAGTTTAAAGATATTACTAAATGACTTAAAATGTCTTACCCTGATGCAGTGTAAGTCTCTCAGTGAATGAGCTGTCCTTCCACAACAGAATGTAGTACAGAGTTTACAGTATTTTATTATCAATGTAGAAATATACAACTGAGAATTACTTGGTCGCTCTTTTATGGCGAATGATATTAGAATGTCAGCGTATCAAAGTCAGTGGGAATGAATAATTCCTAGGCTAAGGATACTAGACCGGAACGCTGCATGGCGTGAGATGGCGATATAGGGGGGCAAACGAGGGTATAGCTGGAGACTGGTGATTTCCTCCACGGAGTTGTAAGCTCCAGAGGATTGAAGAATAGGCGGATACTCCAGCTGGTCACTTGAAGAAAGGGGGTCTCATACGGATCCGGTCCTTGTAATCCAAGTGCTCGTTAGCAGGGTAATAGCTATTAATCCAGTGCCCGACGGCAGTGATGATAGCTAGCTAGCTTCGTCCTCGAAGCTAGCCCGATGCAGATCTTCAGGGTAGTTAAATCCAAACGACAATGGTATTAACGATGCTCTTCTCCACGGTACTACGTTTCCACAAGTCACTATAATCCACCAATAATGGTTCTACAATATCAAGGTCGTATCTAAGGAGCTACTAGTTATCCGTAACGATACACCGCTGTAGGTTCCACTGCTCACATGTCCAATAGTTCTGCTGCTAGGTTCACCTCGTGTTCTGATACTAATTACGTTAAGTCCACACACACTTGCTAAGGTTCACGCTTCACTCTGCTACTAGACGAACGCCGAACGAACTGCATTAGATTCACACTGGGTTAACTGCTGCTGCTTGCGCCTTCCACAATATATACTTAGAGTGCTTTCTAGGGCGCAACCGAATCTCTTGTCCGGAATCAATGCGCCGGCCAAGGGCATGTCTCAACTTGTCCGAACTAGTCTTTGAACTTGTCTGGGGGGCGCGATTGTTGGCGCCGTGGGTGTCAAGGGTGTTGTCCAATGAGGAAAGCGAATAATGCTATGATTCGAACGGAGGCTTAAAGGGATATAGCTTATATATATAAATAGGAATGTGTGTTTTAAAGTAGGAATGTGTGTTTTATTCAAACCTAGGGGGCGGCTTGCCCCCAGGGTGAGATGTGTGTAATGAATGAACCTTTTGATGGAGTTGCAGGAGGGCCGGCATATGGGACAATGGGGGTGCAAGGGCTTGCACCAGATGCCAGTAGCCAGAGGAACAAAAGTTGAGAGGGTTATATTGCCCAGGGGGGTAGAAATCCTTTTGAGACAGGTCGCGGGAAGCCACAGGGGTTGCTAAAACCTGTTGTTTTTTACAACAGGGAGACAGGAAGATAAGGTGCTAGTTTGGGATAGCATGAGGGAGACAGGAGGTGATGGGAAGGTGAGGCAGGAAGCGGCTAATTCAGGAAGAGAAGGTGGGAGTAGGTTTAATAGGAGCCAAGTCAGATGCGGTTATTTACATTGATTAGGGCTGCCTATTTGATTGGAGGAATAGCCTGGGGTTATCACGGTTCTAGCAGGCTGGGGTGACTTCAGGTTGAAAAAGGGGTTCTGCTAGACCCTTTGAGTGTAGAGGTTGAGTGTAGATTGTGTTTAGCCTAAGGATGAGTACAGGGAGAACTGAGAGTAGGAGAGAAGGAAATCTAACAACTTGTCTGTGGTCCTGAATGATGATTAATGAGTTATGTTGTGTTGTATGTTGAATGACAGTTTTTGATGCAGGAGTGAAGCAGGCGTGAATGTTTTTTTCTTTGTGGTTGTTTCACTAAGGTAAATCTGTGGATGATTGTGTGCCAGGTGGTATGCATGAGTGAGGCAAGCGTGAATGGCTTTGTCTTTGAGTGGTTACCTGGTAATGTGAGGATGAATTGAGTGGCGTGTGAGTGCATGTCTGAGTGTCGTTTGATTTCAGTGGGTGCTTGAGGCTGTGAGATATTGAATGAAAGAGTGTGTTTTGTTTTTTTAAGGAGAAGGATTTTAAGAGCGGTGGTGGTTTTGATACACTGCTTTCATTCAAGTTTATTTCTTTTGAATGTGTGTGGATGAGCGTTTAAGTCTAGATTTTTGATTTCTTTTCTATTGTTTAATCTGTAATTTTCTGGACGGATGGTGATGAGTTAAAAGGTGGTGTGCATGTGAAGTTTGAAGCTTGTTGTTTTTATTTCTTTAATATTTTCTTGGTATGCATGGAACATTCACAAGTGGTCTGCCACGTAGGTGATAGGAGAATGTGTTTGGTTTGTTTTGGGTTTTTCTTTCCTTTCTAATAACCTTTAGTTTTAATGTTTGGTGCTTGTTATTTTTATTGATTTACTGTTTTAGGTATGAATGGTAATTTCACATGTGGAGGTGCAGAACATGTGGTTGAAGGATGTGGTTTATTGGGATATTTTGTTAATTATTTGTCTTTTGTTTTTTCTAATCTGCTTTTTATGGTCTGGGTGTGAGAGGAGAGAGCTGGTGGCAGGAGTGATGGCGTCAGGACAGAATGTCAACAAAAGCTAAGTGGCCCTATCACGTTTGCATATGATTAACATTGGCTTCTCTTTAAAGTATTTGACGTAGTGTGTGAAAGGATTTGCTTTGTGTTTCTTCCCTCACAGATTCAGTCGAGGGGGGGAAGCGGAACAACACGTGTAGAGGAGTCATAAGTGTTGAGTATGAATACATTTCATTAGATTATGACACAGTGGAGTGAACCTGTTCAGTTATTTCCTGTGGGAAATTGTTAGATTGTCGAAAGAGGTCGCTTGTGGACGCTAGCCCCTCCTTCATCATAGCCCCGAGAACAGAGGCCAAACCAGACACAGGTTTTGGGAAGCATCCGGACTGGGAGAGCCGTCTGTAAATCCGAGGAAGGACAGTCATAGGTCAAATGTGACGGGACCACAGGCCTACAACAATTGCTACGGCTGAGGCTGGCTGGCAAAAGGGGGAAGGGGGAGGCGAGGCCGGTCTGGAACTGTGCAGGATAGGTGAGCAAGGGCCTCTGTGGAATGTGAGATTTGATTGGTGTGGAGGACGGGAGGTAACTGAACGGTAGCAACTGATATAGATTGACACAACGCAGGGTAAGACGCATACACATAGGTAGATTATTATACATAGATTATGGCCAAAGTGAGGAGGTGGTGACATTTTTTTCTCCTTGAGTGTTGCTCCGCCTTCCCTGCCCGACTGGTGACGACGAGGAGGTAAGGTTATATGACCATGATATGGTCATAAGGGGGGTGGACAGATGAGAAGACCAATTGAAGGATTATGCAGATGTGATTGTGCTGTCTTAGGTAAGAAAGGAATTAACAGGAGAAGAAACAAATGAATGTAAAATGAATACTAATGCATGTTGTCTCCCCCAGATCATTTAAGAGTGTTGGAAAAACTGAAAATACTGGTTATAAGTTGTGTGTTTTTAGACTTAACTTACCTTTGATTATGTTAGTTCTCTTTCCATGTAGCATATTTCTGGTTGATAACCCAGTGATAGCCATGTGGTAAACACAGGGTCACAAGGGATAAGTTAATTAGGAGGCTGATAAATGGGTTATTTGCCTCCCGGAAGGGGACATAGTCAAGAGGTCAAAGGGGGAAAAACGAAGAAGACGAGAAGAAGAAACTCATTGATGATATGTACCAAAGAATAATGAAAGAAAAATGTGAGAAAAAAGAATAATTGAGAAAAATTTGAAAAAATTATTTTTGTTATTATATTATATGGTTAGTATGTATAGAAAATCAAGTCAATATACAGTATATGACAATGTGAATTGCCAAAGTGGGGAATGTGGTAATATTGACTTTGAATTTCATAATTAATATGTGTGAATAAATTAGAGAACCATAATGTAAAGCCAGGTGTACCTTTCAATAGCAGAGTGGACTCAGTGGCTAAATAAGGAACCATACTTGAGACAGTTGCATCAGATAACAGCAGGAACAGTTATTTCAACCCCCACTCAAGCAATGACTAATTTAGAGAACAAACAACACCTTCTCGAATTGACTGTATGTAAATGTAGAAGCAGAGACAGCTGGGTTGAACACAGGGCAAACCAGTTTAGACTTGTTGAAGAGATGACTAGTCATGGACACTAATTCACAAACAAAGTTATCTATTAATCAACTGTTTAGTATCAAAAGGTAAGCCAAGAGTAAACCATAATATTAGAAATGTGTAAATTCATATACACGGGAGATACAGTTGGTAAAAGGTTTATTGGAACATGCCTCTGTACTCATCAAGCGGCCACACCAAGGAGGGGGGCCACCAAGACCCCCCTTCTGTTCACTGAAGGAAGACAACGAAGGGGGCCATTGACACCAACCCCCACCCGAGGACAAGAACCTGTTGGGGCCAGCCCCAACAGGAAGACAATGACGGGGGCCACCAGCGGCCCCCTCTGTTTATTGAGTCAAGACCCACACAGGAGATCGAGGAGGTGGGGGCAGCCGGCCCCCACAGAGAAACCCAGGAGATCGATTGGGGACAGCCCCCACAGAAGACCACCTGATTGGACCAAAATGTACTACTAGAATGTTATGATTGGTGGGAAGTTATAGTATATAAGAGCGAACATAGTGTTAGTTCAGGAGCCCAGACCCCCTCCCCAGGTCTGTGGCTCCACCGCTACCCACCCAGAGAATGCTGTTGGCTGATGTTCATGTAAGTAGGCTGGATGGACCCATTATGTTGGTTAGAATAGAATATAAAGATACTTATCTTAGAAACCAGGCTTACTTATATGAAAAGCGGCTTACAGTAAATTCTCTAATTACATTTATGTTAAAAATGACTGTTGTTTGTACCTACATGTTGGGTTTTTGAGATGCAAACCTTGTTGATCCTGTGTACAAAACAGACATGATTAATGTATTCTGATAATCCTTGTATGTGAAAAGCAACCTTTTTATTCACTCCTGGCCGCCGAGACAAATAAATCCATGAGTTGAATTCGAACTCTGTTGTCTGGACTGCACATTTATTCCTTGCTGGCTATATTGGGAGTCAGATGAGGAGACCAAAAATTCTATCACTTATTATCCTTTCTCCTCCTTCCAGTTAAGCGACCTCCTTGTACTGTATAATAACCTTAGATTATTGTTAGGATTCTACGACACTATCAAAACCAATTGCTTTTAGCTTGTCAATCAGAATGGTGTGATTGACAGTGTCGAAGGCCTTTTGTAGGTCCAGCATGACCATGCCGCAGTATTTGCCCGCGTCCACCTCTTGTTTGATGTGGTCATTCAAATAGAGAAGGCATGTGTCAGTGGAGTGGGATGTTCTGAAACCAGATTGGAATTCGTAGATTCGATTTTTTCCGCAAGGTACTTTTCGACCTGTTCGTATACTATTTTTTCCATGACTTTCGAGATGGATGTAAGGATAGAAACAGGGCGGTAGTTGCCTGGGTCTAATTTGCTGCCCTTTTTGCAATTTTGAAGTCCTTGGGGACGTGTCCCTGTTTTATGGAGAGGTTTATTATGTGTGTGATGACTGGGGTGATGGCGGCTGCTGAGTCTCTGAGGAATTTGGAGGGGATGTTGTCATGGCCAGTGGCCTTGTTCGGTTGGAGGGCGCTCAGTTTTTTGAGTACCTCATCTGTAGTTACCATTTCCAGTTTGAAGTCGTCTTTGTGGACGCCTAGGTTCTTGTAGTATGCTACTATGTGTTCTACCCCATACTGCCCTGAGTGGGAGGGTAGTTTGTTTACCAGTGTTATGGCTATGTTTGTGAAGAAAGTGTTTAAGTAATTGGCTACATCCAGCTTGTCTGTGATGAGCGTGTTGGCCGTCTGTATGTTTATGTTTGAGAACCTGGTTTTAAGTTTTTTACTGCAGCCTAGTTGATTATTGAGTAATTTCCAAAGTTCACATGGTTTATTTTTGTTTTCCTCAGTTTTCTTAGTCTGTTTCTTTCTAGTTTGAGTTCAGTCACGTGGTCTTGGAGTTCACTGCTCGTGCTTTTGGTAAGCTTTGACTTACTTTTACGAAACTCAGAGCATTTTTTGTCTCTGGCTTTCATAGCGGTCAGTATTTCAGTGTGCATCCAGGACAGACACAGTGTGTGTGTGAGAGAGAGAGAGAGAGAGAGAGAGAGAGAGAGAGAGAGAGAGAGAGAGAGAGAGAGAGAGAGAGAGAGAGAGAGAGAGAGAGAGAAGAGAGATTATGTAATAATAATAAAGTGTAATAGAGTATTTGTCAAAGATGAGAGGCATGCAGCCTTTGCAAATTATGCACCAAAGCTATGGAACACCCTACATTATGGAGGCTAGATCACTAAATATTTCCAAAAGTAAGCTAAAAACATACCTCTTCAACTTGGCCTTTAATGCACTCTGCTACTATGATTATTGTACTGAGAGCTATTTTATTGCACTGCACTATTTGATTTGGTTTATTTTACACAAACTGCACGTTATGCATTGCTTTTATTTAGTCAATTCTCTGCTCATTTTATGTCTATACGGTATGTCTATAATTACAGTATGCCAATGTTATGCTCTTTTTATGCCTATGTCTATTTTATGTCTACATTACTGATGCCTTGGGCTGCAATTCTTGTATGAAAGGTGCTATACAAATAATGTTTATTATTATTAATAATAAAGATGTGCAGCGAGAGATAGCGTGAGACTGAAGCTGGATTCATGGTTCTACTGGTTCTCTTGTGTGAAGAAGGAGAAGGTATTTGTGATTAGAAGGGTGTGCTCAGTAGAGCGCAAATCTCCACCAGGCGGCAGACACACATTTCTTCTCTCTTTCTCAGAGAGCAAAAAAAATAAAAAAAATATCTATCTATCTATAATATTTTTTCTAAATGCAGAGACCATCGATGGGGTTGATAAATCGTGACATATCGACCTTCCAATAAACAGTTTCCGGGGCCAAGCTTCCTGCGTTGGCTGAGGCTCTTGTCTTTTCAACGTGCCTCAGTGCCGTGTCTCTTGTTTTTTGTTTTAATGTGTTTTATTTTTTTTTTTTTTTTACCTTTTCTGTATTTTTGCTCCCATCCCAATTTAGTCTTTATGCCAATTCCCTTCCTGGTTATTGCGCGCATTGTCCCACTGTCGGCCTAGGGAGGGTGTAGAACTACCACATGCCTCTCCGATACATGTGGAGTCAGCCAGCCGCTTCTTTTCACCTGACAGTGAGGACTCTCACTGGGGGAATGTAACGCATGCGGAGGTTCATGCTATTTCCCCCCGATCCCCTCCCTGCTGAACAGGCGCCCCGACCGACCAGTATGAGTCGCTGTTTACAACGACCAGGACACATACCCCACCGGCTTCCCACCCACTAACACTGCCAATTGTGTTAGTAGGGACGACTGTGTTTGTTTTAATATAGTTAATGTTTTAATATATCTGAGTCATAAAAAAGGGAGTTGTGAGGGGTATGTGCTCCTAGTATCTCCCGCTGTCTGAAGCGGAGTGTTTGGCCCCAGACATGAATATACATCACGCTTATATCAGACTTAACAACCGAATTACCATTCATTATAATTACCGGTATCCAAACACACCAATGGTATTTGAGGGTCGTACCTGAAAAGTCTGTGAACCTAACATATATAAGGTCTGTTGATCTCCATGTACTCACATCCTGACCCAACGCGCATGGACACACATAACAAACAGCTCTTTAATTAAGACAAGTAAAAGTTTTATTTCACATTTCTTTTGTTTAAATATCACCAGGTTTGCGGAGGAATCATACAAAGACGTCAAAGGATCAGTTAGCAGGACTATTTTGAGAGGCTTGTGTACATAAAGATAGAATAGAGGGCAGAGCGGTCCACAGAAAACCATGAGGAAGGATCAGAAGATGGAAGGATCATATAGTTCAGCTGATAGAGTTGTGCCCTTCCTGATGACTTGTCGTACAGAACTTGTAAGTCGCTTTGGATAAAAGTGTCAGCTAAATGACTAAATGTAAATAGTTATGGGTTTTTGAAGGGATAGTGATTTAATTAATTATTAATAATTTTATATTAATTTAAACTGTTTCCTAAAGTCAGCTGGGATGTGAGTGTCGCAATTGTCTGATCCCTCTCTGTCATATAGAATTAGAATGTAACTCGGGCCTCTTTAATAAGCCTACAAGAGTCAAAACCACAGTGCGGGTTGGGTGTGAGAAGGTTGGAGGCTTTCATGTTTTATGAAATTACACATTACGCATAGGTGTTCTCTTGGTTATGACTCGCATACGATAATTGTCCTCAGAATACGATAATTTTAAGCCTCTGCTACGATAATTTAACATTTCCCATCTGGCAACGCCACAACGAGCTCAATACTCGTAAAAAACATTCCCGTCAGCGTTCAGGTAATAGCCTTCTATTCCTTCTAGCTACTTGGGAACTCTTCCCCCTCACCCATCTGAAATCCGATGTCACCAACATGGAAATATCAACAAACAACGTGCAGAGGCTCGCCTATATTTGCAATCATTAAATTAAAACAAAACATACGTTCATTTCATAATGCATGGCGCTTTGTTTACGTTTTGTTCTGATGTGTGGGTTGGAGTTTAGTAACTTATACTGTGCATTTCTCTTGTTATCTCTCTTGGCAGAGCCTGGGGTGTGGCAGGCATTACAAACCCCTCTCCTCTATACCCACTGAAATCCAACCCACACATCAGACAAAAACAAAGTGCAGTACCATGTTGTCATATTTGGCCTAGAGGTCACCATTTGGCGACATTACAGATTCTACCTTTAAATGCCCCCATGTCATGACAAGGCTACTCGCTGAGTTTTTCCGTCTGTTCTTGGCATTGAGACTTAAGCCACAAAGCATAAACTAGAGGACTGAAAAACTATATGAATACAATTATCACAAGCATAAAGCAAGGTCTGGCAGAAGCCACACTTTGAAACAGGTTCATACCGGTTCAAACACGTGAACTACCTCGTTATTCCAACCTCACATCACATCCACAAGTCGTTGGGACCCTTATTACTATTATGACGTGAATGCAGCATAAACAGTGAGGCAAAACGAGAGGGTACATGGGGGCATCACAGGGGTAAGATAGTCCAATAATAAAACACGGCAATCACACACACAGTTTCTAGAGTGATTCAATGTAGTATGTCTATAGTAAGTGGTGTGTGTGTGTATAAAAACAAACAAACACAGAAATGCTAGTTTTACTATACAGTAGTTCATTTTCATTTGGGAGCCAAAGCCATCTTATTTTTTTTGTATCTGGGCCAAGAGTTAGGAAACAGCTCAGACAATACAGATCACCCTGTTGGGTTAATGTAACTCAATGCAAGATCAGCCATTTGGGGTTACAGGTCAAAGTGAGCAGGGGATATGTAAAGATTCAAACTCTTCTGGACGTGATAAGAACAACAACAAAAGGTGGATTGTTTTCTGGCAGGTAATCGTAGTTCATTAGTAGTCGTTGATGACACAATGACAACCTGGGACCATTATGCAACCTTTCACCTCCGGTAAAGGCAGGGGGTGGGGGTGGGTGGCAAGAGCAGAGTGTCATAATCACACAGGCACTTGAGAAATGACAAAACACCACGACTTCCATTAAGGCACACTTTACACTCACAAACACCATGATCCACTCAATGGACATACTGTACACTTCAAAACAGATGACAGCAGAATCACCTCGTCTAGTCTCATTTACGTGATCTGTACTCTTTATATCGATGATCCTATTCATCTATTCTTTTAAAGTAGATTTTCAGAAGCATCTTTTTTTCCTCCCAAAGAAATTCAAACAGATGATTGGCTAGAAAACATACATTTTGCTTGATTGAAACTATTAAGATAATCTTCAAGGGAGAGATCCGACATAGTAATGTAATATTTCAGATACAAGGTAAATCAGGGGATTGGAAGTAATTTTATACTGTGGGTCTTTAGAGATGACTAGAGATATAGAGAGGACATTGTAGATGAGTTCTAGGCCTGCAGTCACACAGTAGAGTGAGTCAGGAAATGCCAGTCTTGGTTGAATGGGGCTTGCTGTACACACATTTTCAGGAAACGTTTAACAAATGTTAGCTCGGAAAGCAAACCACTTGAATCCCAAGGTGGTTGTACTTATCTAGCAGGCCGCCATTAAAGGGGCTGTAAGTGGTATTTCTTCTTGTTATATAAAATAATAACTAGCATTCCGACAGCCATCACTGATATATAGTGTATCTGGTCAGTAACATGGGTCTCCCTCTCCCAGTCCATCCTGCTCTGCAGAAACAGGAAATACATTTTCTGGTATTCTGTTCCCAACCTTATCCAATCAGGAAAAACTCCACACTGCAAAAATAATAAATACAAAAGTAGTTTTAAGCAAATATTATGTGCTTGAAACAAGTAGAATAATCTGCCAGTGCAATAGCTAGATTTGACTTGGCAAAATTTGTTGAAATAAGTAAAAAAAAAAATATCTAGGTTTATATAAGTGGGAAGGGATACCAGAAGGGATACAGTATTTTCTGTTTACTGCATATTTGAAAAACCTTGATTGAAAATAGGTCCATGGCCCCCCCATTCAACAGAGACTGTATCTGGGGCTGTCACCTGGAATTTACTGACGTGCTCTATAGTGTACAAAATGGGAAAATTTTTGTGACAACTGGCTCTAGTCTAAAATGGCTTCCACTAATAACACACACATCAGCTTGGCTCTAAAAATGGCTTCCACTAACATACACATCAGCTTTGCGCTTCTTTCAAATCCTAACATTATGGTTTGTGGTTCAACATGCATGTATGCTTTTTTTCTGAGTAAAAAAAAAGAAAGCATATTAAAATATATTAAAAACACGATATTATCTTCATATAACGACAAATATGAAGTGTACTCTGAGGAAAATACATTCAAATGCTTCAATTACATTTACCAAGAAATAACCATTAAAACATACACAGCAGCTTAGTAGAGACATAACACCTCTGGATGTAGATTTCATTCAACCACCTTCATGATTCAGTAATGGAGAAATGGTACAATGGACCTATTTCAAGCCCCGCCCCTTCCCCCCCTTGATCCTCCAATCACGACTGTTGCGTTGTCCGAGGGAAGGATCCAGGATTGGAGTAGTGAGAAAAAGGGGCGGGGCTTGAGATAGGTCCATTCTAGTCTACAGCTGCTAAGACATTAATAAAATCAGCACCTATGATCAGCAGAGGTCATTAGACATACACGAGCACATTATTCTCTCTCACACACACACACACACACACACACACACACACACACACACACATCAAACGTACCCATATACGCACAAGCACAATACACAAAATTTGTAAAGTTCAAATACAGATCATAAAGAATGTGAATGCATTGGCAATGTATGGAATGTTAATATTAGTGGGGATAGCGATATTCTCCTTTTGTTTTTTCCTTCATTGGTATGACAATCTGAATCACAGACTTGTTTTGGTTATAAACTGTTAGTATCACAGACCTCTTCCACTCAGACGGGCTTCTCCCTCCCTTTTAGTAGCACACTACTTTCATTCTCTCTCTCTCTCTCTCTCTCTCTCTCTCTCTCTCTCTCTCTCTCTAGAGTGATGATGTGTTAGTGTAGTGAGTGAGCTGAGCAGTCTTTATCCGGGGGCCCATGACATCGTATACTCTCTAGGGCGTGTCGCAAGTGACAACCTGTACCCTAAGTAGTTCACTACTTTGTAGTGCTGGTCAAAAGTAGTGCACTACGTCTAGCGGAGTACAGTGCCTGTTGAGATCGGCCCCCCGTGGAGATGCACTGGACTAGGATGAGGGGTGTGGGGGGCGGGTTTATGTTCGGGGGAGGAGCCCCTTCTTATAGGCTACCAGGCCTGCGACGGTGGCGACGGACAGCAAGGTGGCGATGCCCATGAAATTGAGGAACCCGCCCACTGAAGGAGCGTTTCTCTCCAAGAACGTGTCGATGAATGGTAAAGCTGGGACATCCTGGGGGGGGGGGGGGAGAGAGAGAGAGAGAGAGAGAGAGAGAGAGAGAGAGAGAGAGAGAGAGAGAGAGAGAGAGAGAGAGAGAGAGAGAGAGAGAGAGATGTGATAAGGTTATTGTTTGTACGGCTGTAAAACTGGTAATTCATTACAAAAGTCATTAGTCTATGTACACAGAATAATTCTTACCTCAGACTCAGGCTCCGCTTTCCAGATCTGACTCTGGCTTATTTTACCCATAGCACACATAATCTGCAACAACAGAAGATAATCACCTGGTATCACTTGGTGTCACACAAGATAACATGCAATATGAACAGAGTTTACGTGGCACTATTAATTTCCTATGGATTTAGATGTACAGTGTGTATATATACGTATCAACACATGTAAGTATATGTAATATAGTATGCAAGTGCTCTTGACAACCACGCCTACAGGATAATGAAAGTCAATTGTTCCACTGCTTCATGGAAAACCTTATTATTTG